>NC_134447.1:603461-905192 GCF_030867145.1 Opisthocomus hoazin | reverse complement strand
CACTTTCGGAGCAGGGCTGCGAAAGGAGCCTGGCTGGGACACCCTCTTTCCCAGGCTACGTTTGAAGTTTGAGGTGGCAAGACAAGCAAGCAGCCCCATTCTCTGTGCCTCTGTGCGAGCAGTGCCATGGGCAGATGAGGCTGAGCAACAGCTTTCCAGGCTATCCCCTTCTGGCTGCCAGCTATCTGCAGACGTTCGCACATTCGGAGCAGGGCTGCGAAAGGAGCCTGGGAGAGACACCAACTTTCCCAGGCTACGTTTGAAGTTTGAGGTGGCAAGACAAGCAAGCAGCCTTATTCTCTGTGCCTCTGTGCGAGCAGTGCCATGGGCAGATGAGGCTGAGCAACAGCTTTCCAGGCTAGCCCATTCTGGCTGCCAGCTATCTGCAGACGTTCGCACTTTCGGAGCAGGGCTGCGAAAGGAGCCTGGCTGGGACACCCTCTTTCCAAGGCTACGTTTGAAGTTTGAGGTGGCAAGACAAGCAAGCAGCCCCATTCTCTGTGCCTCTGTGCGAGCACTGCCATGGGCAGATGAGGCTGAGAAACAGCTTTCCAGGATAGCACCTTGTGGCTGCCAGCTATCTGCAGACGTTCGCACTTTCGGAGCAAGGCTGTGATAGGAGCCTGGCAGGGATACCAACTTTCCCAGCATGCGTTTGAAGTTTCAAGTGGCAAGATAAGCAAGCAGCCCCATTCTCTGTGCCTCTTTGCGAACAGTGCCATGGGCAGATGAGGCTGAGCAACAGCTTTCCAGGCTAGCCCATTCTGGCTGCCAGCTATCTGCAGACGTTCGCACTTTCGGAGCAGGGCTGCGAAAGGAGCCTGGCTGGGACACCCTCTTTCCCAGGCTACGTTTGAAGTTTGAGGTGGCAAGACAAGCAAGCAGCCCCATTCTCTGTGCCTCTGTGCGAGCACTGCCATGGGCAGATGAGGCTGAGCAACAGCTTTCCAGGATAGCACCTTGTGGCTGCCAGCTATCTGCAGACGTTCGCACTTTCGGAGCAAGGCTGTGATAGGAGCCTGGCAGGGATACCAACTTTCCCAGCATGCGTTTGAAGTTTCAAGTGGCAAGATAAGCAAGCAGCCCCATTCTCTGTGCCTCTTTGCGAACAGTGCCATGGGCAGATGAGGCTGAGCAACAGCTTTCCAGGCTAGCCCATTCTGGCTGCCAGCTATCTGCAGACGTTCGCACTTTCGGAGCAGGGCTGCGAAAGGAGCCTGGCTGGGACACCAACTTTCCCAGGCTACGTTTGAAGTTTCAAGTGGCAAGATAAGCAAGCAGCCGCATTCTCTGTGCCTCTGTGCGAGCACTGCCATGGGCAGATGAGGCTGAGAAACAGCTTTCCAGGCTAGCGCCTTCTGGCTGCCAGCTATCTGCAGACGTTCGCACTTTCGGAGCAGGCCTGCGAAAGGATCCTGGCTGGGACACCAACTTTCCCAGGCTACGTTTGAAGTTTGAGGTGGCAAAACAAGCAAGCAGCCCCATTCTCTGTGCCTCTGTGCGAGCAGTGCCATGGGCAGATGAGGCTGAGCAACAGCTTTCCAGGCTAGCCCCTTCTGGCTGCCAGCTATCTGCAGACGTTCGCACTTTCGGAGCAGGGCTGCGAAAGGAGCCTGGGAGAGACACCAACTTTCCCAGGCTACGTTTGAAGTTTGAGGTGGCAAGACAAGCAAGCAGCCTTATTCTCTGTGCCTGTGTGCGAGCAGTGCCATGGGCAGATGAGGCTGAGCAACAGCTTTCCAGGATACCCCCTTCTGGCTGCCAGCTATCTGCAGACGTTAGCACTTTCGGAGCAGGGCTGTGATAGGAGCCTGGCAGGGACACCACCATTCCCAGCATGCATTTGAAGTTTCAAGTGGCAAGATAAGCAAGCAGCCCCATTCTCTGTGCCTCTGTGCGAACAGTGCCATGGGCAGATGAGGCTGAGCAACAGCTTTCCAGGCTAGCCCCTTCTGGCTGCCAGCTATCTGCAGACGTTCGCACTTTCGGAGCAGGGCTGCGAAAGGAGCCTGGCTGGGACACCAACTTTCCCAGGCTACGTTTGAAGTTTGAGGTGGCAAAACAAGCAAGCAGCCCCATTCTCTGTGCCTCTGTGCGAGCAGTGCCATGGGCAGATGAGGCTGAGCAACAGCTTTCCAGGCTAGCCCCTTGTGGCTGCCAGCTATCTGCAGACGTTCGCACTTTCGGAGCAGGGCTGCGAAAGGAGCCTGGGAGAGACACCAACTTTCCCAGGCTACGTTTGAAGTTTGAGGTGGCAAGACAAGCAAGCAGCCTTATTCTCTGTGCCTCTGTGCGAGCAGTGCCATGGGCAGATGAGGCTGAGCAACAGCTTTCCAGGATACCCCCTTCTGGCTGCCAGCTATCTGCAGACGTTAGCACTTTCGGAGCAGGGCTGTGATAGGAGCCTGGCAGGGACACCACCATTCCCAGCATGCGTTTGAAGTTTCAAGTGGCAAGATAAGCAAGCAGCCCCATTCTCTGTGCCTCTGTGCGAGCACTGCCATGGGCAGATGAGGCTGAGCAACAGCTTTCCAGGCTAGCCCATTCTGGCTGCCAGCTATCTGCAGACGTTCGCACTTTCGGAGCAGGGCTGCGAAAGGAGCCTGGCTGGGACACCCTCTTTCCCAGGCTACGTTTGAAGTTTCAAGTGGCAAGACAAGCAAGCAGCCCCATTCTCTGTGCCTCTGTGCGAGCACTGCCATGGGCAGATGAGGCTGAGCAACAGCTTTCCAGGATAGCACTTTGTGGCTGCCAGCTATCTGCAGACGTTCGCACTTTCGGAGCAAGGCTGTGATAGGAGCCTGGCAGGGATACCAACTTTCCCAGCATGCGTTTGAAGTTTCAAGTGGCAAGATAAGCAAGCAGCCCCATTCTCTGTGCCTCTTTGCGAACAGTGCCATGGGCAGATGAGGCTGAGCAACAGCTTTCCAGGCTAGCCCATTCTGGCTGCCAGCTATCTGCAGACGTTCGCACTTTCGGAGCAGGGCTGCGAAAGGAGCCTGGCTGGGACACCAACTTTCCCAGGCTACGTTTGAAGTTTGAGGTGGCAAAACAAGCAAGCAGCCCCATTCTCTGTGCCTCTGTGCGAGCAGTGCCATGGGCAGATGAGGCTGAGAAACAGCTTTCCAGGCTAGCCCCTTCTGGCTGCCAGCTATCTGCAGACGTTCGCACTTTCGGAGCAGGGCTGTGATAGGAGCCTGGCAGGGTCACCACCATTCCCAGCATGCGTTTGAAGTTTCAAGTGGCAAGATAAGCAAGCAGCCCCATTCTCTGTGCCTCTTTGCGAACAGTGCCATGGGCAGAGGAGTCTGAGCAACAGCTTTCCAGGCTAGCCCATTCTGGCTGCCAGCTATCTGCAGACGTTCGCACTTTCGGAGCAGGGCTGCGAAAGGAGCCTGGCTGGGACACCACCATTCCCAGCATGCGTTTGAAGTTTCAAGTGGCAAGATAAGCAAGCAGCCCCATTCTCTGTGCCTCTTTGCGAACAGTGCCATGGGCAGATGAGGCTGAGCAACAGCTTTCCAGGCTAGCCCATTCTGGCTGCCAGCTATCTGCAGACGTTCGCACTTTCGGAGCAGGGCTGCGAAAGGAGCCTGGCTGGGACACCCTCTTTCCCAGGCTACGTTTGAAGTTTGAGGTGGCAAGACAAGCAAGCAGCCCCATTCTCTGTGCCTCTGTGCGAGCAGTGCCATGGGCAGATGAGGCTGAGCAACAGCTTTCCAGGCTATCCCCTTCTGGCTGCCAGCTATCTGCAGACGTTCGCACTTTCGGAGCAGGGCTGCGAAAGGAGCCTGGGAGAGACACCAACTTTCCCAGGCTACGTTTGAAGTTTGAGGTGGCAAGACAAGCAAGCAGCCTTATTCTCTGTGCCTCTGTGCGAGCAGTGCCATGGGCAGATGAGGCTGAGCAACAGCTTTCCAGGCTAGCCCATTCTGGCTGCCAGCTATCTGCAGACGTTCGCACTTTCGGAGCAGGGCTGCGAAAGGAGCCTGGCTGGGACACCCTCTTTCCAAGGCTACGTTTGAAGTTTGAGGTGGCAAGACAAGCAAGCAGCCCCATTCTCTGTGCCTCTGTGCGAGCACTGCCATGGGCAGATGAGGCTGAGCAACAGCTTTCCAGGATAGCACCTTGTGGCTGCCAGCTATCTGCAGACGTTCGCACTTTCGGAGCAAGGCTGTGATAGGAGCCTGGCAGGGATACCAACTTTCCCAGCATGCGTTTGAAGTTTCAAGTGGCAAGATAAGCAAGCAGCCCCATTCTCTGTGCCTCTTTGCGAACAGTGCCATGGGCAGATGAGGCTGAGCAACAGCTTTCCAGGCTAGCCCATTCTGGCTGCCAGCTATCTGCAGACGTTCGCACTTTCGGAGCAGGGCTGCGAAAGGAGCCTGGCTGGGACACCCTCTTTCCCAGGCTACGTTTGAAGTTTGAGGTGGCAAGACAAGCAAGCAGCCCCATTCTCTGTGCCTCTGTGCGAGCACTGCCATGGGCAGATGAGGCTGAGCAACAGCTTTCCAGGATAGCACCTTGTGGCTGCCAGCTATCTGCAGACGTTCGCACTTTCGGAGCAAGGCTGTGATAGGAGCCTGGCAGGGATACCAACTTTCCCAGCATGCGTTTGAAGTTTCAAGTGGCAAGATAAGCAAGCAGCCCCATTCTCTGTGCCTCTTTGCGAACAGTGCCATGGGCAGATGAGGCTGAGCAACAGCTTTCCAGGCTAGCCCATTCTGGCTGCCAGCTATCTGCAGACGTTCGCACTTTCGGAGCAGGGCTGCGAAAGGAGCCTGGCTGGGACACCAACTTTCCCAGGCTACGTTTGAAGTTTCAAGTGGCAAGATAAGCAAGCAGCCGCATTCTCTGTGCCTCTGTGCGAGCACTGCCATGGGCAGATGAGGCTGAGAAACAGCTTTCCAGGCTAGCGCCTTCTGGCTGCCAGCTATCTGCAGACGTTCGCACTTTCGGAGCAGGGCTGCGAAAGGAGCCTAGCAGGGACACCATCTTTCCCAGGCTACGTTTGAAGTTTGAGGTGGCAAGACAAGCAAGCAGCCCCATTCTCTGTGCCTCTGTGCGAGCACTGCCATGGGCAGATGAGGCTGAGCAACAGCTTTCCAGGCTAGCACCTTGTGGCTGCCAGCTATCTGCAGACGTTCGCACTTTCGGAGCAAGGCTGTGATAGGAGCCTGGCAGGGATACCAACTTTCCCAGCATGCGTTTGAAGTTTCAAGTGGCAAGATAAGCAAGCAGCCCCATTCTCTGTGCCTCTTTGCGAACAGTGCCATGGGCAGATGAGGCTGAGCAACAGCTTTCCAGGCTAGCCCATTCTGGCTGCCAGCTATCTGCAGACGTTCGCACTTTCGGAGCAGGCCTGCGAAAGGAGCCTGGCTGGGACACCAACTTTCCCAGGCTACGTTTGAAGTTTGAGGTGGCAAAACAAGCAAGCAGCCCCATTCTCTGTGCCTCTGTGCGAGCAGTGCCATGGGCAGATGAGGCTGAGCAACAGCTTTCCAGGCTAGCCCCTTCTGGCTGCCAGCTATCTGCAGACGTTCGCAATTTCGGAGCAGGGCTGCGAAAGGAGCCTGGGAGAGACACCAACTTTCCCAGGCTACGTTTGAAGTTTGAGGTGGCAAGACAAGCAAGCAGCCTTATTCTCTGTGCCTCTGTGCGAGCAGTGCCATGGGCAGATGAGGCTGAGCAACAGCTTTCCAGGATACCCCCTTCTGGCTGCCAGCTATCTGCAGACGTTAGCACTTTCGGAGCAGGGCTGTGATAGGAGCCTGGCAGGGACACCACCATTCCCAGCATGCATTTGAAGTTTCAAGTGGCAAGATAAGCAAGCAGCCCCATTCTCTGTGCCTCTGTGCGAGCACTGCCATGGGCAGATGAGGCTGAGCAACAGCTTTCCAGGATAGCACCTTGTGGCTGCCAGCTATCTGCAGACGTTCGCACTTTCGGAGCAAGGCTGTGATAGGAGCCTGGCAGGGATACCAACTTTCCCAGCATGCGTTTGAAGTTTCAAGTGGCAAGATAAGCAAGCAGCCCCATTCTCTGTGCCTCTTTGCGAACAGTGCCATGGGCAGATGAGGCTGAGCAACAGCTTTCCAGGCTAGCCCCTTCTGGCTGCCAGCTATCTGCAGACGTTCGCACTTTCGGAGCAGGGCTGCGAAAGGAGCCTGGCTGGGACACCAACTTTCCCAGGCTACGTTTGAAGTTTGAGGTGGCAAAACAAGCAAGCAGCCCCATTCTCTGTGCCTCTGTGCGAGCAGTGCCATGGGCAGATGAGGCTGAGCAACAGCTTTCCAGGCTAGCCCCTTCTGGCTGCCAGCTATCTGCAGACGTTCGCACTTTCGGAGCAGGGCTGCGAAAGGAGCCTGGGAGAGACACCAACTTTCCCAGGCTACGTTTGAAGTTTGAGGTGGCAAGACAAGCAAGCAGCCTTATTCTCTGTGCCTGTGTGCGAGCAGTGCCATGGGCAGATGAGGCTGAGCAACAGCTTTCCAGGATACCCCCTTCTGGCTGCCAGCTATCTGCAGACGTTAGCACTTTCGGAGCAGGGCTGTGATAGGAGCCTGGCAGGGACACCACCATTCCCAGCATGCGTTTGAAGTTTCAAGTGGCAAGATAAGCAAGAAGCCCCATTCTCTGTGCCTCTGTGCGAGCACTGCCATGGGCAGATGAGGCTGAGCAACAGCTTTCCAGGATAGCACCTTGTGGCTGCCAGCTATCTGCAGACGTTCGCACTTTCGGAGCAAGGCTGTGATAGGAGCCTGGCAGGGATACCAACTTTCCCAGCATGCGTTTGAAGTTTCAAGTGGCAAGATAAGCAAGCAGCCCCATTCTCTGTGCCTCTTTGCGAACAGTGCCATGGGCAGATGAGGCTGAGCAACAGCTTTCCAGGCTAGCCCCTTCTGGCTGCCAGCTATCTGCAGACGTTCGCACTTTCGGAGCAGGGCTGCGAAAGGAGCCTGGCTGGGACACCCTCTTTCCCAGGCTACGTTTGAAGTTTGAGGTGGCAAGACAAGCAAGCAGCCCCATTCTCTGTGCCTCTGTGCGAGCACTGCCATGGGCAGATGAGGCTGAGCAACAGCTTTCCAGGATAGCACCTTGTGGCTGCCAGCTATCTGCAGACGTTCGCACTTTCGGAGCAAGGCTGTGATAGGAGCCTGGCAGGGATACCAACTTTCCCAGCATGCGTTTGAAGTTTCAAGTGGCAAGATAAGCAAGCAGCCCCATTCTCTGTGCCTCTTTGCGAACAGTGCCATGGGCAGATGAGGCTGAGCAACAGCTTTCCAGGCTAGCCCCTTCTGGCTGCCAGCTATCTGCAGACGTTCGCACTTTCGGAGCAGGGCTGCGAAAGGAGCCTGGCTGGGACACCAACTTTCCCAGGCTACGTTTGAAGTTTCAAGTGGCAAGATAAGCAAGCAGCCGCATTCTCTGTGCCTCTGTGCGAGCACTGCCATGGGCAGATGAGGCTGAGAAACAGCTTTCCAGGCTAGCCCCTTCTGGCTGCCAGCTATCTGCAGACGTTCGCACTTTCGGAGCAGGGCTGCGAAACGAGCCTGGCAGGGACACCATCTTTCCCAGGCTACGTTTGAAGTTTGAGGTGGCAAGACAAGCAAGCAGCCCCATTCTCTGTGCCTCTGTGCGAGCACTGCCATGGGCAGATGAGGCTGAGCAACAGCTTTCCAGGATAGCACCTTGTGGCTGCCAGCTATCTGCAGACGTTCGCACTTTCGGAGCAAGGCTGTGATAGGAGCCTGGCAGGGATACCAACTTTCCCAGCATGCGTTTGAAGTTTCAAGTGGCAAGATAAGCAAGCAGCCCCATTCTCTGTGCCTCTTTGCGAACAGTGCCATGGGCAGATGAGGCTGAGCAACAGCTTTCCAGGCTAGCCCATTCTGGCTGCCAGCTATCTGCAGACGTTCGCACTTTCGGAGCAGGCCTGCGAAAGGAGCCTGGCTGGGACACCAACTTTCCCAGGCTACGTTTGAAGTTTGAGGTGGCAAAACAAGCAAGCAGCCCCATTCTCTGTGCCTCTGTGCGAGCAGTGCCATGGGCAGATGAGGCTGAGCAACAGCTTTCCAGGCTAGCCCATTCTGGCTGCCAGCTATCTGCAGACGTTCGCAATTTCGGAGCAGGGCTGCGAAAGGAGCCTGGGAGAGACACCAACTTTCCCAGGCTACGTTTGAAGTTTGAGGTGGCAAGACAAGCAAGCAGCCTTATTCTCTGTGCCTCTGTGCGAGCAGTGCCATGGGCAGATGAGGCTGAGCAACAGCTTTCCAGGATACCCCCTTCTGGCTGCCAGCTATCTGCAGACGTTAGCACTTTCGGAGCAGGGCTGTGATAGGAGCCTGGCAGGGACACCACCATTCCCAGCATGCGTTTGAAGTTTCAAGTGGCAAGATAAGCAAGCAGCCCCATTCTCTGTGCCTCTGTGCGAGCACTGCCATGGGCAGATGAGGCTGAGCAACAGCTTTCCAGGATAGCACCTTGTGGCTGCCAGCTATCTGCAGACGTTCGCACTTTCGGAGCAAGGCTGTGATAGGAGCCTGGCAGGGATACCAACTTTCCCAGCATGCGTTTGAAGTTTCAAGTGGCAAGATAAGCAAGCAGCCCCATTCTCTGTGCCTCTTTGCGAACAGTGCCATGGGCAGATGAGGCTGAGCAACAGCTTTCCAGGCTAGCCCATTCTGGCTGCCAGCTATCTGCAGACGTTCGCACTTTCGGAGCAGGGCTGCGAAAGGAGCCTGGCTGGGACACCCTCTTTCCCAGGCTACGTTTGAAGTTTGAGGTGGCAAGACAAGCAAGCAGCCCCATTCTCTGTGCCTCTGTGCGAGCACTGCCATGGGCAGATGAGGCTGAGCAACAGCTTTCCAGGATAGCACCTTGTGGCTGCCAGCTATCTGCAGACGTTCGCACTTTCGGAGCAAGGCTGTGATAGGAGCCTGGCAGGGATACCAACTTTCCCAGCATGCGTTTGAAGTTTCAAGTGGCAAGATAAGCAAGCAGCCCCATTCTCTGTGCCTCTTTGCGAACAGTGCCATGGGCAGATGAGGCTGAGCAACAGCTTTCCAGGCTAGCCCATTCTGGCTGCCAGCTATCTGCAGACGTTCGCACTTTCGGAGCAGGGCTGCGAAAGGAGCCTGGCTGGGACACCAACTTTCCCAGGCTACGTTTGAAGTTTCAAGTGGCAAGATAAGCAAGCAGCCGCATTCTCTGTGCCTCTGTGCGAGCACTGCCATGGGCAGATGAGGCTGAGAAACAGCTTTCCAGGCTAGCGCCTTCTGGCTGCCAGCTATCTGCAGACGTTCGCACTTTCGGAGCAGGGCTGCGAAAGGAGCCTGGCAGGGACACCATCTTTCCCAGGCTACGTTTGAAGTTTGAGGTGGCAAGACAAGCAAGCAGCCCCATTCTCTGTGCCTCTGTGCGAGCACTGCCATGGGCAGATGAGGCTGAGCAACAGTTTTCCAGGATAGCACCTTGTGGCTGCCAGCTATCTGCAGACGTTCGCACTTTCGGAGCAAGGCTGTGATAGGAGCCTGGCAGGGATACCAACTTTCCCAGCATGCGTTTGAAGTTTCAAGTGGCAAGATAAGCAAGCAGCCCCATTCTCTGTGCCTCTTTGCGAACAGTGCCATGGGCAGATGAGGCTGAGCAACAGCTTTCCAGGCTAGCCCATTCTGGCTGCCAGCTATCTGCAGACGTTCGCACTTTCGGAGCAGGCCTGCGAAAGGAGCCTGGCTGGGACACCAACTTTCCCAGGCTACTTTTGAAGTTTGAGGTGGCAAAACAAGCAAGCAGCCCCATTCTCTGTGCCTCTGTGCGAGCAGTGCCATGGGCAGATGAGGCTGAGCAACAGCTTTCCAGGCTAGCCCCTTCTGGCTGCCAGCTATCTGCAGACGTTCGCAATTTCGGAGCAGGGCTGCGAAAGGAGCCTGGGAGAGACACCAACTTTCCCAGGCTACGTTTGAAGTTTGAGGTAGCAAGACAAGCAAGCAGCCTTATTCTCTGTGCCTCTGTGCGAGCAGTGCCATGGGCAGATGAGGCTGAGCAACAGCTTTCCAGGATACCCCCTTCTGGCTGCCAGCTATCTGCAGACGTTAGCACTTTCGGAGCAGGGCTGTGATAGGAGCCTGGCAGGGACACCACCATTCCCAGCATGCATTTGAAGTTTCAAGTGGCAAGATAAGCAAGCAGCCCCATTCTCTGTGCCTCTGTGCGAGCACTGCCATGGGCAGATGAGGCTGAGCAACAGCTTTCCAGGATAGCACCTTGTGGCTGCCAGCTATCTGCAGACGTTCGCACTTTCGGAGCAAGGCTGTGATAGGAGCCTGGCAGGGATACCAACTTTCCCAGCATGCGTTTGAAGTTTCAAGTGGCAAGATAAGCAAGCAGCCCCATTCTCTGTGCCTCTTTGCGAACAGTGCCATGGGCAGATGAGGCTGAGCAACAGCTTTCCAGGCTAGCCCCTTCTGGCTGCCAGCTATCTGCAGACGTTCGCACTTTCGGAGCAGGGCTGCGAAAGGAGCCTGGCTGGGACACCAACTTTCCCAGGCTACGTTTGAAGTTTGAGGTGGCAAAACAAGCAAGCAGCCCCATTCTCTGTGCCTCTGTGCGAGCAGTGCCATGGGCAGATGAGGCTGAGCAACAGCTTTCCAGGCTAGCCCCTTCTGGCTGCCAGCTATCTGCAGACGTTCGCACTTTCGGAGCAGGGCTGCGAAAGGAGCCTGGGAGAGACACCAACTTTCCCAGGCTACGTTTGAAGTTTGAGGTGGCAAGACAAGCAAGCAGCCTTATTCTCTGTGCCTGTGTGCGAGCAGTGCCATGGGCAGATGAGGCTGAGCAACAGCTTTCCAGGATAAACCCTTCTGGCTGCCAGCTATCTGCAGACGTTAGCACTTTCGGAGCAGGGCTGTGATAGGAGCCTGGCAGGGACACCACCATTCCCAGCATGCGTTTGAAGTTTCAAGTGGCAAGATAAGCAAGCAGCCCCATTCTCTGTGCCTCTGTGCGAGCACTGCCATGGGCAGATGAGGCTGAGCAACAGCTTTCCAGGATAGCACCTTGTGGCTGCCAGCTATCTGCAGACGTTCGCACTTTCGGAGCAAGGCTGTGATAGGAGCCTGGCAGGGATACCACCATTCCCAGCATGCGTTTGAAGTTTCAAGTGGCAAGATAAGCAAGCAGCCCCATTCTCTGTGCCTCTATGCGAACAGTGCCATGGGCAGAGGAGTCTGAGCAACAGCTTTCCAGGCTAGCCCCTTCTGGCTGCCAGCTATCTGCAGACGTTCGCATTTCAAGAGCAGGTCTGCGAAAGGAGCCTGGCAGGGACACCACCATTCCCAGCATGCCTTTGAAGTTTCAGGTTGCAAGACAAGCAAGCAGCCCCATTCTCTGTGCCTCTGTGCGAACAGTGCCATGGGCAGATGAGTCTGAGAAACAGCTTTCCAGGCTAGCCCCTTCTGGCTGCCAGCTATCTGCAGACGTTAGCACTTTCGGAGCAGGGCTGTGATAGGAGCCTGGCAGGGACACCACCATTCCCAGCATGCATTTGAAGTTTCAAGTGGCAAGATAAGCAAGCAGCCGCATTCTCTGTGCCTCTGTGCGAGCACTGCCATGGGCAGATGAGGCTGAGAAACAGCTTTCCAGGCTAGCCCCTTCTGGCTGCCAGCTATCTGCAGACGTTCGCACTTTCGGAGCAGGGCTGCGAAACGAGCCTGGCAGGGACACCATCTTTCCCAGGCTACGTTTGAAGTTTGAGGTGGCAAGACAAGCAAGCAGCCCCATTCTCTGTGCCTCTGTGCGAGCACTGCCATGGGCAGATGAGGCTGAGCAACAGCTTTCCAGGATAGCACCTTGTGGCTGCCAGCTATCTGCAGACGTTCGCACTTTCGGAGCAAGGCTGTGATAGGAGCCTGGCAGGGATACCAACTTTCCCAGCATGCGTTTGAAGTTTCAAGTGGCAAGATAAGCAAGCAGCCCCATTCTCTGTGCCTCTTTGCGAACAGTGCCATGGGCAGATGAGGCTGAGCAACAGCTTTCCAGGCTAGCCCATTCTGGCTGCCAGCTATCTGCAGACGTTCGCACTTTCGGAGCAGGCCTGCGAAAGGAGCCTGGCTGGGACACCAACTTTCCCAGGCTACGTTTGAAGTTTGAGGTGGCAAAACAAGCAAGCAGCCCCATTCTCTGTGCCTCTGTGCGAGCAGTGCCATGGGCAGATGAGGCTGAGCAACAGCTTTCCAGGCTAGCCCATTCTGGCTGCCAGCTATCTGCAGACGTTCGCAATTTCGGAGCAGGGCTGCGAAAGGAGCCTGGGAGAGACACCAACTTTCCCAGGCTACGTTTGAAGTTTGAGGTGGCAAGACAAGCAAGCAGCCTTATTCTCTGTGCCTCTGTGCGAGCAGTGCCATGGGCAGATGAGGCTGAGCAACAGCTTTCCAGGATACCCCCTTCTGGCTGCCAGCTATCTGCAGACGTTAGCACTTTCGGAGCAGGGCTGTGATAGGAGCCTGGCAGGGACACCACCATTCCCAGCATGCGTTTGAAGTTTCAAGTGGCAAGATAAGCAAGCAGCCCCATTCTCTGTGCCTCTGTGCGAGCACTGCCATGGGCAGATGAGGCTGAGCAACAGCTTTCCAGGATAGCACCTTGTGGCTGCCAGCTATCTGCAGACGTTCGCACTTTCGGAGCAAGGCTGTGATAGGAGCCTGGCAGGGATACCAACTTTCCCAGCATGCGTTTGAAGTTTCAAGTGGCAAGATAAGCAAGCAGCCCCATTCTCTGTGCCTCTTTGCGAACAGTGCCATGGGCAGATGAGGCTGAGCCACAGCTTTCCAGGCTAGCCCATTCTGGCTGCCAGCTATCTGCAGACGTTCGCACTTTCGGAGCAGGGCTGCGAAAGGAGCCTGGCTGGGACACCCTCTTTCCCAGGCTACGTTTGAAGTTTGAGGTGGCAAGACAAGCAAGCAGCCCCATTCTCTGTGCCTCTGTGCGAGCACTGCCATGGGCAGATGAGGCTGAGCAACAGCTTTCCAGGATAGCACCTTGTGGCTGCCAGCTATCTGCAGACGTTCGCACTTTCGGAGCAAGGCTGTGATAGGAGCCTGGCAGGGATACCAACTTTCCCAGCATGCGTTTGAAGTTTCAAGTGGCAAGATAAGCAAGCAGCCCCATTCTCTGTGCCTCTTTGCGAACAGTGCCATGGGCAGATGAGGCTGAGCAACAGCTTTCCAGGCTAGCCCATTCTGGCTGCCAGCTATCTGCAGACGTTCGCACTTTCGGAGCAGGGCTGCGAAAGGAGCCTGGCTGGGACACCAACTTTCCCAGGCTACGTTTGAAGTTTCAAGTGGCAAGATAAGCAAGCAGCCGCATTCTCTGTGCCTCTGTGCGAGCACTGCCATGGGCAGATGAGGCTGAGAAACAGCTTTCCAGGCTAGCGCCTTCTGGCTGCCAGCTATCTGCAGACGTTCGCACTTTCGGAGCAGGGCTGCGAAAGGAGCCTGGCAGGGACACCATCTTTCCCAGGCTACGTTTGAAGTTTGAGGTGGCAAGACAAGCAAGCAGCCCCATTCTCTGTGCCTCTGTGCGAGCACTGCCATGGGCAGATGAGGCTGAGCAACAGCTTTCCAGGATAGCACCTTGTGGCTGCCAGCTATCTGCAGACGTTCGCACTTTCGGAGCAAGGCTGTGATAGGAGCCTGGCAGGGATACCAACTTTCCCAGCATGCGTTTGAAGTTTCAAGTGGCAAGATAAGCAAGCAGCCCCATTCTCTGTGCCTCTTTGCGAACAGTGCCATGGGCAGATGAGGCTGAGCAACAGCTTTCCAGGCTAGCCCATTCTGGCTGCCAGCTATCTGCAGACGTTCGCACTTTCGGAGCAGGCCTGCGAAAGGAGCCTGGCTGGGACACCAACTTTCCCAGGCTACTTTTGAAGTTTGAGGTGGCAAAACAAGCAAGCAGCCCCATTCTCTGTGCCTCTGTGCGAGCAGTGCCATGGGCAGATGAGGCTGAGCAACAGCTTTCCAGGCTAGCCCCTTCTGGCTGCCAGCTATCTGCAGACGTTCGCAATTTCGGAGCAGGGCTGCGAAAGGAGCCTGGGAGAGACACCAACTTTCCCAGGCTACGTTTGAAGTTTGAGGTGGCAAGACAAGCAAGCAGCCTTATTCTCTGTGCCTCTGTGCGAGCAGTGCCATGGGCAGATGAGGCTGAGCAACAGCTTTCCAGGATACCCCCTTCTGGCTGCCAGCTATCTGCAGACGTTAGCACTTTCGGAGCAGGGCTGTGATAGGAGCCTGGCAGGGACACCACCATTCCCAGCATGCATTTGAAGTTTCAAGTGGCAAGATAAGCAAGCAGCCCCATTCTCTGTGCCTCTGTGCGAGCACTGCCATGGGCAGATGAGGCTGAGCAACAGCTTTCCAGGATAGCACCTTGTGGCTGCCAGCTATCTGCAGACGTTCGCACTTTCGGAGCAAGGCTGTGATAGGAGCCTGGCAGGGATACCAACTTTCCCAGCATGCGTTTGAAGTTTCAAGTGGCAAGATAAGCAAGCAGCCCCATTCTCTGTGCCTCTTTGCGAACAGTGCCATGGGCAGATGAGGCTGAGCAACAGCTTTCCAGGCTAGCCCCTTCTGGCTGCCAGCTATCTGCAGACGTTCGCACTTTCGGAGCAGGGCTGCGAAAGGAGCCTGGCTGGGACACCAACTTTCCCAGGCTACGTTTGAAGTTTGAGGTGGCAAAACAAGCAAGCAGCCCCATTCTCTGTGCCTCTGTGCGAGCAGTGCCATGGGCAGATGAGGCTGAGCAACAGCTTTCCAGGCTAGCCCCTTCTGGCTGCCAGCTATCTGCAGACGTTCGCACTTTCGGAGCAGGGCTGCGAAAGGAGCCTGGGAGAGACACCAACTTTCCCAGGCTACGTTTGAAGTTTGAGGTGGCAAGACAAGCAAGCAGCCTTATTCTCTGTGCCTGTGTGCGAGCAGTGCCATGGGCAGATGAGGCTGAGCAACAGCTTTCCAGGATAAACCCTTCTGGCTGCCAGCTATCTGCAGACGTTAGCACTTTCGGAGCAGGGCTGTGATAGGAGCCTGGCAGGGACACCACCATTCCCAGCATGCGTTTGAAGTTTCAAGTGGCAAGATAAGCAAGCAGCCCCATTCTCTGTGCCTCTGTGCGAGCACTGCCATGGGCAGATGAGGCTGAGCAACAGCTTTCCAGGATAGCACCTTGTGGCTGCCAGCTATCTGCAGACGTTCGCACTTTCGGAGCAAGGCTGTGATAGGAGCCTGGCAGGGATACCACCATTCCCAGCATGCGTTTGAAGTTTCAAGTGGCAAGATAAGCAAGCAGCCCCATTCTCTGTGCCTCTATGCGAACAGTGCCATGGGCAGAGGAGTCTGAGCAACAGCTTTCCAGGCTAGCCCCTTCTGGCTGCCAGCTATCTGCAGACGTTCGCATTTCAAGAGCAGGTCTGCGAAAGGAGCCTGGCAGGGACACCACCATTCCCAGCATGCCTTTGAAGTTTCAGGTTGCAAGACAAGCAAGCAGCCCCATTCTCTGTGCCTCTGTGCGAACAGTGCCATGGGCAGATGAGTCTGAGAAACAGCTTTCCAGGCTAGCCCCTTCTGGCTGCCAGCTATCTGCAGACGTTAGCACTTTCGGAGCAGGGCTGTGATAGGAGCCTGGCAGGGACACCACCATTCCCAGCATGCATTTGAAGTTTCAAGTGGCAAGATAAGCAAGCAGCCCCATTCTCTGTGCCTCTGTGCGAAAAGTGCCATGGGCAGATGAGGCTGAGCAACAGCTTTCCAGGCTAGCCCATTCTGGCTGCCAGCTATCTGCAGACGTTCGCACTTTCGGAGCAGGGCTGCGAAAGGAGCCTGGCTGGGACACCCTCTTTCCCAGGCTACGTTTGAAGTTTGAGGTGGCAAGACAAGCAAGCAGCCCCATTCTCTGTGCCTCTGTGCGAGCACTGCCATGGGCAGATGAGGCTGAGCAACAGCTTTCCAGGATAGCACCTTGTGGCTGCCAGCTATCTGCAGACGTTCGCACTTTCGGAGCAAGGCTGTGATAGGAGCCTGGCAGGGATACCAACTTTCCCAGCATGCGTTTGAAGTTTCAAGTGGCAAGATAAGCAAGCAGCCCCATTCTCTGTGCCTCTGTGCGAGCAGTGCCATGGGCAGATGAGGCTGAGCAACAGCTTTCCAGGCTAGCCCATTCTGGCTGCCAGCTATCTGCAGACGTTCGCACTTTCGGAGCAGGGCTGCGAAAGGAGCCTGGCTGGGACACCAACTTTCCCAGGCTACGTTTGAAGTTTGAGGTGGCAAAACAAGCAAGCAGCCCCATTCTCTGTGCCTCTGTGCGAGCAGTGCCATGGGCAGATGAGGCTGAGCAACAGCTTTCCAGGCTAGCCCCTTCTGGCTGCCAGCTATCTGCAGACGTTCGCACTTTCGGAGCAGGGCTGCGAAAGGAGCCTGGGAGAGACACCAACTTTCCCAGGCTACGTTTGAAGTTTGAGGTGGCAAGACAAGCAAGCAGCCTTATTCTCTGTGCCTCTGTGCGAGCAGTGCCATGGGCAGATGAGGCTGAGCAACAGCTTTCCAGGATACCCCCTTCTGGCTGCCAGCTATCTGCAGACGTTAGCACTTTCGGAGCAGGGCTGTGATAGGAGCCTGGCAGGTACACCACCATTCCCAGCATGCGTTTGAAGTTTCAAGTGGCAAGATAAGCAAGCAGCCCCTAGTCTCTGGGCCTCTGTGCGAGCACTGCCATGGGCAGATGAGGCTGAGCAACAGCTTTCCAGGATAGCACCTTGTGGCTGCCAGCTATCTGCAGACGTTCGCACTTTCAGAGCAGGGCTGTGATAGGAGCCTGGCAGGGACACCAACTTTCAAAGCATGAGTTTGAAGTTTCAAGTGGCAAGATAAGCAAGCAGCCCCATTCTCTGTGCCTCTTTGCGAACAGTGCCATGGGCAGATGAGGCTGAGCAACAGCTTTCCAGGCTAGCCCCTTCTGCCTGCCAGCTATCTGCAGACGTTCGCACTTTCGGAGCAGGGCTGCGAAAGGAGCCTGGCTGGGACACCACCATTCCCAGCATGCGTTTGAAGTTTCAAGTGGCAAGATAAGCAAGCAGCCCCATTCTCTGTGCCGCTATGCGAACAGTGCCATGGGCAGATGAGTCTGAGCAACAGCTTTCCAGGATAGCACCTTCTGGCTGCCAGCTATCTGCAGAAGTTCGCATTTTCGGAGCAGGGTTGCGAAAGGAGCCTAGCAGGTACACCATATTTCCCAGGCTACGTTTGAAGTTTGAGGTGGCAAGACAAGCAAGCAGCCCCATTCTCTGTGCGAGCAGTGCCATGGGCAGATGAGGCTGAGCAACAGCTTTCCAGGCAAGCCCCTTCTGGCTGGCAGCTATCTGCAGACGTTCGCATTTCAAGAGCAGGGCTGCGAAAGGAGCCTGGCTGGGACACCAACTTTCACAGGCTACGTTTGAAGTTTGAGGTGGCAAGACAAGCAAGCAGCCCCATTCTCTGTGCCTCTGTGCGAGCACTGCCATGGGCAGATGAGGCTGAGCAACAGCTTTCCAGGCTAGCCCCTTCTGGCTGCCAGCTATCTGCAGACGTTCGCACTTTCGGAGCAAGGCTGTGATAGGAGCCTGGCAGGGATACCAACTTTCCCAGCATGCGTTTGAAGTTTCAAGTGGCAAGATAAGCAAGCAGCCCCATTCTCTGTGCCTCTGTGCGAACAGTGCCATGGGCAGATGAGGCTGAGCAACAGCTTTCCAGGCTAGCCCATTCTGGCTGCCAGCTATCTGCAGACGTTCGCACTTTCGGAGCAGGGCTGCGAAAGGAGCCTGGCTGGGACACCCTCTTTCCCAGGCTACGTTTGAAGTTTGAGGTGGCAAGACAAGCAAGCAGCCCCATTCTCTGTGCCTCTGTGCGAGCACTGCCATGGGCAGATGAGGCTGAGCAACAGCTTTCCAGGATAGCACCTTGTGGCTGCCAGCTATCTGCAGACGTTCGCACTTTCGGAGCAAGGCTGTGATAGGAGCCTGGCAGGGATACCAACTTTCCCAGCATGCGTTTGAAGTTTCAAGTGGCAAGATAAGCAAGCAGCCCCATTCTCTGTGCCTCTTTGCGAACAGTGCCATGGGCAGATGAGGCTGAGCAACAGCTTTCCAGGCTAGCCCCTTCTGGCTGCCAGCTATCTGCAGACGTTCGCACTTTCGGAGCAGGGCTGCGAAAGGAGCCTGGCTGGGACACCAACTTTCCCAGGCTACGTTTGAAGTTTGAGGTGGCAAACCAAGCAAGGAGCCCCATTCTCTGTGCCTCTGTGTGAGCAGTGCCATGGGCAGATGAGGCTGAGCAACAGCTTTCCAGGCTAGCCCCTTCTGGCTGCCAGCTATCTGCAGACGTTCGCACTTTCGGAGCAGGGCTGCGAAAGGAGCCTGGGAGAGACACCAACTTTCCCAGGCTACGTTTGAAGTTTGAGGTGGCAAGACAAGCAAGCAGCCTTATTCTCTGTGCCTCTGTGCGAGCAGTGCCATGGGCAGATGAGGCTGAGCAACAGCTTTCCAGGATACCCCCTTCTGGCTGCCAGCTATCTGCAGACGTTAGCACTTTCGGAGCAGGGCTGTGATAGGAGCCTGGCAGGGACACCACCATTCCCAGCATGCGTTTGAAGTTTCAAGTGGCAAGATAAGCAAGCAGCCCCATTCTCTGTGCCTCTGTGCGAGCACTGCCATGGGCAGATGAGGCTGAGCAACAGCTTTCCAGGCTAGCCCCTTCTGGCTGCCAGCTATCTGCAGACGTTCGCACTTTCGGAGCAGGGCTGCGAAAGGAGCCTGGCTGGGACACCAACTTTCCCAGGCTACGTTTGAAGTTTGAGGTGGCAAGACAAGCAAGCAGCCTTATTCTCTGTGCCTCTGTGCGAGCAGTGCCATGGGCAGATGAGGCTGAGCAACAGCTTTCCAGGCTAGCCCATTCTGGCTGCCAGCTATCTGCAGACGTTAGCACTTTCGGAGCAGGGCTGTGATAGGAGCCTGGCAGGGACACCACCATTCCCAGCATGCATTTGAAGTTTCAAGTGGCAAGATAAGCAAGCAGCCCCATTCTCTGTGCCTCTGTGCGAAAAGTGCCATGGGCAGATGAGGCTGAGCAACAGCTTTCCAGGCTAGCCCATTCTGGCTGCCAGCTATCTGCAGACGTTCGCACTTTCGGAGCAGGGCTGCGAAAGGAGCCTGGCTGGGACACCCTCTTTCCCAGGCTACGTTTGAAGTTTGAGGTGGCAAGACAAGCAAGCAGCCCCATTCTCTGTGCCTCTGTGCGAGCACTGCCATGGGCAGATGAGGCTGAGCAACAGCTTTCCAGGATAGCACCTTGTGGCTGCCAGCTATCTGCAGACGTTCGCACTTTCGGAGCAAGGCTGTGATAGGAGCCTGGCAGGGATACCAACTTTCCCAGCATGCGTTTGAAGTTTCAAGTGGCAAGATAAGCAAGCAGCCCCATTCTCTGTGCCTCTGTGCGAGCAGTGCCATGGGCAGATGAGGCTGAGCAACAGCTTTCCAGGCTAGCCCATTCTGGCTGCCAGCTATCTGCAGACGTGCGCACTTTCGGAGCAGGGCTGCGAAAGGAGCCTGGCTGGGACACCAACTTTCCCAGGCTACGTTTGAAGTCTGAGGTGGCAAAACAAGCAAGCAGCCCCATTCTCTTTGCCTCTGTGCGAGCAGTGCCATGGGCAGATGAGGCTGAGCAACAGCTTTCCAGGCTAGCCCCTTCTGGCTGCCAGCTATCTGCAGACGTTCGCACTTTCGGAGCAGGGCTGCGAAAGGAGCCTTGGAGAGACACCAACTTTCCCAGGCTACGTTTGAAGTTTGATGTGGCAAGACAAGCAAGCAGCCTTATTCTCTGTGCCTCTGTGCGAGCAGTGCCATGGGCAGATGAGGCTGAGCAACAGCTTTCCAGGATACCCCCTTCTGGCTGCCAGCTATCTGCAGACGTTAGCACTTTCGGAGCAGGGCTGTGATAGGAGCCTGGCAGGGACACCACCATTCCCAGCATGCGTTTGAAGTTTCAAGTTGCAAGACAAGCAAGCAGCCCCATTCTCTGTGCCTCTGTGCGAGCACTGCCATGGGCAGATGAGGCTGAGCAACAGCTTTCCAGGATAGCACCTTGTGGCTGCCAGCTATCTGCAGACGTTCGCACTTTCGGAGCAAGGCTGTGATAGGAGCCTGGCAGGGATACCAACTTTCCCAGCATGCGTTTGAAGTTTCAAGTTGCAAGACAAGCAAGCAGCCCCATTCTCTGTGCCTCTGTGCGAGCACTGCCATGGGCAGATGAGGCTGAGCAACAGCTTTCCAGGATACCCCCTTCTGGCTGCCAGCTATCTGCAGACGTTCGCACTTTCGGAGCAAGGCTGTGATAGGAGCCTGGCAGGGATACCAACTTTCCCAGCATGCGTTTGAAGTTTCAAGTGGCAAGATAAGCAAGCAGCCCCATTCTCTGTGCCTCTTTGCGAACAGTGCCATGGGCAGATGAGGCTGAGCAACAGCTTTCCAGGCTAGCCCATTCTGGCTGCCAGCTATCTGCAGACGTTCGCACTTTCGGAGCAGGGCTGCGAAAGGAGCCTGGCTGGGACACCAACTTTCCCAGGCTACGTTTGAAGTTTGAGGTGGCAAGACAAGCAAGCAGCCCCATTCTCTGTGCCTCTGTGCGAGCAGTGCCATGGGCAGATGAGGCTGAGCAACAGCTTTCCAGGCTAGCCCCTTCTGGCTGCCAGCTATCTGCAGACGTTCGCACTTTCGGAGCAGGGCTGTGATAGGAGCCTGGCAGGGTCACCACCATTCCCAGCATGCGTTTGAAGTTTCAAGTTGCAAGACAAGCAAGCAGCCCCATTCTCTGTGCCTCTATGCGAACAGTGCCATGGGCAGATGAGGCTGAGCAACAGCTTTCCAGGCTAGCCCCTTCTGGCTGCCAGCTATCTGCAGACGTTCGCACTTTCGGAGCAGGGCTGCGAAAGGAGCCTGGCTGGGACACCACCATTCCCAGCATGCGTTTGAAGTTTCAAGTGGCAAGATAAGCAAGCAGCCCCATTCTCTGTGCCTCTATGCGAACAGTGCCATGGGCAGATGAGGCTGAGCAACAGCTTTCCAGGATAGCACCTTCTGGCTGCCAGCTATCTGCAGAAGTTCGCATTTCAAGAGCAGGGTTGCGAAAGGAGCCTAGCAGGTACACCATCTTTCCCAGGCTACGTTTGAAGTTTGAGGTGGCAAGACAAGCAAGCAGCCCCATTCTCTGTGCGAGCAGTGCCATGGGCAGATGAGGCTGAGCAACAGCTTTCCAGTCTAGCCCCTTCTGGCTGGCAGCTATCTGCAGATGTTCGCATTTCAAGAGCAGGGCTGCGAAAGGAGCCTAGCAGGTACACCATCTTTCCCAGGCTACATTTGAAGTTTGAGGTAGCAAGACAAGCAAGGAGCCCCATTCTCTGTGCCTCTGTGCGAGCAGTGCCTTGGGCAGATGAGGCTGAGCAACAGCTTTCCAGGCTAGCCCCTTCTGCCTGCCAGCTATCTGCAGACGTTCGCATTTTCGTAGCAGGGCGTCGAAAGGAGCCTGGCTTGGACCCCAGGCTACGTTTGAAGTTCTAGGTGGCAAGACAAGAAAGCAGCCCCATTCTCTGTGCCTCTGTGCGAGCAGTGCCATGGGCAGATGAGGCTGAGCAACAGCTTTCCAGGCTAGCCCCTTCTGGCTGCCAGCTATCTGCAGACGTTTGCACTTTCGGAGCAGGGCTGTGATAGGAGCCTGGCAGGGACACCACCATTCCCAGCATGCGTTTGAAGTTTCAAGTGGCAAGATAAGCGAGCAGCCCCATTCTCTGTGCCTCTTTGCGAACAGTGGCATGGGCAGATGAGGCTGAGCAACAGCTTTCCAGGCTAGCCCCTTCTGGCTGCCAGCTATCTGCAGACGTTCGCACTTTCGGAGCAGGGCTGTGATAGAAGCCTGGCAGGGTCACCACCATTCCCAGCATGCGTTTGAAGTTTCAAGTGGCAAGATAAGCAAGCAGCCCCATTCTCTGTGCCTCTATGCGAGCAGTGCCATGGGCAGATGAGGCTGAACAACAGCTTTCCAGGCTAGCACCTTCTGGCTGCCAGCTATCTGCAGACGTTCGCATTTCAAGAGAAGGGTATCGAAAGGAGCCTAGCAGGTACACCATATTTCCCAGGCTACGTTTGAAGTTTGAGGTGGCAAGACAAGCAAGGAGCCCCATTCTCTGTGCGAGCAGTGCCATGGGCAGATGAGGCTGAGCAACAGCTTTCCAGGCTAGCCCATTCTGGCTGCCAGCTATCTGCAGACGTTCGCACTTTCGGAGCAGGGCTGCGAAAGGAGCCTGGCTGGGACACCAACTTTCCCAGGCTACGTTTGAAGTTTGAGGTGGCAAAACAAGCAAGCAGCCCCATTCTCTGTGCCTCTGTGCGAGCAGTGCCATGGGCAGATGAGGCTGAGCAACAGCTTTCCAGGCTAGCCCCTTCTGGCTGCCAGCTATCTGCAGACGTTCGCACTTTCGGAGCAGGGCTGTGATAGGAGCCTGGCAGGGTCACCACCATTCCCAGCATGCGTTTGAAGTTTCAAGTGGCAAGATAAGCAAGCAGCCCCATTCTCTGTGCCTCTTTGCGAACAGTGCCATGGGCAGAGGAGTCTGAGCAACAGCTTTCCAGGCTAGCACCTTCTGGCTGCCAGCTATCTGCAGACGTTAGCACTTTCGGAGCAGGGCTGCGAAAGGAGCCTGGCTGGGACACCCTCTTTCCCAGGCTACGTTTGAAGTTTGAGGTGGCAAGACAAGCAAGCAGCCCCATTCTCTGTGCCTCTGTGCGAGCACTGCCATGGGCAGATGAGGCTGAGCAACAGCTTTCCAGGATAGCCCCTTCTGCCTGCCAGCTATCTGCAGACGTTCGCACTTTCGGAGCAGGGCTGTGATAGGAGCCTGGCAGGGTCACCACCATTCCCAGCATGCGTTTGAAGTTTCAAGTGGCAAGATAAGCAAGCAGCCCCATTCTCTGTGCCTCTATGCGAACAGTGCCATGGGCAGATGAGGCTGAGCAACAGCTTTCCAGGCAGTCACCTTCTGGCTGCCAGCTATCTGCAGACGTTCGCATTTCAAGAGCAGGTCTGCGAAAGGAGCCTGGCAGGGACACCACCATTCCCAGCATGCCTTTGAAGTTTCAAGTTGCAAGACAAGCAAGCAGCCCCATTCTCTGTGCCTCTGTGCGAACAGTGCCGTGGGCAGATGAGGCTGAGCAACAGCTTTCCAGGCTAGCCCCTTCTGGCTGCCAGCTATCTGCAGACATTCGCACTTTCGGAGCAGGGCTGCGAAAGGAGCCTGGCTGGGACACCAACTTTCCCAGGCTACGTTTGAAGTTTGAGGTGGCAAGACAAGCAAGCAGCCCCATTCTCTGTGCCTCTGTGCGAGCAGTGCCATGGGCAGATGAGGCTGAGCAACAGCTTTCCAGGCTAGCCCCTTCTGGCTGCCAGCTATCTGCAGACGTTCGCACTTTCAGAGCAGGGCTGTGATAGGAGCCTGGCAGGGACACCAACTTTCCCAGCATGAGTTTGAAGTTTCAAGTGGCAAGATAAGCAAGCAGCCCCATTCTCTGTGCCTCTTTGCGAACAGTGCCATGGGCAGATGAGGCTGAGCAACAGCTTTCCGGGCTAGCCCCTTCTGGCTGCCAGCTATCTGCAGATGTTCGCACTTTCGGAGCAGGGCTGCGAAAGGATCCTGGCTGGGACACCAACTTTCCCAGTCTACGTTTGAAGTTTGAGGTGGCAAAACAAGCAAGGAGCCCCATTCTCTGTGCCTCTGTGCGAGCACTGCCATGCGCAGATGAGGCTGAGCAACAGCTTTCCAGTCTAGCGCCTTCTGGCTGGCAGCTATCTGCAGACGTTCGCACTTTCGGAGCAGGGCTGCGAAAGGAGCCTGGCAGGGACACCAACTTTCCCAGGCTACGTTTGAAGTTTGAGGTGGCAAGACAAGCAAGCAGCCTTATTCTCTGTGCCTCTGTGCGAGCAGTGCCATGGGCAGATGAGGCTGAGCAACAGCTTTCCAGAATAGCACCTTGTGGCTGCCAGCTATCTGCAGACGTTCGCACTTTCGGAGCAGGGCTGCGAAAGGAGCCTGGCTGGGACACCAACTTTCCCAGGTTACGTTTGAAGTTTGAGGTGGCAAAACAAGCAAGCAGCCCCATTCTCTGTGCCTCTGTGCGAGCAGTGCCATGGGCAGATGAGGCTGAGCAACAGCTTTCCAGGCTAGCCCCTTCTGGCTGCCAGCTATCTGCAGACTTTCGCATTTCAAGAGCAGGGCTGCGAAAGGAGCCTAGCAGGGACACCACCATTCCCAGCATGCCTTTGAAGTTTCAAGTTGCAAGACAAGCAAGCAGCCCCATTCTCTGTGCCTCTGTGCGAACAGTGCCATGGGCAGATGAGGCTGAGCAACAGCTTTCCAGGCTAGCCCCTTCTGGCTGCCAGCTATCTGCAGACGTTCGCACTTTCGGAGCAGGGCTGTGATAGGAGCCTGGCAGGGACAGCAACTTTCCCAGCATGCGTTTGAAGTTTCAAGTGGCAAGATAAGCAAGCAGCCCCATTCTCTGTGCCTCTTTGCGAACAGTGCCATGGGCAGATGAGGCTGAGCAACAGCTTTCCAGGCTAGCCCCTTCTGGCTGCCAGCTATCTGCAGACGTTCGCACTTTCGGAGCAGGGCTGCGAAAGGAGCCTGGCTGGGACACCAACTTTCCCAGGCTACGTTTGAAGTTTGAGGTGGCAAAACAAGCAAGGAGCCCCATTCTCTGTGCCTCTGTGCGAGCACTGCCATGGGCAGATGAGGCTGAGCAACAGCTTTCCAGGCTAGCGCCTTCTGGCTGCCAGCTATCTGCAGACGTTCGCACTTTCGGAGCAGGGCTGCGAAAGGAGCCTGGCTGGGACACCAACTTTCCCAGGCTACGTTTGAAGTTTGAGGTGGCAAGACAAGCAAGCAGCCCCATTCTCTGTGCCTCTGTGCGAGCACTGCCATGGGCAGATGAGGCTGAGCAACAGCTTTCCAGGATAGCACCTTGTGGCTGCCAGCTATCTGCAGACGTTCGCACTTTCGGAGCAGGGCTGTGATAGGAGCCTGGCAGGGACACCAACTTTCCCAGCATGCGTTTGAAGTTTCAAGTGGCAAGATAAGCAAGCAGCCCCATTCTCTGTGCCTCTATGCGAACAGTGCCATGGGCAGATGAGGCTGAGCAACAGCTTTCCAGGATAGCACCTTCTGGCTGCCAGCTATCTGCAGACGTTCGCATTTCAAGAGCAGGTCTGCGAAAGGAGCCTGGCAGGGACACCACCATTCCCAGCATGCCTTTGAAGTTTCAAGTTGCAAGACAAGCAAGCAGTCCCATTCTCTGTGCCTCTGTGCGAGCAGTGCCATGGGCAGATGAGGCTGAGCAACAGCTTTCCAGGCTAGCCCCTTCTGGCTGCCAGCTATCTGCAGACGTTCGCATTTCAAGAGCAGGGCTGCGAAAGGAGCCTGGCAGGTACACCAACTTTCCCAGGCTACGTTTGAAGTTTGAGGTGGCAAGACAAGCAAGCAGCCCCATTCTCTGTGCCTCTGTGCGAGCAGTGCCATGGGCAGATGAGGCTGAGCAACAGCTTTCCAGGATAGCACCTTCTGGCTGCCAGCTATCTGCAGACGTTCGCACTTTCGGAGCAGGGCTGCGAAAGGAGCCTGGCTGGGACATCAACTTTCCCAGGCTACGTTTGAAGTTTGAGGTGGCAAGACAAGCAAGCAGCCCCATTCTCTGTGCCTCTGTGCGAGCAGTGCCATGGGCAGATGAGGCTGAGCAACAGCTTTCCAGGATAGCACCTTGTGGCTGCCAGCTATCTGCAGACGTTCGCACTTTCGGAGCAGGGCTGTGATAGGAGCCTGGCAGGGACACCAACTTTCCCAGCATGCGTTTGAAGTTTCAAGTGGCAAGATAAGCAAGCAGCCCCATTCTCTGTGCCTCTTTGCGAACAGTGCCATGGGCAGATGAGGCTGAGCAACAGCTTTCCAGGCTAGCCCATTCTGGCTGCCAGCTATCTGCAGACGTTCGCACTTTCGGAGCAGGGCTGCGAAAGGAGCCTGGCAGGGACACCAACTTTCCCAGGATACGTTTGAAGTTTGAGGTGGCAAGACAAGCAAGCAGCCCCATTCTCTGTGCCTCTGTGCGAGCGCTGCCATGGGCAGATGAGGCTGAGCAACAGCTTTCCAGGCTAGCCCATTCTGGCTGCCAGCTATCTGCAGACGTTCGCACTTTTGGAGCAGGGCTGTGATAAGAGCCTGGCAGGGACACCACCATTCCCAGCATGCGTTTGAAGTTTCAAGTGGCAAGATAAGCAAGCAGCCCCATTCTCTGTGCCTCTGTGCGAGCAGTGCCATGGGCAGATGAGGCTGAGCAATAGCTTTCCAGGCTAGCCCCTTCTGGCTGCCAGCTATCTGCAGACGTTCGCATTTCAAGAGCAGGGCTGCGAAAGGAGCCTGGCAGGTACACCATCTTTCCCAGGCTACGTTTGAAGTTTGAGGTGGCAAGACAAGCAAGCAGCCCCATTCTCTGTGCCTCTGTGCGAGCACTGCCATGGGCAGATGAGGCTGAGCAACAGCTTTCCAGGATAGCACCTTGTGGCTGCCAGCTATCTGCAGACGTTCGCACTTTCGGAGCAAGGCTGTGATAGGAGCCTGGCAGGGATACCAACTTTCCCAGCATGCGTTTGAAGTTTCAAGTGGCAAGATAAGCAAGCAGCCCCATTCTCTGTGCCTCTTTGCGAACAGTGCCATGGGCAGATGAGGCTGAGCAACAGCTTTCCAGGCTAGCCCATTCTGGCTGCCAGCTATCTGCAGACGTTCGCACTTTCGGAGCAGGGCTGTGAAAGGAGCCTGGCTGGAACACCAAATTTCCCAGGCTACGTTTGAAGTTTGAGGAGGCAAAACAAGCAAGGAGCCTCATTCTCTGTGCCTCTTTGCGAACAGTGCCATGGGCAGATGAGGCTGAGCAACAGCTTTCCAGGCTAGCCCCTTCTGGCTGCCAGCTATCTGCAGACGTTCGCACTTTCGGAGCAGGGCTGCGAAAGGAGCCTAGCAGGTACACCAACTTTCCCAGGTACGTTTGAAGTTTGAGGTGGCAAAACAAGCAAGCAGCCCCATTCTCTGTGCCTCTGTGCGAGCAGTGCCATGGGCAGATGAGGCTGAGCAACAGCTTTCCAGGCTAGCCCATTCTGGCTGCCAGCTATCTGCAGACGTTCGCACTTTCGGAGCAGGGCTGCGAAAGGAGCCTAGCAGGTACACCAACTTTCCCAGGTACGTTTGAAGTTTGAGGTGGCAAAACAAGCAAGCAGCCCCATTCTCTGTGCCTCTGTGCGAGCAGTGCCATGGGCAGATGAGGCTGAGCAACAGCTTTCCAGGCTAGCCCCTTCTGCCTGCCAGCTATCTGCAGACGTTCGCACTTTCGGAGCAGGGCTGTGATAGGAGCCTGGCAGGGTCACCACCATTCCCAGCATGCGTTTGAAGTTTCAAGTGGCAAGATAAGCAAGCAGCCCCATTCTCTGTGCCTCTATGCGAACAGTGCCATGGGCAGATGAGTCTGAGCAACAGCTTTCCAGGCTAGCCCCTTCTGCCTGCCAGCTATCTGCAGACGTTCGCACTTTCGGAGCAGGGCTGTGATAGGAGCCTGGCAGGGATACCAACTTTCCCAGCATGCGTTTGAAGTTTCAAGTGGCAAGATAAGCAAGCAGCCCCATTCTCTGTGCCTCTTTGCGAACAGTGCCATGGGCAGATGAGGCTGAGCAACAGCTTTCCAGGCTAGCCCATTCTGGCTGCCAGCTATCTGCAGACGTTCGCACTTTCGGAGCAGGGCTGTGAAAGGAGCCTGGCTGGAACACCAAATTTCCCAGGCTACGTTTGAAGTTTGAGGTGGCAAGACAAGCAAGCAGCCCCATTCTCTGTGCCTCTGTGCGAGCAGTGCCATGGGCAGATGAGGCTGAGCAACAGCTTTCCAGGCTAGCCCCTTCTGCCTGCCAGCTATCTGCAGACGTTTGCACTTTCGGAGCAGGGCTGTGATAGGAGCCTGGCAGGGTCACCACCATTCCCAGCATGCGTTTGAAGTTTCAAGTGGCAAGATAAGCAAGCAGCCCCATTCTCTGTGCCTCTATGCGAACAGTGCCATGGGCAGATGAGGCTGAGCAACAGCTTTCCAGGCTAGCCCATTCTGGCTGCCAGCTATCTGCAGACGTTCGCACTTTCGGAGCAGGGCTGCGAAAGGAGCCTGGCTGGGACACCAACTTTCCCAGGCTACGTTTGAAGTTTGAGGTGGCAAAACAAGCAAGCAGCCCCATTCTCTGTGCCTCTGTGCGAGCAGTGCCATGGGCAGATGAGGCTGAGCAACAGCTTTCCAGGCTAGCCCATTCTGGCTGCCAGCTATCTGCAGACGTTCGCACTTTCGGAGCAGGGCTGCGAAAGGAGCCTAGCAGGTACACCAACTTTCCCAGGTACGTTTGAAGTTTGAGGTGGCAAAACAAGCAAGCAGCCCCATTCTCTGTGCCTCTGTGCGAGCAGTGCCATGGGCAGATGAGGCTGAGCAACAGCTTTCCAGGCTAGCCCCTTCTGCCTGCCAGCTATCTGCAGACGTTCGCACTTTCGGAGCAGGGCTGTGATAGGAGCCTGGCAGGGTCACCACCATTCCCAGCATGCGTTTGAAGTTTCAAGTGGCAAGATAAGCAAGCAGCCCCATTCTCTGTGCCTCTATGCGAACAGTGCCATGGGCAGATGAGTCTGAGCAACAGCTTTCCAGGCTAGCACCTTCTGGCTGCCAGCTATCTGCAGACGTTCGCATTTCAAGAGCAGGTCTGCGAAAGGAGCCTGGCAGGGACACCACCATTCCCAGCATGCCTTTGAAGTTTCAAGTTGCAAGACAAGCAAGCAGCCCCATTCTCTGTGCCTCTGTGCGAACAGTGCCATGGGCAGATGAGGCTGAGCAACAGCTTTCCAGGCTAGCCCCTTCTGGCTGCCAGCTATCTGCAGACGTTCGCACTTTCGGAGCAGGGCTGCGAAAGGAGCCTGGCTGGGACACCAACTTTCCCAGGTACGTTTGAAGTTTGAGGTGGCAAGACAAGCAAGCAGCCTCATTGTCTGTGCCTCTGTGCGAGCACTGCCATGGGCGGATGAGGCTGAGCAACAGCTTTCCAGGATAGCACCTTGTGGCTGCCAGCTATCTGCAGACGTTCGCACTTTCGGAGCAGGGCTGTGATAGGAGCCTGGCAGGGATACCAACTTTCCCAGCATGCGTTTGAAGTTTCAAGTGGCAAGATAAGCAAGCAGCCCCATTCTCTGTGCCTCTTTGCGAACAGTGCCATGGGCAGATGAGGCTGAGCAACAGCTTTCCAGGCTAGCCCATTCTGGCTGCCAGCTATCTGCAGACGTTCGCACTTTCGGAGCAGGGCTGCGAAAGGAGCCTGGCTGGGACACCAACTTTCCCAGGCTACGTTTGAAGTTTGAGGTGGCAAAACAAGCAAGGAGCCCCATTCTCTGTGCCTCTGTGCGAGCAGTGCCATGGGCAGATGAGGCTGAGCAACAGCTTTCCAGGCTAGCCCCTTCTGGCTGCCAGCTATCTGCAGACGTTCGCACTTTCGGAGCAGGGCTGTGATAGGAGCCTGGCAGGGACACCACCATTCCCAGCATGCGTTTGAAGTTTCAAGTGGCAAGATAAGCAAGCAGCCTCATTCTCTGTGCCTCTATGCGAACAGTGCCATGGGCAGATGAGGCTGAGGAACAGCTTTACAGGCTAGCACCTTCTGGCTGCCAGCTATCTGCAGACGTTCGCACTTTCGGAGCAGGGCTGCGAAAGGAGCCTAGCAGGTACACCAACTTTCCCAGGTACGTTTGAAGTTTGAGGTGGCAAAACAAGCAAGCAGCCCCATTCTCTGTGCCTCTGTGCGAGCAGTGCCATGGGCAGATGAGGCTGAGCAACAGCTTTCCAGGCTAGCCCCTTCTGCCTGCCAGCTATCTGCAGACGTTCGCACTTTCGGAGCAGGGCTGTGATAGGAGCCTGGCAGGGTCACCACCATTCCCAGCATGCGTTTGAAGTTTCAAGTGGCAAGATAAGCAAGCAGCCCCATTCTCTGTGCCTCTATGCGAACAGTGCCATGGGCAGATGAGTCTGAGCAACAGCTTTACAGGCTAGCACCTTCTGGCTGCCAGCTATCTGCAGACGTTCGCATTTCAAGAGCAGGGCTGCGAAAGGAGCCTGGCAGGGACACCACCATTCCCAGCATGCCTTTGAAGTTTCAAGTTGCAAGACAAGCAAGCAGCCCCATTCTCTGTGCCTCTGTGCGAACAGTGCCATGGGCAGATGAGGCTGAGCAACAGCTTTCCAGGCTAGCCCCTTCTGGCTGCCAGCTATCTGCAGACGTTCGCACTTTCGGAGCAGGGCTGCGAAAGGAGCCTGGCTGGGACACCAACTTTCCCAGGCTACGTTTGAAGTTTGAGGAGGCAAAACAAGCAAGGAGCCTCATTCTCTGTGCCTCTTTGCGAACAGTGCCATGGGCAGATGAGGCTGAGCAACAGCTTTCCAGGCTAGCCCCTTCTGGCTGCCAGCTATCTGCAGACGTTCGCACTTTCGGAGCAGGGCTGCGAAAGGAGCCTAGCAGGTACACCAACTTTCCCAGGTACGTTTGAAGTTTGAGGTGGCAAAACAAGCAAGCAGCCCCATTCTCTGTGCCTCTGTGCGAGCAGTGCCATGGGCAGATGAGGCTGAGCAACAGCTTTCCAGGCTAGCCCATTCTGGCTGCCAGCTATCTGCAGACGTTCGCACTTTCGGAGCAGGGCTGCGAAAGGAGCCTAGCAGGTACACCAACTTTCCCAGGTACGTTTGAAGTTTGAGGTGGCAAAACAAGCAAGCAGCCCCATTCTCTGTGCCTCTGTGCGAGCAGTGCCATGGGCAGATGAGGCTGAGCAACAGCTTTCCAGGCTAGCCCCTTCTGGCTGCCAGCTATCTGCAGACGTTCGCACTTTCGGAGCAGGGCTGTGATAGGAGCCTGGCAGGGTCACCACCATTCCCAGCATGCGTTTGAAGTTTCAAGTGGCAAGATAAGCAAGCAGCCCCATTCTCTGTGCCTCTATGCGAACAGTGCCATGGGCAGATGAGTCTGAGCAACAGCTTTACAGGCTAGCACCTTCTGGCTGCCAGCTATCTGCAGACGTTCGCATTTCAAGAGCAGGTCTGCGAAAGGAGCCTGGCAGGGACACCACCATTCCCAGCATGCCTTTGAAGTTTCAAGTTGCAAGACAAGCAAGCAGCCCCATTCTCTGTGCCTCTGTGCGAACAGTGCCATGGGCAGATGAGGCTGAGCAACAGCTTTCCAGGCTAGCCCCTTCTGGCTGCCAGCTATCTGCAGACGTTCGCACTTTCGGAGCAGGGCTGCGAAAGGAGCCTGGCTGGGACACCAACTTTCCCAGGTACGTTTGAAGTTTGAGGTGGCAAGACAAGCAAGCAGCCCCATTGTCTGTGCCTCTGTGCGAGCACTGCCATGGGCGGATGAGGCTGAGCAACAGCTTTCCAGGATAGCACCTTGTGGCTGCCAGCTATCTGCAGACGTTCGCACTCTCGGAGCAGGGCTGTGATAGGAGCCTGGCAGGGATACCAACTTTCCCAGCATGCGTTTGAAGTTTCAAGTGGCAAGATAAGCAAGCAGCCCCATTCTCTGTGCCTCTTTGCGAACAGTGCCATGGGCAGATGAGGCTGAGCAACAGCTTTCCAGGCTAGCCCATTCTGGCTGCCAGCTATCTGCAGACGTTCGCACTTTCGGAGCAGGGCTGCGAAAGGAGCCTGGCTGGGACACCAACTTTCCCAGGCTACGTTTGAAGTTTGAGGTGGCAAAACAAGCAAGGAGCCCCATTCTCTGTGCCTCTGTGCGAGCAGTGCCATGGGCAGATGAGGCTGAGCAACAGCTTTCCAGGCTAGCCCCTTCTGGCTGCCAGCTATCTGCAGACGTTCGCACTTTCGGAGCAGGGCTGTGATAGGAGCCTGGCAGGGACTCCACCATTCCCAGCATGCGTTTGAAGTTTCAAGTGGCAAGATAAGCAAGCAGCCCCATTCTCTGTGCCTCTATGCGAACAGTGCCATGGGCAGATGAGGCTGAGGAACAGCTTTCCAGGCTAGCACCTTCTGGCTGCCAGCTATCTGCAGACGTTCGCACTTTCGGAGCAGGGCTGCGAAAGGAGCCTGGCTGGGACACCAACTTTCCCAGGTACGTTTGAAGTTTGAGGTGGCAAAACAAGCAAGCAGCCCCATTCTCTGTGCCTCTGTGCGAGCACTGCCATGGGCAGATGAGGCTGAGCAACAGCTTTCCAGGCTAGCCCCTTCTGCCTGCCAGCTATCTGCAGACGTTCGCACTTTCGGAGCAGGGCTGTGATAGGAGCCTGGCAGGGTCACCACCATTCCCAGCATGCGTTTGAAGTTTCAAGTGGCAAGATAAGCAAGCAGCCCCATTCTCTGTGCCTCTATGCGAACAGTGCCATGGGCAGATGACTCTGAGCAACAGCTTTACAGGCTAGCACCTTCTGGCTGCCAGCTATCTGCAGACGTTCGCATTTCAAGAGCAGGGCTGCGAAAGGAGCCTGGCAGGGACACCACCATTCCCAGCATGCCTTTGAAGTTTCAAGTTGCAAGACAAGCAAGCAGCCCCATTCTCTGTGCCTCTGTGCGAACAGTGCCATGGGCAGATGAGGCTGAGCAACAGCTTTCCAGGCTAGCCCCTTCTGGCTGCCAGCTATCTGCAGACGTTCGCACTTTCGGAGCAGGGCTGCGAAAGGAGCCTGGCTGGGACACCAACTTTCCCAGGCTACGTTTGAAGTTTGAGGTGGCAAAACAAGCAAGCAGCCCCATTCTCTGTGCCTCTTTGCGAACAGTGCCATGGGCAGATGAGGCTGAGCAACAGCTTTCCAGGCTAGCCCCTTCTGGCTGCCAGCTATCTGCAGACGTTCGCACTTTCGGAGCAGGGCTGCGAAAGGAGCCTAGCAGGTACACCAACTTTCCCAGGTACGTTTGAAGTTTGAGGTGGCAAAACAAGCAAGCAGCCCCATTCTCTGTGCCTCTGTGCGAGCAGTGCCATGGGCAGATGAGGCTGAGCAACAGCTTTCCAGGCTAGCCCCTTCTGCCTGCCAGCTATCTGCAGACGTTCGCACTTTCGGAGCAGGGCTGTGATAGGAGCCTGGCAGGGTCACCACCATTCCCAGCATGCGTTTGAAGTTTCAAGTGGCAAGATAAGCAAGCAGCCCCATTCTCTGTGCCTCTATGCGAACAGTGCCATGGGCAGATGAGTCTGAGCAACAGCTTTACAGGCTAGCACCTTCTGGCTGCCAGCTATCTGCAGACGTTCGCATTTCAAGAGCAGGTCTGCGAAAGGAGCCTGGCAGGGACACCACCATTCCCAGCATGCCTTTGAAGTTTCAAGTTGCAAGACAAGCAAGCAGCCCCATTCTCTGTGCCTCTGTGCGAACAGTGCCATGGGCAGATGAGGCTGAGCAACAGCTTTCCAGGCTAGCCCCTTCTGGCTGCCAGCTATCTGCAGACGTTCGCACTTTCGGAGCAGGGCTGCGAAAGGAGCCTGGCTGGGACACCAACTTTCCCAGGTACGTTTGAAGTTTGAGGTGGCAAGACAAGCAAGCAGCCCCATTGTCTGTGCCTCTGTGCGAGCACTGCCATGGGCGGATGAGGCTGAGCAACAGCTTTCCAGGATAGCACCTTGTGGCTGCCAGCTATCTGCAGACGTTCGCACTCTCGGAGCAGGGCTGTGATAGGAGCCTGGCAGGGATACCAACTTTCCCAGCATGCGTTTGAAGTTTCAAGTGGCAAGATAAGCAAGCAGCCCCATTCTCTGTGCCTCTTTGCGAACAGTGCCATGGGCAGATGAGGCTGAGCAACAGCTTTCCAGGCTAGCCCATTCTGGCTGCCAGCTATCTGCAGACGTTCGCACTTTCGGAGCAGGGCTGCGAAAGGAGCCTGGCTGGGACACCAACTTTCCCAGGCTACGTTTGAAGTTTGAGGTGGCAAAACAAGCAAGGAGCCCCATTCTCTGTGCCTCTGTGCGAGCAGTGCCATGGGCAGATGAGGCTGAGCAACAGCTTTCCAGGCTAGCCCCTTCTGGCTGCCAGCTATCTGCAGACGTTCGCACTTTCGGAGCAGGGCTGTGATAGGAGCCTGGCAGGGACACCACCATTCCCAGCATGCGTTTGAAGTTTCAAGTGGCAAGATAAGCAAGCAGCCCCATTCTCTGTGCCTCTATGCGAACAGTGCCATGGGCAGATGAGGCTGAGGAACAGCTTTACAGGCTAGCACCTTCTGGCTGCCAGCTATCTGCAGACGTTCGCACTTTCGGAGCAGGGCTGCGAAAGGAGCCTGGCTGGGACACCAACTTTCCCAGGTACGTTTGAAGTTTGAGGTGGCAAAACAAGCAAGCAGCCCCATTCTCTGTGCCTCTGTGCGAGCACTGCCATGGGCAGATGAGGCTGAGCAACAGCTTTCCAGGCTAGCCCCTTCTGCCTGCCAGCTATCTGCAGACGTTCGCACTTTCGGAGCAGGGCTGTGATAGGAGCCTGGCAGGGTCACCACCATTCCCAGCATGCGTTTGAAGTTTCAAGTGGCAAGATAAGCAAGCAGCCCCATTCTCTGTGCCTCTATGCGAACAGTGCCATGGGCAGATGACTCTGAGCAACAGCTTTACAGGCTAGCACCTTCTGGCTGCCAGCTATCTGCAGACGTTCGCATTTCAAGAGCAGGGCTGCGAAAGGAGCCTGGCAGGGACACCACCATTCCCAGCATGCCTTTGAAGTTTCAAGTTGCAAGACAAGCAAGCAGCCCCATTCTCTGTGCCTCTGTGCGAACAGTGCCATGGGCAGATGAGGCTGAGCAACAGCTTTCCAGGCTAGCCCCTTCTGGCTGCCAGCTATCTGCAGACGTTCGCACTTTCGGAGCAGGGCTGCGAAAGGAGCCTGGCTGGGACACCAACTTTCCCAGGCTACGTTTGAAGTTTGAGGTGGCAAAACAAGCAAGCAGCCCCATTCTCTGTGCCTCTTTGCGAACAGTGCCATGGGCAGATGAGGCTGAGCAACAGCTTTCCAGGCTAGCCCCTTCTGGCTGCCAGCTATCTGCAGACGTTCGCACTTTCGGAGCAGGGCTGCGAAAGGAGCCTAGCAGGTACACCAACTTTCCCAGGTACGTTTGAAGTTTGAGGTGGCAAAACAAGCAAGCAGCCCCATTCTCTGTGCCTCTGTGCGAGCAGTGCCATGGGCAGATGAGGCTGAGCAACAGCTTTCCAGGCTAGCCCCTTCTGCCTGCCAGCTATCTGCAGACGTTCGCACTTTCGGAGCAGGGCTGTGATAGGAGCCTGGCAGGGTCACCACCATTCCCAGCATGCGTTTGAAGTTTCAAGTGGCAAGATAAGCAAGCAGCCCCATTCTCTGTGCCTCTATGCGAACAGTGCCATGGGCAGATGAGTCTGAGCAACAGCTTTACAGGCTAGCACCTTCTGGCTGCCAGCTATCTGCAGACGTTCGCATTTCAAGAGCAGGGCTGCGAAAGGAGCCTGGCAGGGACACCACCATTCCCAGCATGCCTTTGAAGTTTCAAGTTGCAAGACAAGCAAGCAGCCCCATTCTCTGTGCCTCTGTGCGAACAGTGCCATGGGCAGATGAGGCTGAGCAACAGCTTTCCAGGCTAGCCCCTTCTGGCTGCCAGCTATCTGCAGACGTTCGCACTTTCGGAGCAGGGCTGCGAAAGGAGCCTGGCTGGGACACCAACTTTCCCAGGCTACGTTTGAAGTTTGAGGTGGCAAGACAAGCAAGCAGCCCCATTCTCTGTGCCTCTGTGCGAGCACTGCCATGGGCAGATGAGGCTGAGCAACAGCTTTCCAGGATAGCACCTTGTGGCTGCCAGCTATCTGCAGACGTTCGCACTTTCGGAGCAGGGCTGTGATAGGAGCCTGGCAGGGACACCAACTTTCCCAGCATGCGTTTGAAGTTTCAAGTGGCAAGATTAGCAAGCAGCCCCATTCTCTGTGCCTCTTTGCGAACAGTGCCATGGGCAGATGAGGCTGAGCAACAGCTTTCCAGGCTAGCCCCTTCTGACTGCCAGCTATCTGCAGACGTTCGCACTTTCGGAGCAGGGCTGCGAAAGGAGCCTGGCTGGGACACCAACTTTCCCAAACTACGTTTGAAGTTTGAGGTGGCAAAACAAGCAAGGAGCCTCATTCTCTGTGCCTCTGTGCGAGCACTGCCATGGGCAGATGAGGCTGAGCAACAGCTTTCCAGGCTAGCCCATTCTGGCTGCCAGCTATCTGCAGACGTTCGCACTTTCGGAGCAGGGCTGCTAAAGGAGCCTGGCAGGGACACCAACTTTCCCAGGCTACGTTTGAAGTTTGAGGTGGCAAAACAAGCAAGCAGCCCCATTCTCTGTGCCTCTGTGCGAGCAGTGCCATGGGCAGATGAGGCTGAGCAACAGCTTTCCAGGCTAGCCCCTTCTGCCTGCCAGCTATCTGCAGACGTTCGCACTTTCGGAGCAGGGCTGTGATAGGAGCCTGGCAGGGTCACCACCATTCCCAGCATGCGTTTGAAGTTTCAAGTGGCAAGATAAGCAAGCAGCCCCATTCTCTGTGCCTCTATGCGAACAGTGCCATGGGCAGATGAGGCTGAGCAACAGCTTTCCAGGCTAGCCCATTCTGGCTGCCAGCTATCTGCAGACGTTCGCACTTTCGGAGCAGGGCTGCGAAAGGAGCCTGGCTGGGACACCAACTTTCCCAGGCTACGTTTGAAGTTTGAGGTGGCAAAACAAGCAAGGAGCCCCATTCTCTGCGCCTCTGTGCGAGCAGTGCCATGGGCAGATGAGGCTGAGCAACAGCTTTCCAGGCTAGCCCCTTCTGCCTGCCAGCTATCTGCAGACGTTCGCACTTTCGGAGCAGGACTGTGATAGGAGCCTGGCAGGGACACCAACATTCCCAGCATGCGTTTGAAGTTTCAAGTGGCAAGATAAGCAAGCAGCCCCATTCTCTGTGCCTCTATGCGAACAGTGCCATGGGCAGATGAGTCTGAGCAACAGCTTTACAGGCTAGCACCTTCTGGCTGCCAGCTATCTGCAGACGTTCGCATTTCAAGAGCAGGTCTGCGAAAGGAGCCTGGCAGGGACACCACCATTCCCAGCATGCCTTTGAAGTTTCAAGTTGCAAGAGAAGCAAGCAGCCCCATTCTCTGTGCCTCTGTGCGAACAGTGCCATGGGCAGATGAGGCTGAGCAACAGCTTTCCAGGCTAGCCCGTTCTGGCTGCCAGCTATCTGCAGACGTTCGCACTTTCGGAGCAGGGCTGCGAAAGGAGCCTGGCTGGGACACCAACTTTCCCAGGCTACGTTTGAAGTTTGAGGTGGCAAGACAAGCAAGCAGCCCCATTCTCTGTGCCTCTGTGCGAGCAGTGCCATGGGCAGATGAGGCTGAGCAACAGCTTTCCAGGCTAGCCCCTTCTGGCTGCCAGCTATCTGCAGACGTTCGCACTTTCGGAGCAGGACTGTGATAGGAGCCTGGCAGGGACACCAACATTCCCAGCATGCGTTTGAAGTTTCAAGTGGCAAGATAAGCAAGCAGCCCCATTCTCTGTGCCTCTATGCGAACAGTGCCATGGGCAGATGAGTCTGAGCAACAGCTTTCCAGGCTAGCACCTTCTGGCTGCCAGCTATCTGCAGACGTTCGCATTTCAAGAGCAGGTCTGCGAAAGGAGCCTGGCAGGGACACCACCATTCCCAGCATGCCTTTGAAGTTTCAAGTTGCAAGACAAGCAAGCAGCCCCATTCTCTGTGCCTCTGTGCGAACAGTGCCATGGGCAGATGAGGCTGAGCAACAGCTTTCCAGGATAGCCCCTTCTGGCTGCCAGCTATCTGCAGACGTTCGCACTTTCGGAGCAGGGCTGCGAAAGGAGCCTGGCTGGGACACCAACTTTCCCAGGCTACGTTTGAAGTTTGAGGTGGCAAGACAAGCAAGCAGCCCCATTCTCTGTGCCTCTGTGCGAGCAGTGCCATGGGCAGATGAGGCTGAGCAACAGCTTTCCAGGATAGCACCTTGTGGCGGCCAGCTATCTGCAGACGTTCGCACTTTCGGAGCAGGGCTGCTAAAGGAGCCTGGCTGGGACACCAACTTTCCCAGCATGCGTTTGAAGTTTCAAGTGGCAAGATAAGCAAGCAGCCCCATTCTCTGTGCCTCTTTGCGAACAGTGCCATGGGCAGATGAGGCTGAGCAACAGCTTTCCAGGCTAGCCCCTTCTGGCTGCCAGCTATCTGCAGACGTTCGCACTTTCGGAGCAGGGCTGCGAAAGGAGCCTGGCAGGGACACCAACTTTCCCAGGCTACGTTTGAAGTTTGAGGTGGCAAAACAAGCAAGGAACCTCATTCTCTGTGCCTCTGTGCGAGCACTGCCATGGGCAGATGAGGCTGAGCAACAGCTTTCCAGGCTAGCCCCTTCTGCCTGCCAGCTATCTGCAGACGTTCGCACTTTCGGAGCAGGGCTGTGATAGGAGCCTGGCAGGGTCACCACCATTCCCAGCATGCGTTTGAAGTTTCAAGTGGCAAGATAAGCAAGCAGCCCCATTCTCTGTGCCTCTATGCGAACAGTGCCATGGGCAGATGAGGCTGAGCAACAGCTTTCCAGGATAGCCCATTCTGGCTGCCAGCTATCTGCAGACGTTCGCACTTCAAGAGCAGGGCTGCGAAAGGAGCCTGGCTGGGACACCAACTTTCCCAGGCTACGTTTGAAGTTTGAGGTGGCAAAACAAGCAAGCAGCCCCATTCTCTGTGCCTCTGTGCGAGCAGTGCCATGGGCAGATGAGGCTGAGCAACAGCTTTCCAGGCTAGCCCCTTCTGGCTGCCAGCTATCTGCAGACGTTCGCACTTTCGGAGCAGGGCTGTGATAGGAGCCTGGCAGGGTCACCACCATTCCCAGCATGCGTTTGAAGTTTCAAGTGGCAAGATAAGCAAGCAGCCCCATTCTCTGTGCCTCTATGCGAACAGTGCCATGGGCAGATGAGGCTGAGGAACAGCTTTCCAGGCTAGCCCATTCTGGCTGCCAGCTATCTGCAGACGTTCGCACTTTCGGAGCAGGGCTGCGAAAGGAGCCTGGCTGGGACACCAACTTTCCCAGGCTACGTTTGAAGTTTGAGGTGGCAAAACAAGCAAGCAGCCCCATTCTCTGTGCCTCTGTGCGAGCAGTGCCATGGGCAGATGAGGCTGAGCAACAGCTTTCCAGGCTAGCCCCTTCTGCCTGCCAGCTATCTGCAGACGTTCGCACTTTCGGAGCAGGGCTGTGATAGGAGCCTGGCAGGGTCACCACCATTCCCAGCATGCGTTTGAAGTTTCAAGTGGCAAGATAAGCAAGCAGCCCCATTCTCTGTGCCTCTATGCGAACAGTGCCATGGGCAGATGAGGCTGAGCAACAGCTTTCCAGGCTAGCCCATTCTGGCTGCCAGCTATCTGCAGACGTTCGCACTTTCGGAGCAGGGCTGCGAAAGAAGCCTAGCAAGTACACCAACTTTCCCAGGTACGTTTGAAGTTTGAGGTGGCAAAACAAGCAAGCAGCCCCATTCTCTGTGCCTCTGTGCGAGCAGTGCCATGGGCAGATGAGGCTGAGCAACAGCTTTCCAGGCTAGACCCTTCTGCCTGCCAGCTATCTGCAGACGTTCGCACTTTCGGAGCAGGACTGTGATAGGAGCCTGGCAGGGACACCAACTTTCCCAGGCTACGTTTGAAGTTTGAGGTGGCAAGACAAGGAAGCAGCCCCATTCTCTGTGCCTCTGTGCGAGCAGTGCCATGGGCAGATGAGGCTGAGCAACAGCTTTCCAGGATAGCACCTTGTGGCTGCCAGCTATCTGCAGACGTTCGCACTTTCGGAGCAGGGCTGTGATAGGAGCCTGGCAGGGACACCAACTTTCCCAGCATGCGTTTGAAGTTTCAAGTGGCAAGATAAGCAAGCAGCCCCATTCTCTGTGCCTCTATGCGAACAGTGCCATGGGCAGATGAGGCTGAGCAACAGCTTTCCAGGCTAGCCCCTTCTGGCTGCCAGCTATCTGCAGACGTTCGCACTTTCGGAGCAGGGCTGCGAAAGGAGCCTGGCTGGGACACCAACTTTCCCAGGCTACGTTTGAAGTTTGAGATGGCAAAACAAGCAAGCAGCCCCATTCTCTGTGCCTCTGTGCGAGCAGTGCCATGGGCAGATGAGGCTGAGCAACAGCTTTCCAGGCTAGCCCCTTCTGCCTGCCAGCTATCTGCAGACGTTCGCACTTTCGGAGCAGGGCTGTGATAGGAGCCTGGCAGGGTCACCACCATTCCCAGCATGCGTTTGAAGTTTCAAGTGGCAAGATAAGCAAGCAGCCCCATTCTCTGTGCCTCTATGCGAACAGTGCCATGGGCAGATGAGGCTGAGCAACAGCTTTCCAGGCTAGCCACTTCTGCCTGCCAGCTATCTGCAGACGTTCGCACTTTCGGAGCAGGGCTGCGAAAGGAACCTGGCTGGGACACCAACTTTCCCAGGCTACGTTTGAAGTTTGAGGTGGCAAAACAAGCAAGCAGCCCCATTCTCTGTGCCTCTGTGCGAGCAGTGCCATGGGCAGATGAGGCTGAGCAACAGCTTTCCAGGCTAGCCCCTTCTGGCTGCCAGCTATCTGCAGACGTTCGCACTTTCGGAGCAGGGCTGTGATAGGAGCCTGGCAGGGTCACCACCATTCCCAGCATGCGTTTGAAGTTTCAAGTGGCAAGATAAGCAAGCAGCCCCATTCTCTGTGCCTCTATGCGAACAGTGCCATGGGCAGATGAGGCTGAGCAACAGCTTTCCAGGCTAGCCCATTCTGGCTGCCAGCTATCTGCAGACGTTCGCACTTTCGGAGCAGGGCTGCGAAAGAAGCCTAGCAGGTACACCAACTTTCCCAGGTACGTTTGAAGTTTGAGGTGGCAAAACAAGCAAGCAGCCCCATTCTCTGTGCCTCTGTGCGAGCAGTGCCATGGGCAGATGAGGCTGAGCAACAGCTTTCCAGGCTAGCCCCTTCTGCCTGCCAGCTATCTGCAGACGTTCGCACTTTCGAAGCAGGACTGTGATAGGAGCCTGGCAGGGACACCACCATTCCCAGCATGCGTTTGAAGTTTCAAGTGGCAAGATAAGCAAGCAGCCCCATTCTCTGTGCCTCTATGCGAACAGTGCCATGGGCAGATGAGTCTGAGCAACAGCTTTCCAGGCTAGCACCTTCTGGCTGCCAGCTATCTGCAGACGTTCGCATTTCAAGAGCAGGTCTGCGAAAGGAGCCTGGCAGGGACACCACCATTCCCAGCATGCCTTTGAAGTTTCAAGTTGCAAGACAAGCAAGCAGCCCCATTCTCTGTGCCTCTGTGCGAACAGTGCCATGGGCAGATGAGGCTGAGCAACAGCTTTCCAGGCTAGCCCCTTCTGGCTGCCAGCTATCTGCAGACGTTCGCACTTTCGGAGCAGGGCTGCGAAAGGAGCCTGGCTGGGACACCAACTTTCCCAGGCTACGTTTGAAGTTTGAGGTGGCAAGACAAGCAAGCAGCCCCATTCTCTGTGCCTCTGTGCGAGCACTGCCATGGGCAGATGAGGCTGAGCAACAGCTTTCCAGGATAGCACCTTGTGGCTGCCAGCTATCTGCAGACGTTCGCACTTTCGGAGCAGGGCTCTGATAGGAGCCTGGCAGGGACACCAACTTTCCCAGCATGCGTTTGAAGTTTCAAGTGGCAAGATAAGCAAGCAGCCCCATTCTCTGTGCCTCTTTGCGAACAGTGCCATGGGCAGATGAGGCTGAGCAACAGCTTTCCAGGCTAGCCCCTTCTGGCTGCCAGCTATCTGCAGACGTTCGCACTTCAAGAGCAGGGCTGCGAAAGGAGCCTGGCTGGGACACCAACTTTCCCAGGCTACGTTTGAAGTTTGAGGTGGCAAAACAAGCAAGGAGCCTCATTCTCTGTGCCTCTGTGCGAGCACTGCCATGGGCAGATGAGGCTGAGCAACAGCTTTCCAGGCTAGCGCCTTCTGGCTGCCAGCTATCTGCAGACGTTCGCACTTTCGGAGGAGGGCTGCTAAAGGAGCCTGGCTGGGACACCAACTTTCCCAGGCTACGTTTGAAGTTTGAGGTGGCAAAACAAGCAAGCAGCCCCATTCTCTGTGCCTCTGTGCGAGCAGTGCCATGGGCAGATGAGGCTGAGCAACAGCTTTCCAGGCTAGCCCCTTCTGGCTGCCAGCTATCTGCAGACGTTCGCACTTTCGGAGCAGGGCTGTGATAGGAGCCTGGCAGGGTCACCACCATTCCCAGCATGCGTTTGAAGTTTCAAGTGGCAAGATAAGCAAGCAGCCCCATTCTCTGTGCCTCTATGCGAACAGTGCCATGGGCAGATGAGGCTGAGCAACAGCTTTCCAGGCTAGCCCCTTCTGGCTGGCAGCTATCTGCAGACGTTCGCACTTTCGGAGCAGGGCTGTGATAGGAGCCTGGCAGGGACACCAACTTTCCCAGGCTACGTTTGAAGTTTGAGGTGGCAAAACAAGCAAGGAGCCCCATTCTCTGTGCCTCTGTGCGAGCACTGCCATGGGCAGATGAGGCTGAGAAACAGCTTTCCAGGCTAGCGCCTTCTGGCTGCCAGCTATCTGCAGACGTTCGCACTTTCGGAGCAGGGCTGCGAAAGGAGCCTGGCAGGGACACCAACTTTCCCAGGCTACGTTTGAAGTTTGAGGTGGCAAGACAAGCAAGCAGCCCCATTCTCTGTGCCTCTGTGCGAGCAGTGCCATGGGCAGATGAGGCTGAGCAACAGCTTTCCAGGCTAGCCCCTTCTGGCTGCCAGCTATCTGCAGACGTTCGCACTTTCGGAGCAGGGCTGTGATAGGAGCCTGGCAGGGACACCACCATTCCCAGCATGCGTTTGAAGTTTCAAGTGGCAAGATAAGCAAGCAGCCCCATTCTCTGTGCGAGCACTGCCATGGGCAGATGAGGCTGAGCAACAGCTTTCCAGGCTAGCCCCTTCTGGCTGGCAGCTATCTGCAGACTTTCGCATTTCAAGAGCAGGGCTGCGAAAGGAGCCTGGCAGGTACACCATCTTTCCCAGGCTACGTTTGAAGTTTGAGGTGGCAAGACAAGCAAGCAGCCCCATTCTCTGTGCCTCTTTGCGAACAGTGCCATGGGCAGATGAGGCTGAGCAACAGCTTTCCAGGCTAGCCCCTTCTGGCTGCCAGCTATCTGCAGACGTTCGCACTTTCGGAGCAGGGCTGCGAAAGGAGCCTGGCTGGGACACCAACTTTCCCAGGCTACGTTTGAAGTTTGAGGTGGCAAAACAAGCAAGCAGCCCCATTCTCTGTGCCTCTGTGCGAGCAGTGCCATGGGCAGATGAGGCTGAGCAACAGCTTTCCAGGCTAGCCCCTTCTGCCTGCCAGCTATCTGCAGACGTTCGCACTTTCGGAGCAGGGCTGTGATAGGAGCCTGGCAGGGTCACCACCATTCCCAGAATGCGTTTGAAGTTTCAAGTGGCAAGATAAGCAAGCAGCCCCATTCTCTGTGCCTCTATGCGAACAGTGCCATGGGCAGATGAGGCTGAGCAACAGCTTTCCAGGCTAGCACCTTCTGGCTGCCAGCTATCTGCAGACGTTCGCACTTTCGGAGCAGGGCTGCGAAAGGAGCCTGGCTGGGACACCAACTTTCCCAGGCTACGTTTGAAGTTTGAGGTGGCAAGACAAGCAAGCAGCCTCATTCTCTGTGCCTCTTTGCGAACAGTGCCATGGGCAGATGAGGCTGAGCAACAGCTTTCCAGGCTAGCCCCTTCTGGCTGCCAGCTATCTGCAGACGTTCGCACTTTCGGAGCAGGGCTGCGAAAGGAGCCTGGCTGGGACACCAACTTTCCCAGGCTACGTTTGAAGTTTGAGGTGGCAAAACAAGCAAGCAGCCCCATTCTCTGTGCCTCTGTGCGAGCAGTGCCATGGGCAGATGAGGCTGAGCAACAGCTTTCCAGGCTAGCCCCTTCTGGCTGCCAGCTATCTGCAGACGTTCGCACTTTCGGAGCAGGGCTGTGATAGGAGCCTGGCAGGGTCACCACCATTCCCAGAATGCGTTTGAAGTTTCAAGTGGCAAGATAAGCAAGCAGCCCCATTCTCTGTGCCTCTATGCGAACAGTGCCATGGGCAGATGAGGCTGAGCAACAGCTTTCCAGGCTAGCACCTTCTGCCTGCCAGCTATCTGCAGACGTTCGCATTTCAAGAGCAGGTCTGCGAAAGAAGCCTGACAGGGACACCACCATTCCCAGCATGCCTTTGAAGTTTCAAGTTGCAAGACAAGCAAGCAGCCCCATTCTCTGTGCCTCTGTGCGAGCAGTGCCATGGGCAGATGAGGCTGAGCAACAGCTTTCCAGGCTAGCCCCTTCTGGCTGGCAGCTATCTGCAGACGTTCACATTTCAAGAGCAGGGCTGCGAAAGGAGCCTAGCAGGTACACCATCTTTCCCAGGCTACGTTTGAAGTTTGAGGTGGCAAGACAAGCAAGCAGCCCCATTCTCTGTGCCTCTGTGCGAGCAGTGCCATGGGCAGATGAGGCTGAGGAACAGCTTTCCAGGCTAGCCCCTTCTGGCTGCCAGCTATCTGCAGACGTTCGCACTTTCGGAGCAGGGCTGTGATAGGAGCCTGGCAGGGTCACCACCATTCCCAGCATGCGTTTGAAGTTTCAAGTGGCAAGATAAGCAAGCAGCCCCATTCTCTGTGCCTCTATGCGAACAGTGCCATGGGCAGATGAGGCTGAGCAACAGCTTTCCAGGCTAGCCCATTCTGGCTGCCAGCTATCTGCAGACGTTCGCACTTTCGGAGCAGGGCTGCGAAAGAAGCCTAGCAAGTACACCAACTTTCCCAGGTACGTTTGAAGTTTGAGGTGGCAAAACAAGCAAGCAGCCCCATTCTCTGTGCCTCTGTGCGAGCAGTGCCATGGGCAGATGAGGCTGAGCAACAGCTTTCCAGGCTAGCCCCTTCTGCCTGCCAGCTATCTGCAGACGTTCGCACTTTCGGAGCAGGACTGTGATAGGAGCCTGGCAGGGACACCAACTTTCCCAGGCTACGTTTGAAGTTTGAGGTGGCAAGACAAGGAAGCAGCCCCATTCTCTGTGCCTCTGTGCGAGCAGTGCCATGGGCAGATGAGGCTGAGCAACAGCTTTCCAGGATAGCACCTTGTGGCTGCCAGCTATCTGCAGACGTTCGCACTTTCGGAGCAGGGCTGTGATAGGAGCCTGGCAGGGACACCAACTTTCCCAGCATGCGTTTGAAGTTTCAAGTGGCAAGATAAGCAAGCAGCCCCATTCTCTGTGCCTCTATGCGAACAGTGCCATGGGCAGATGAGGCTGAGCAACAGCTTTCCAGGCTAGCCCCTTCTGCCTGCCAGCTATCTGCAGACGTTCGCACTTTCGGAGCAGGGCTGCGAAAGGAGCCTGGCTGGGACACCAACTTTCCCAGGCTACGTTTGAAGTTTGAGATGGCAAAACAAGCAAGCAGCCCCATTCTCTGTGCCTCTGTGCGAGCAGTGCCATGGGCAGATGAGGCTGAGCAACAGCTTTCCAGGCTAGCCCCTTCTGCCTGCCAGCTATCTGCAGACGTTCGCACTTTCGGAGCAGGGCTGTGATAGGAGCCTGGCAGGGTCACCACCATTCCCAGCATGCGTTTGAAGTTTCAAGTGGCAAGATAAGCAAGCAGCCCCATTCTCTGTGCCTCTATGCGAACAGTGCCATGGGCAGATGAGGCTGAGCAACAGCTTTCCAGGCTAGCCACTTCTGCCTGCCAGCTATCTGCAGACGTTCGCACTTTTGGAGCAGGGCTGCGAAAGGAACCTGGCTGGGACACCAACTTTCCCAGGCTACGTTTGAAGTTTGAGGTGGCAAAACAAGCAAGCAGCCCCATTCTCTGTGCCTCTGTGCGAGCAGTGCCATGGGCAGATGAGGCTGAGCAACAGCTTTCCAGGCTAGCCCCTTCTGGCTGCCAGCTATCTGCAGACGTTCGCACTTTCGGAGCAGGGCTGTGATAGGAGCCTGGCTGGGACACCAACTTTCCCAGGCTACGTTTGAAGTTTGAGTTGGCAAGACAAGCAAGCAGCCCCATTCTCTGTGCCTCTATGCGAACAGTGCCATGGGCAGATGAGGCTGAGCAACAGCTTTCCAGGCTAGCCCATTCTGGCTGCCAGCTATCTGCAGACGTTCGCACTTTCGGAGCAGGGCTGCGAAAGAAGCCTAGCAGGTACACCAACTTTCCCAGGTACGTTTGAAGTTTGAGGTGGCAAAACAAGCAAGCAGCCCCATTCTCTGTGCCTCTGTGCGAGCACTGCCATGGGCAGATGAGGCTGAGCAACAGCTTTCCAGGCTAGCCCCTTCTGCCTGCCAGCTATCTGCAGACGTTCGCACTTTCGGAGCAGGACTGTGATAGGAGCCTGGCAGGGACACCACCATTCCCAGCATGCGTTTGAAGTTTCAAGTGGCAAGATAAGCAAGCAGCCCCATTCTCTGTGCCTCTATGCGAACAGTGCCATGGGCAGATGAGTCTGAGCAACAGCTTTCCAGGCTAGCACCTTCTGGCTGCCAGCTATCTGCAGACGTTCGCATTTCAAGAGCAGGTCTGCGAAAGGAGCCTGGCAGGGACACCACCATTCCCAGCATGCCTTTGAAGTTTCAAGTTGCAAGACAAGCAAGCAGCCCCATTCTCTGTGCCTCTGTGCGAACAGTGCCATGGGCAGATGAGGCTGAGCAACAGCTTTCCAGGCTAGCCCCTTCTGGCTGCCAGCTATCTGCAGACGTTCGCACTTTCGGAGCAGGGCTGCGAAAGGAGCCTGGCTGGGACACCAACTTTCCCAGGCTACGTTTGAAGTTTGAGGTGGCAAGACAAGCAAGCAGCCCCATTCTCTGTGCCTCTGTGCGAGCACTGCCATGGGCAGATGAGGCTGAGCAACAGCTTTCCAGGATAGCACCTTGTGGCTGCCAGCTATCTGCAGACGTTCGCACTTTCGGAGCAGGGCTCTGATAGGAGCCTGGCAGGGACACCAACTTTCCCAGCATGCGTTTGAAGTTTCAAGTGGCAAGATAAGCAAGCAGCCCCATTCTCTGTGCCTCTTTGCGAACAGTGCCATGGGCAGATGAGGCTGAGCAACAGCTTTCCAGGCTAGCCCCTTCTGGCTGCCAGCTATCTGCAGACGTTCGCACTTCAAGAGCAGGGCTGCGAAAGGAGCCTGGCTGGGACACCAACTTTCCCAGGCTACGTTTGAAGTTTGAGGTGGCAAAACAAGCAAGGAGCCTCATTCTCTGTGCCTCTGTGCGAGCACTGCCATGGGCAGATGAGGCTGAGCAACAGCTTTCCAGGCTAGCGCCTTCTGGCTGCCAGCTATCTGCAGACGTTCGCACTTTCGGAGGAGGGCTGCTAAAGGAGCCTGGCTGGGACACCAACTTTCCCAGGCTACGTTTGAAGTTTGAGGTGGCAAAACAAGCAAGCAGCCCCATTCTCTGTGCCTCTGTGCGAGCAGTGCCATGGGCAGATGAGGCTGAGCAACAGCTTTCCAGGCTAGCCCCTTCTGGCTGCCAGCTATCTGCAGACGTTCGCACTTTCGGAGCAGGGCTGTGATAGGAGCCTGGCAGGGATACCAACTTTCCCAGCATGCGTTTGAAGTTTCAAGTGGCAAGATAAGCAAGCAGCCCCATTCTCTGTGCCTCTATGCGAACAGTGCCATGGGCAGATGAGGCTGAGCAACAGCTTTCCAGGCTAGCCCCTTCTGGCTGGCAGCTATCTGCAGACGTTCGCACTTTCGGAGCAGGGCTGTGATAGGAGCCTGGCAGGGACACCAACTTTCCCAGGCTACGTTTGAAGTTTGAGGTGGCAAAACAAGCAAGGAGCCCCATTCTCTGTGCCTCTGTGCGAGCAGTGCCATGGGCAGATGAGGCTGAGAAACAGCTTTCCAGGCTAGCGCCTTCTGGCTGCCAGCTATCTGCAGACGTTCGCACTTTCGGAGCAGGGCTGCGAAAGGAGCCTGGCAGGGACTCCAACTTTCCCAGGCTACGTTTGAAGTTTGAGGTGGCAAGACAAGCAAGCAGCCCCATTCTCTGTGCCTCTGTGCGAGCAGTGCCATGGGCAGATGAGGCTGAGCAACAGCTTTCCAGGCTAGCCCCTTCTGGCTGCCAGCTATCTGCAGACGTTCGCACTTTCGGAGCAGGGCTGTGATAGGAGCCTGGCAGGGACACCACCATTCCCAGCATGCGTTTGAAGTTTCAAGTGGCAAGATAAGCAATCAGCCCCATTCTCTGTGCGAGCACTGCCATGGGCAGATGAGGCTGAGCAACAGCTTTCCAGGCTAGCCCCTTCTGGCTGGCAGCTATCTGCAGACTTTCGCATTTCAAGAGCAGGGCTGCGAAAGGAGCCTGGCAGGTACACCATCTTTCCCAGGCTACGTTTGAAGTTTGAGGTGGCAAGACAAGCAAGCAGCCCCATTCTCTGTGCCTCTTTGCGAACAGTGCCATGGGCAGATGAGGCTGAGCAACAGCTTTCCAGGCTAGCCCCTTCTGGCTGCCAGCTATCTGCAGACGTTCGCACTTTCGGAGCAGGGCTGCGAAAGGAGCCTGGCTGGGACACCAACTTTCCCAGGCTACGTTTGAAGTTTGAGGTGGCAAAACAAGCAAGCAGCCCCATTCTCTGTGCCTCTGTGCGAGCAGTGCCATGGGCAGATGAGGCTGAGCAACAGCTTTCCAGGCTAGCCCCTTCTGCCTGCCAGCTATCTGCAGACGTTCGCACTTTCGGAGCAGGGCTGTGATAGGAGCCTGGCAGGGTCACCACCATTCCCAGAATGCGTTTGAAGTTTCAAGTGGCAAGATAAGCAAGCAGCCCCATTCTCTGTGCCTCTATGCGAACAGTGCCATGGGCAGATGAGGCTGAGCAACAGCTTTCCAGGCTAGCACCTTCTGGCTGCCAGCTATCTGCAGACGTTCGCACTTTCGGAGCAGGGCTGCGAAAGGAGCCTGGCTGGGACACCAACTTTCCCAGGCTACGTTTGAAGTTTGAGGTGGCAAGACAAGCAAGCAGCCTCATTCTCTGTGCCTCTTTGCGAACAGTGCCATGGGCAGATGAGGCTGAGCAACAGCTTTCCAGGCTAGCCCCTTCTGGCTGCCAGCTATCTGCAGACGTTCGCACTTTCGGAGCAGGGCTGCGAAAGGAGCCTGGCTGGGACACCAACTTTCCCAGGCTACGTTTGAAGTTTGAGGTGGCAAAACAAGCAAGCAGCCCCATTCTCTGTGCCTCTGTGCGAGCAGTGCCATGGGCAGATGAGGCTGAGCAACAGCTTTCCAGGCTAGCCCCTTCTGCCTGCCAGCTATCTGCAGACGTTCGCACTTTCGGAGCAGGGCTGTGATAGGAGCCTGGCAGGGTCACCACCATTCCCAGAATGCGTTTGAAGTTTCAAGTGGCAAGATAAGCAAGCAGCCCCATTCTCTGTGCCTCTATGCGAACAGTGCCATGGGCAGATGAGGCTGAGCAACAGCTTTCCAGGCTAGCACCTTCTGGCTGCCAGCTATCTGCAGACGTTCGCATTTCAAGAGCAGGTCTGCGAAAGAAGCCTGGCAGGGACACCACCATTCCCAGCATGCCTTTGAAGTTTCAAGTTGCAAGACAAGCAAGCAGCCCCATTCTCTGTGCCTCTGTGCGAGCAGTGCCATGGGCAGATGAGGCTGAGCAACAGCTTTCCAGGCTAGCCCCTTCTGGCTGCCAGCTATCTGCAGACGTTCGCACTTTCGGAGCAGGGCTGCGAAAGGAGCCTGGCTGGGACACCAACTTTCCCAGGCTACGTTTGAAGTTTGAGGTGGCAAGACAAGCAAGCAGCCCCATTCTCTGTGCCTCTGTGCGAGCACTGCCATGGGCAGATGAGGCTGAGCAACAGCTTTCCAGGCTAGCCCCTTCTGGCTGCCAGCTATCTGCAGACGTTCGCACTTTCGGAGCAGGGCTGTGATAGGAGCCTGGCAGGGACACCAACTTTCCCAGCATGCGTTTGAAGTTTCAAGTGGCAAGATAAGGAAGCAGCCCCATTCTCTGTGCCTCTTTGCGAGCAGTGCCATGGGCAGATGAGGCTGAGCAACAGCTTTCCAGGCTAGCGCCTTCTGGCTGCCAGCTATCTGCAGACGTTCGCACTTTCGGAGCAGGGCTGCGAAAGGAGCCTGGCTGGGACACCAACTTTCCCAGGCTACGTTTGAAGTTTGAGGTGGCAAGACAAGCAAGCAGCCCCATTCTCTGTGCGTCTGTGCGAGCACTGCCATGGGCAGATGAGGCTGAGATACAGCTTTCCAGGCTAGCGCCTTCTGGCTGCCAGCTATCTGCAGACGTTCGCACTTTCGGAGCAGGGCTGTGATAGGAGCCTGGCAGGAACACCACCATTCCCAGCATGCGTTTGAAGTTTCAAGTGGCAAGATAAGCAAGCAGCCCCATTCTCTGTGCCTCTATGCGAACAGTGCCATGGGCAGATGAGGCTGAGCAATAGCTTTCCAGGCTAGCACCTTCTGCCTGCCAGCTATCTGCAGACGTTCGCATTTCAAGAGCAGGGCTGCGAAAGGAGCCTAGCAGGTACACCATCTTTCCCAGGCTACGTTTGAAGTTTGAGTTGGCAAGACAAGCAAGGAGCCCCATTCTCTGTGCGAGCAGTGCCATGGGCAGATGAGGCTGAGCAACAGCTTTCCAGGCTAGCCCCTTCTGGCTGGCAGCTATCTGCAGACGTTCACATTTCAAGAGCAGGGCTGCGAAAGGAGCCTAGCAGGTACACCATCTTTCCCAGGCTACGTTTGAAGTTTGAGGTGGCAAGACAAGCAAGCAGCCCCATTCTCTGTGCCTCTGTGCGAGCAGTGCCATGGGCAGATGAGGCTGAGGAACAGCTTTCCAGGCTAGCCCCTTCTGGCTGCCAGCTATCTGCAGACGTTCGCACTTTCGGAGCAGGGCTGTGATAGGAGCCTGGCAGGGTCACCACCATTCCCAGCATGCGTTTGAAGTTTCAAGTGGCAAGATAAGCAAGCAGCCCCATTCTCTGTGCCTCTGTGCTAGCAGTGCCATGGGCAGATGAGGCTGAGCAACAGCTTTCCAGGCTAGCACCTTCTGGCTGCCAGCTATCTGCAGACGTTCGCATTTCAAGAGCAGGGCTGCGAAAGAAGCCTGGCAGGTACACCATCTTTCCCAGGCTACGTTTGAAGTTTGAGGTGGCAAGACAAGCAAGCAGCCCCATTCTCTGTGCCTCTGTGCGAGCAGTGCCATGGGCAGATGAGGCTGAGCAACAGCTTTCCAGGATAGCCCCTTCTGGCTGCCAGCTATCTGCAGACGTTCGCACTTTCGGAGCAGGGCTGTGATAGGAGCCTGGCAGGGACACCAACTTTCCCAGCATGCTTTTGAAGTTTCAAGTGGCAAGATAAGCAAGCAGCCCCATTCTCTGTGCCTCTTTGCGAACAGTGCCATGGGCAGATGAGGCTGAGCAACAGCTTTCCAGGCTAGCCCATTCTGGCTGCCAGCTATCTGCAGACGTTCGCACATTCGGAGCAGGGCTGCGAAAGGAGCCTGGCTGGGACACCAACTTTCCCAGGCTACGTTTGAAGTTTGAGGTGGCAAAACAAGCAAGCAGCCCCATTCTCTGTGCCTCTGTGCGAGCAGTGCCATGGGCAGATGAGGCTGAGCAACAGCTTTCCAGGCTAGCCCCTTCTGCCTGCCAGCTATCTGCAGACGTTCGCACTTTCGGAGCAGGGCTGTGATAGGAGCCTGGCAGGGTCACCACCATTCCCAGCATGCGTTTGAAGTTTCAAGTGGCAAGATAAGCAAGCAGCCCCATTCTCTGTGCCTCTATGCGAACAGTGCCATGGGCAGATGAGGCTGAGCAACAGCTTTCCAGGCTAGCACCTTCTGGCTGCCAGCTATCTGCAGACGTTCGCACTGTCGGAGCAGGTCTGCGAAAGGAGCCTGGCAGGGACACCAGCATTCCCAGCATGCCTTTGAAGTTTCAAGTTGCAAGACAAGCAAGCAGCCCCATTCTCTGTGCCTCTGTGCGAACAGTGCCATGGGCAGATGAGGCTGAGCAACAGCTTTCCAGGCTAGCCCATTCTGGCTGCCAGCTATCTGCAGACGTTCGCACTTTCGGAGCAGGGCTGTGATAGGAGACTGGCAGGGACACCAACTTTCCCAGCATGCGTTTGAAGTTTCAAGTGACAAGATAAGCAAGCAGCCCCATTCTCTGTGCCTCTATGCGAACAGTGCCATGGGCAGATGAGGCTGAGCAATAGCTTTCCAGGCTAGCACCTTCTGGCTGCCAGCTATCTGCAGACGTTAGCATTTCAAGAGCAGGGTTGCGAAAGGAGCCTAGCAGGTACACCATCTTTCCCAGGCTACGTTTGAAGTTTGAGGTGGCAAGACAAGCAAGGAGCCCCATTCTCTGTGCGAGCAGTGCCATGGGCAGATGAGGCTGAGCAACAGCTTTCCAGGCTAGCCCCTTCTGGCTGCCAGCTATCTGCAGACGTTCGCATTTCAAGAGCAGGGCTGCGAAAGGAGCCTGGCAGGTACACCATCTTTCCCAGGGTACGTTTGAAGTTTGAGGTGGCAAGACAAGCAAGCAGCCCCATTCTCTGTGCCTCTGTGCGAGCAGTGCCATGGGCAGATGAGGCTGAGAAACAGCTTTCCAGGCTAGCCCCTTCTGGCTGCCAGCTATCTGCAGACGTTCGCACTTTCGGAGCAGGGCTGTGATAGGAGCCTGGCAGGGTCAACACCATTCCCAGCATGCGTTTGAAGTTTCAAGTGGCAAGATAAGCAAATAGCCCCATTCTCTGTGCCTCTGTGCTAGCAGTGCCATGGGCAGATGAGGCTGAGCAACAGCTTTCCAGGCTAGCACCTTCTGGCTGCCAGCTATCTGCAGACGTTCGCATTTCAAGAGCAGGGCTGCGAAAGGAGCCTGGCTGGGACACCAACTTTCCCAGGCTACGTTTGAAGTTTGAGGTGGCAAGACAAGCAAGCAGCCCCATTCTCTGTGCCTCTGTGCGAGCACTGCCATGGGCAGATGAGGCTGAGCAACAGCTTTCCAGGCTAGCACCTTCTGGCTGCCAGCTATCTGCAGACGTTCGCACTTTCGGAGCAGGGCTGTGATAGGAGCCTGGCTGGGACACCAACTTTCCCAGGCTACGTTTGAAGTTTGAGGTTGCAAAACAAGCAAGCAGCCCCATTCTCTGTGCGAGCAGTGCCATGGGCAGATGAGGCTGAGCAACAGCTTTCCAGGCTAGCCTCTTCTGGCTGCCAGCTATCTGCAGACGTTCGCATTTCAAGAGCAGGGCTGCGAAAGGAGCCTGGCAGGTACACCATCTTTCCCAGGGTACGTTTGACGTTTGAGGTGGCAAGACAAGCAAGCAGCCCCATTCTCTGTGCCTCTGTGCGAGCACTGCCATGGGCAGATGACACTGAGCAACAGCTTTCCAGGATAGCACCTTGTGGCTGCCAGCTATCTGCAGACGTTCGCACTTTCGGAGCAGGGCTGTGATAGGAGCCTGGCAGGGACACCACCATTCCCAGCATGCGTTTGAAGTTGCAAGTGGCAAGATAAGCAAGCAGCCCCATTCTCTGTGCCTCTATGCGAGCAGTGCCATGGGCAGATGAGGCTGAGCAACAGCTTTCCAGGCTAGCACCTTCTGGCTGCCAGCTATCTGCAGACGTTCGCATTTCAAGAGCAGGCCTGCGAAAGGAGCCTGGCAGGGACACCACCATTCCCAGCATGCCTTTGAAGTTTCAAGTTGCAAGACAAGCAAGCAGCCCCATTCTCTGTGCCTCTGTGCGAGCAGTGCCATGGGCAGATGAGGCTGAGCAACAGCTTTTCAGGCTAGCCCCTTCTGGCTGCCAGCTATCTGCAGATGTTCGCACTTTAGGAGCAGGGCTGTGAAAGGAGCCTGGCTGGGACACCAACTTTCCCAAGCTACGTTGGAAGTTTGAGGTGGCAAAACAAGAAAGGAACCCCGTTCTCTGTGCCTCTGTGCGAGCACTGCCATGGGCAGATGAGGCTGAGCAACAGCTTTCCAGGCTAGCCCCTTCTGGCTGCCAGCTATCTGCAGACGTTCGCATTTCAAGAGCAGGGCTGCGAAAGGAGCCTGGCAGGGACACCATCTTTCCCAGGCTACGTTTGAAGTTTGAGGTGGCAAGACAAGCAAGGAGCCCCATTCTCTGTGCCTCTGTGCGAGCAGTGCCATGGGCAGATGAGGCTGAGCAACAGCTTTCCAGGCTAGCACCTTCTGGCTGCCAGCTATCTGCAGACGTTCGCACTTTCGGAGCAGGGCTGTGATAGGAGCCTGGCAGGGTCACCACCATTCCCAGCATGCGTTTGAAGTTTCAAGTGGCAAGATAAGCAAGCAGCCCCATTCTCTGTGCCTCTGTGCTAGCAGTGCCATGGGCAGATGAGTCTGAGCAACAGCTTTCCAGGCTAGCACCTTCTGGCTGCCAGCTATCTGCAGACGTTCGCACTTTCGGAGCAGGGTTGTGATAGGAGCCTGGCAGGGACACCAACTTTCCCAGCATGCGTTTGAAGTTGCAAGTGGCAAGACAAGCAAGCAGCCCCATTCTCTGTGCCTCTGTGCGAGCAGTGCCATGGGCAGATGAGGCTGAGCTACAGCTTTCCAGGCTAGCCCCTTCTGGCTGCCAGCTATGTGCAGACTTTAGCATTTCAAGAGCAGGGTTGCGAAAGGAGCCTAGCAGGTACACCATCTTTCCCAGGCTACGTTTGAAGTTTGAGGTGGCAAGACAAGCAAGGAGCCCCATTCTCTGTGCGAGCAGTGCCATGGGCAGATGAGGCTGAGCAACAGCTTTCCAGGCTAGCCCCTTCTGGCTGGCAGCTATCTGCAGACGTTCGCATTTCAAGAGCAGGGCTGCGAAAGTAGCCTGGCAGGTACACCATCTTTCCCAGGGTACGTTTGAACTTTGAGGTGGCAAGACAAGCAAGCAGCCCCATTCTCTGTGCCTCTGTGCTAGCAGTGCCATGGGCAGATGAGGCTGAGCAACAGCTTTCCAGGCTAGCACCTTCTGGCTGCCAGCTATCTGCAGACGTTCGCATTTCAAGAGCAGGGCTGCGAAAGGAGCCTGGCTGGGACACCAACTTTCCCAGGCTACGTTTGAAGTTTGAGGTGGCAAAACAAGCAAGCAGCCCCATTCTCTGTGCGAGCAGTGCCATGGGCAGATGAGGCTGAGCAACAGCTTTCCAGGCTAGCCCCTTCTGGCTGCCAGCTATCTGCAGACGTTCGCATTTCAAGAGCAGGGCTGCGAAAGGAGCCTGGCAGGTACACCATCTTTCCCAGGCTACGTTTGACGTTTGAGGTGGCAAGACAAGCAAGCAGCCCCATTCTCTGTGCCTCTGTGCGAGCACTGCCATGGGCAGATGAGGCTGAGCAACAGCTTTCCAGGCTAGCCCCTTCTGCCTGCCAGCTATCTGCAGACGTTCGCACTTTCGGAGCAGGGCTGTGATAGGAGCCTGGCAGGGACACCACCATTCCCAGCATGCGTTTGAAGTTTCAAGTGGCAAGATAAGCAAGCAGCCCCATTCTCTGTGCCTCTATGCGAGCAGTGCCATGGGCAGATGAGGCTGAGCAACAGCTTTCCAGGCTAGCCCCTTCTGCCTGCCAGCTATCTGCAGATGTTCGCACTTTCGGAGCAGGGCTGTGAAAGGAGCCTGGCTGGGACACCAACTTTCCCAGGCTACGTTGGAAGTTTGAGGTGGCAAAACAAGAAAGGAGCCCCATTCTCTGTGCCTCTGTGCGAGCACTGCCATGGGCAGATGAGGCTGAGCAACAGCTTTCCAGGCTAGCCCCTTCTGCCTGCCAGCTATCTGCAGACGTTCGCACTTTCGGAGCAGGGCTGCGAAAGAAGCCTGGCAGGGACACCAACTTTCCCAGGCTACGTTTGAAGTTTGAGGTGGCAAGACAAGCAAGCAGCCCCATTCTCTGTGCCTCTGTGCGAGCAGTGCCATGGGCAGATGAGGCTGAGCAACAGCTTTCCAGGCTAGCCCCTTCTGCCTGCCAGCTATCTGCAGACGTTCGCACTTTCGGAGCAGGGCTGTGATAGGAGCCTGACAGGGACACCACCATTCCCAGCATGCGTTTGAAGTTTCAAGTGGCAAGATAAGCAAGCAGCCCCATTCTCTGTGCATCTTTGCGAACAGTGCCATGGGCAGATGAGGCTGAGCAACAGCTTTCCAGGCTAGCCCCTTCTGGCTGCCAGCTATCTGCAGACGTTCGCACTTTCGGAGCAGGGCTGCGAAAGGAGCCTGGCTGGGACACCAACTTTCCCAGGCTACGTTTGAAGTTTGAGGTGGCAAGACAAGCAAGCAGCCCCATTCTCTGTGCCTCTGTGCGAGCAGTGCCATGGGCAGATGAGGCTGAGCTACAGCTTTCCAGGCTAGCCCCTTCTGGCTGCCAGCTATCTGCAGACGTTCGCACTTTCGGAGCAGGGCTGTGATAGGAGCCTGGCAGGAACACCACCATTCCCAGCATGCGTTTGAAGTTTCAAGTGGCAAGATAAGCAAGCAGCCCCATTCTCTGTGCCTCTATGCGAACAGTGCCATGGGCAGATGAGGCTGAGCAACAGCTTTCCAGGCTAGCACCTTCTGGCTGCCAGCTATCTGCAGACGTTCGCACTTTCGGAGCAGGTCTGCGAAAGGAGCCTGGCTGGGACACCAACTTTCCCAGGCTACGTTTGAAGTTTGAGGTGGCAAGACAAGCAAGCAGCCCCATTCTCTGTGCCTCTGTGCGAGCAGTGCCATGGGCAGATGAGGCTGAGCAACAGCTTTCCAGGCTAGCCCCTTCTGCCTGCCAGCTATCTGCAGACGTTCGCACATTCGGAGCAGGGCTGTGATAGGAGCCTGGCAGGGACACCAACTTTCCCAGCATGCGTTTGAAGTTTCAAGTGGCAAGATAAGCAAGCAGCCCTATTCTCTGTGCCTCTTTGCGAACAGTGCCATGGGCAGATGAGGCTGAGGAACAGCTTTCCAGGGTAGCCCATTCTGGCTGCCAGCTATCTGCAGACGTTCGCACTTTCGGAGCAGGGCTGCGAAAGGAGCCTGGCTGGGACACCAACTTTCCCAGGCTACGTTTGAAGTTTGAGGTGGCAAAACAAGCAAGCAGCCCCATTCTCTGTGCCTCTGTGCGAGCAGTGCCATGGGCAGATGAGGCTGAGCAACAGCTTTCCAGGCTAGCCCCTTCTGCCTGCCAGCTATCTGCAGACGTTCGCACTTTCGGAGCAGGGCTGTGATAGGAGCCTGGCAGGGTCACCAACTTTCCCAGCATGCGTTTGAAGTTTCAAGTGGCAAGATAAGCAAGCAGCCCCATTCTCTGTGCCTCTATGCGAACAGTGCCATGGGCAGATGAGGCTGAGCAACAGCTTTCCAGGCTAGCACCTTCTGGCTGCCAGCTATCTGCAGACGTTCGCATTTCAAGAGCAGGTCTGCGAAAGGAACCTGGCAGGGACACCACCATTCCCAGCATGCCTTTGAAGTTTCAAGTTGCAAGACAAGCAAGCAGCCCCATTCTCTGTGCCTCTGTGCGAACAGTGCCATGGGCAGATGAGGTTGAGCATCAGCTTTCCAGGCTAGCCCATTCTGGCTGCCAGCTATCTGCAGACGTTCGCACTTTCGGAGCAGGGCTGCGAAAGGAGCCTGGCAGGGACACCAACTTCCCCAGGCTACGTTTGAAGTTTGAGGTGGCAAGACAAGCAAGCAGCCCCATTCTCTGTGTCTCTGTGCGAACAGTGCCATGGGCAGATGAGGCTGAGCAACAGCTTTCCAGGCTAGCCCCTTCTGGCTGCCAGCTATCTGCAGACGTTCGCACTTTCGGAGCAGGGCTGCAAAAGGAGCCTGGCTGGGACACCAACTTTCCCAGGCTACGTTTGAAGTTTGAGGTGGCAAGACAAGCAAGCAGCCCCATTCTCTGTGCCTCTGTGCGAGCAGTGCCATGGGCAGATGAGGCTGAGCTACAGCTTTCCAGGCTAGCCCCTTCTGGCTGCCAGCTATCTGCAGACGTTCGCACTTTAGGAGCAGGGCTGTGATAGGAGCCTGGCAGGAACACCACCATTCCCAGCATGCGTTTGAAGTTTCAAGTGGCAAGATAAGCAAGCAGCCCCATTCTCTGTGCCTCTATGCGAACAGTGCCATGGGCAGATGAGGCTGAGCAATAGCTTTCCAGGCTAGCACCTTCTGCCTGCCAGCTATCTGCAGACGTTCGCATTTCAAGAGCAGGGTTGCGAAAGGAGCCTAGCAGGTACACCATCTTTCCCAGGCTACGTTTGAAGTTTGAGGTGGCAAGACAAGCAAGGAGCCCCATTCTCTGTGCGAGCAGTGCCATGGGCAGATGAGGCTGAGCAACAGCTTTCCAGGCTAGCCCCTTCTGGCTGGCAGCTATCTGCAGACGTTCGCATTTCAAGAGCAGGGCTGCGAAAGTAGCCTGGCAGGTACACCATCTTTCCCAGGGTACGTTTGAACTTTGAGGTGGCAAGACAAGCAAGCAGCCCCATTCTCTGTGCCTCTGTGCTAGCAGTGCCATGGGCAGATGAGGCTGAGCAACAGCTTTCCAGGCTAGCACCTTCTGGCTGCCAGCTATCTGCGGACGTTCGCATTTCAAGAGCAGGGCTGCGAAAGGAGCCTGGCTGGGACACCAACTTTCCCAGGCTACGTTTGAAGTTTGAGGTGGCAAGACAAGCAAGCAGCCCCATTCTCTGTGCCTCTGTGCGAGCACTGCCATGGGCAGATGAGGCTGAGCAACAGCTTTCCAGGCTAGCACCTTCTGGCTGCCAGCTATCTGCAGACGTTCGCACTTTCGGAGCAGGGCTGCGAAAGTAGCCTGGCTGGGACACCAACTTTCCCAGGCTACGTTTGAAGTTTGAGGTGGCAAAACAAGCAAGCAGCCCCATTCTCTGTGCGAGCAGTGCCATGGGCAGATGAGGCTGAGCAACAGCTTTCCAGGCTAGCCCCTTCTGGCTGCCAGCTATCTGCAGACGTTCGCATTTCAAGAGCAGGGCTGCGAAAGGAGCCTGGCAGGTACACCATCTTTCCCAGGCTACGTTTGACGTTTGAGGTGGCAAGACAAGCAAGCAGCCCCATTCTCTGTGCCTCTGTGCGAGCACTGCCATGGGCAGATGAGGCTGAGCAACAGCTTTCCAGGATAGCACCTTGTGGCTGCCAGCTATCTGCAGACGTTCGCACTTTCGGAGCAGGGCTGTGATAGGAGCCTGGCAGGGACAACAACTTTCCCAGCATGCGTTTGAAGTTGCAAGTGGCAAGATAAGCAAGCAGCCCCATTCTCTGTGCCTCTGTGCGAGCAGTGCCATGGGCAGATGAGGCTGAGCAACAGCTTTCCAGGCTAGCCCCTTCTGCCTGCCAGCTATCTGCAGACGTTCGCACTTTCGGAGCAGGGCTGTGATAGGAGCCTGGCAGGGACACCACCATTCCCAGCATGCGTTTGAAGTTTCAAGTGGCAAGATAAGCAAGCAGCCCCATTCTCTGTGCCTCTATGCGAGCAGTGCCATGGGCAGATGAGGCTGAGCAACAGCTTTCCAGGCTAGCCCCTTCTGGCTGCCAGCTATCTGCAGATGTTCGCACTTTCGGAGCAGGGCTGTGAAAGGAGCCTGGCTGGGACACCAACTTTCCCAGGCTACGTTGGAAGTTTGAGGTGGCAAAACAAGAAAGGAGCCCCATTCTCTGTGCCTCTGTGCGAGCACTGCCATGGGCAGATGAGGCTGAGCAACAGCTTTCCAGGCTAGCCCCTTCTGCCTGCCAGCTATCTGCAGACGTTCGCACTTTCGGAGCAGGGCTGCGAAAGGAGCCTGGCAGGGACACCAACTTTCCCAGGCTACGTTTGAAGTTTGAGGTGGCAAGACAAGCAAGCAGCCCCATTCTCTGTGCCTCTGTGCGAGCAGTGCCATGGGCAGATGAGGCTGAGCAACAGCTTTCCAGGCTAGCCCCTTCTGCCTGCCAGCTATCTGCAGACGTTCGCACTTTCGGAGCAGGGCTGTGATAGGAGCCTGACAGGGACACCACCATTCCCAGCATGCGTTTGAAGTTTCAAGTGGCAAGATAAGCAAGCAGCCCCATTCTCTGTGCATCTTTGCGAACAGTGCCATGGGCAGATGAGGCTGAGCAACAGCTTTCCAGGCTAGCCCCTTCTGGCTGCCAGCTATCTGCAGACGTTCGCACTTTCGGAGCAGGGCTGCGAAAGGAGCCTGGCTGGGACACCAACTTTCCCAGGCTACGTTTGAAGTTTGAGGTGGCAAGACAAGCAAGCAGCCCCATTCTCTGTGCCTCTGTGCGAGCAGTGCCATGGGCAGATGAGGCTGAGCTACAGCTTTCCAGGCTAGCCCCTTCTGGCTGCCAGCTATCTGCAGACGTTCGCACTTTCGGAGCAGGGCTGTGATAGGAGCCTGGCAGGAACACCACCATTCCCAGCATGCGTTTGAAGTTTCAAGTGGCAAGATAAGCGAGCAGCCCCATTCTCTGTGCCTCTATGCGAACAGTGCCATGGGCAGATGAGGCTGAGCAACAGCTTTCCAGGCTAGCACCTTCTGGCTGCCAGCTATCTGCAGACGTTCGCACTTTCGGAGCAGGGCTGCGAAAGGAGCCTGGCTGGGACACCAACTTTCCCAGGCTACGTTTGAAGTTTGAGGTGGCAAGACAAGCAAGCAGCCCCATTCTCTGTGCCTCTGTGCGAGCAGTGCCATGGGCAGATGAGGCTGAGCAACAGCTTTCCAGGCTAGCCCCTTCTGCCTGCCAGCTATCTGCAGACGTTCGCACATTCGGAGCAGGGCTGTGATAGGAGCCTGGCAGGGACACCAACTTTCCCAGCATGCGTTTGAAGTTTCAAGTGGCAAGATAAGCAAGCAGCCCTATTCTCTGTGCCTCTTTGCGAACAGTGCCATGGGCAGATGAGGCTGAGGAACAGCTTTCCAGGGTAGCCCATTCTGGCTGCCAGCTATCTGCAGACGTTCGCACTTTCGGAGCAGGGCTGCGAAAGGAGCCTGGCTGGGACACCAACTTTCCCAGGCTACGTTTGAAGTTTGAGGTGGCAAAACAAGCAAGCAGCCCCATTCTCTGTGCCTCTGTGCGAGCAGTGCCATGGGCAGATGAGGCTGAGCAACAGCTTTCCAGGCTAGCCCCTTCTGCCTGCCAGCTATCTGCAGACGTTCGCACTTTCGGAGCAGGGCTGTGATAGGAGCCTGGCAGGGTCACCAACTTTCCCAGCATGCGTTTGAAGTTTCAAGTGGCAAGATAAGCAAGCAGCCCCATTCTCTGTGCCTCTATGCGAACAGTGCCATGGGCAGATGAGGCTGAGCAACAGCTTTCCAGGCTAGCACCTTCTGGCTGCCAGCTATCTGCAGACGTTCGCATTTCAAGAGCAGGTCTGCGAAAGGAACCTGGCAGGGACACCACCATTCCCAGCATGCCTTTGAAGTTTCAAGTTGCAAGACAAGCAAGCAGCCCCATTCTCTGTGCCTCTGTGCGAACAGTGCCATGGGCAGATGAGGTTGAGCATCAGCTTTCCAGGCTAGCCCATTCTGGCTGCCAGCTATCTGCAGACGTTCGCACTTTCGGAGCAGGGCTGCGAAAGGAGCCTGGCAGGGACACCAACTTCCCCAGGCTACGTTTGAAGTTTGAGGTGGCAAGACAAGCAAGCAGCCCCATTCTCTGTGTCTCTGTGCGAACAGTGCCATGGGCAGATGAGGCTGAGCAACAGCTTTCCAGGCTAGCCCCTTCTGGCTGCCAGCTATCTGCAGACGTTCGCACTTTCGGAGCAGGGCTGCAAAAGGAGCCTGGCTGGGACACCAACTTTCCCAGGCTACGTTTGAAGTTTGAGGTGGCAAGACAAGCAAGCAGCCCCATTCTCTGTGCCTCTGTGCGAGCAGTGCCATGGGCAGATGAGGCTGAGCTACAGCTTTCCAGGCTAGCCCCTTCTGGCTGCCAGCTATCTGCATACGTTCGCACTTTAGGAGCAGGGCTGTGATAGGAGCCTGGCAGGAACACCACCATTCCCAGCATGCGTTTGAAGTTTCAAGTGGCAAGATAAGCAAGCAGCCCCATTCTCTGTGCCTCTATGCGAACAGTGCCATGGGCAGATGAGGCTGAGCAATAGCTTTCCAGGCTAGCACCTTCTGGCTGCCAGCTATCTGCAGACGTTCGCATTTCAAGAGCAGGTCTGCGAAAGGAGCCTGGCAGGGACACCACCATTCCCAGCATGCCTTTGAAGTTTCAAGTTGCAAGACAAGCAAGCAGCCCCATTCTCTGTGCCTCTGTGCGAACAGTGCCATGGGCAGATGAGGCTGAGCAACAGCTTTCCAGGCTAGCCCCTTCTGGCTGCCAGCTATCTGCAGACGTTCGCACTTCAAGAGCAGGGCTGCGAAAGGAGCCTGGCTGGGACACCAACTTTCCCAGGCTACGTTTGAAGTTTGAGGTGGCAAGACAAGCAAGCAGCCCCATTCTCTGTGCCTCTGTGCGAGCACTGCCATGGGCAGATGAGGCTGAGCTACAGCTTTCCAGGCTAGCCCCTTCTGCCTGCCAGCTATCTGCAGACGTTCGCACTTTCGGAGCAGGGCTGCGAAAGGAGCCTGGCAGGGACACCAACTTTCCCAGGCTACGTTTGAAGTTTGAGGTGGCAAGACAAGCAAGCAGCCCCATTCTCTGTGCCTCTGTGCGAGCAGTGCCATGGGCAGATGAGGCTGAGCAACAGCTTTCCAGGCTAGCCCCTTCTGCCTGCCAGCTATCTGCAGACGTTCGCACTTTCGGAGCAGGGCTGTGATAGGAGCCTGACAGGGACATCACCATTCCCAGCATGCGTTTGAAGTTTCAAGTGGCAAGATAAGCAAGCAGCCCCATTCTCTGTGCATCTTTGCGAACAGTGCCATGGGCAGATGAGGCTGAGCAACAGCTTTCCAGGCTAGCCCCTTCTGGCTGCCAGCTATCTGCAGACGTTCGCACTTTCGGAGCAGGGCTGCGAAAGGAGCCTGGCTGGGACACCAACTTTCCCAGGCTACGTTTGAAGTTTGAGGTGGCAAGACAAGCAAGCAGCCCCATTCTCTGTGCCTCTGTGCGAGCAGTGCCATGGGCAGATGAGGCTGAGCTACAGCTTTCCAGGCTAGCCCCTTCTGGCTGCCAGCTATCTGCAGACGTTCGCACTTTCGGAGCAGGGCTGTGATAGGAGCCTGGCAGGAACACCACCATTCCCAGCATGCGTTTGAAGTTTCAAGTGGCAAGATAAGCAAGCAGCCCCATTCTCTGTGCCTCTATGCGAACAGTGCCATGGGCAGATGAGGCTGAGCAACAGCTTTCCAGGCTAGCACCTTCTGGCTGCCAGCTATCTGCAGACGTTCGCACTTTCGGCGCAGGGCTGCGAAAGGAGCCTGGCTGGGACACCAACTTTCCCAGGCTACGTTTGAAGTTTGAGGTGGCAAGACAAGCAAGCAGCCCCATTCTCTGTGCCTCTGTGCGAGCAGTGCCATGGGCAGATGAGGCTGAGCAACAGCTTTCCAGGCTAGCCCCTTCTGCCTGCCAGCTATCTGCAGACGTTCGCACATTCGGAGCAGGGCTGTGATAGGAGCCTGGCTGGGACACCAACTTTCCCAGGCTACGTTTGAAGTTTGAGGTGGCAAAACAAGCAAGCAGCCCCATTCTCTGTGCCTCTGTGCGAGCAGTGCCATGGGCAGATGAGGCTGAGCAACAGCTTTCCAGGCTAGCCCCTTCTGCCTGCCAGCTATCTGCAGACGTTCGCACTTTCGGAGCAGGGCTGTGATAGGAGCCTGGCAGGGTCACCACCATTCCCAGCATGCGTTTGAAGTTTCAAGTGGCAAGATAAGCAAGCAGCCCCATTCTCTGTGCCTCTATGCGAACAGTTCCATGGGCAGATGAGGCTGAGCAACAGCTTTCCAGGCTAGCACCTTCTGGCTGCCAGCTATCTGCAGACGTTCGCATTTCAAGAGCAGGTCTGCGAAAGGAACCTGGCAGGGACACCACCATTCCCAGCATGCCTTTGAAGTTTCAAGTGGCAAGACAAGCAAGCAGCCCCATTCTCTGTGCCTCTGTGCGAACAGTGCCATGGGCAGATGAGGTTGAGCATCAGCTTTCCAGGCTAGCCCATTCTGGCTGCCAGCTATCTGCAGACGTTCGCACTTTCGGAGCAGGGCTGCGAAAGGAGCCTGGCAGGGACACCAACTTCCCCAAGCTACGTTTGAAGTTTGAGGTGGCAAGACAAGCAAGCAGCCCCATTCTCTGTGCCTCTGTGCGAACAGTGCCATGGGCAGATGAGGCTGAGCAACAGCTTTCCAGGCTAGCCCCTTCTGGCTGCCAGCTATCTGCAGACGTTCGCACTTTCGGAGCAGGGCTGCAAAAGGAGCCTGGCTGGGACACCAACTTTCCCAGGCTACGTTTGAAGTTTGAGGTGGCAAGACAAGCAAGCAGCCCCATTCTCTGTGCCTCTGTGCGAGCAGTGCCATGGGCAGATGAGGCTGAGCTACAGCTTTCCAGGCTAGCCCCTTCTGGCTGCCAGCTATCTGCAGACGTTCGCACTTTAGGAGCAGGGCTGTGATAGGAGCCTGGCAGGAACACCACCATTCTCAGCATGCGTTTGAAGTTTCAAGTGGCAAGATAAGCAAGCAGCCCCATTCTCTGTGCCTCTATGCGAACAGTGGCATGGGCAGATGAGGCTGAGCAATAGCTTTCCAGGCTAGCACCTTCTGGCTGCCAGCTATCTGCAGACGTTCGCATTTCAAGAGCAGGTCTGCGAAAGGAGCCTGGCAGGGACACCACCATTCCCAGCATGCCTTTGAAGTTTCAAGTTGCAAGACAAGCAAGCAGCCCCATTCTCTGTGCCTCTGTGCGAACAGTGCCATGGGCAGATGAGGCTGAGCAACAGCTTTCCAGGCTAGCCCCTTCTGGCTGCCAGCTATCTGCAGACGTTCGCACTTTCGGAGCAGGGCTGCGAAAGGAGCCTGGCTGGGACACCAACTTTCCCAGGCTACGTTTGAAGTTTGAGGTGGCAAGACAAGCAAGCAGCCCCATTCTCTGTGCCTCTGTGCGAGCAGTGCCATGGGCAGATGAGGCTGAGCTACAGCTTTCCAGGCTAGCCCATTCTGGCTGCCAGCTATCTGCAGACGTTAGCATTTCAAGAGCAGGGTTGCGAAAGGAGCCTAGCAGGTACACCATCTTTCCCAGGCTACGTTTGAAGTTTGAGGTGGCAAGACAAGCAAGGAGCCGCATTCTCTGTGCGAGCAGTGCCATGGGCAGATGAGGCTGAGCAACAGCTTTCCAGGCTAGCCCCTTCTGGCTGCCAGCTATCTGCAGACGTTCGCATTTCAAGAGCAGGGCTGCGAAAGGAGCCTGGCAGGTACACCATCTTTCCCAGGGTACGTTTGAAGTTTGAGGTGGCAAGACAAGCAAGCAGCCCCATTCTCTGTGCCTCTGTGCGAGCACTGCCATGGGCAGATGAGGCTGAGCAACAGCTTTCCAGGCTAGCACCTTCTGGCTGCCAGCTATCTGCAGACGTTCGCATTTCAAGAGCAGGGCTGCGAAAGGAGCCTGGCTGGGACACCAACTTTCCCAGGCTACGTTTGAAGTTTGAGGTGGCAAGACAAGCAAGCAGCCCCATTCTCTGTGCCTCTGTGCGAGCAGTGCCATGGGCAGATGAGGCTGAGCAACAGCTTTCCAGGCTAGCCCCTTCTGGCTGCCAGCTATCTGCAGACGTTCGCACTTTGGGAGCAGGGCTGCGAAAGGAGCCTGGCTGGGACACCAACTTTCCCAGGCTACGTTTGAAGTTTGAGGTGGCAAAACAAGCAAGCAGCCCCATTCTCTGTGCGAGCAGTGCCATGGGCAGATGAGGCTGAGCAACAGCTTTCCAGGCTAGCACCTTCTGGCTGCCAGCTATCTGCAGACGTTCGCATTTCAAGAGCAGGGCTGCGAAAGGAGCCTGGCAGGTACACCATCTTTCCCAGGCTACGTTTGACGTTTGAGGTGGCAAGACAAGCAAGCAGCCCCATTCTCTGTGCCTCTGTGCGAGCACTGCCATGGGCAGATGACGCTGAGCAACAGCTTTCCAGGATAGCACCTTGTGGCTGCCAGCTATCTGCAGAAGTTCGCACTTTCGGAGCAGGGCTGTGATAGGAGCCTGGCAGGGACAACAACTTCCGCAGCATGCGTTTGAAGTTGCAAGTGGCAAGATAAGCAAGCAGCCCCATTCTCTGTGCCTCTGTGCGAGCAGTGCCATGGGCAGATGAGGCTGAGCAACAGCTTTCCAGGCTAGCCCCTTCTGCCTGCCAGCTATCTGCAGACGTTCGCACTTTCGGAGCAGGGCTGTGATAGGAGCCTGGCAGGTACACCACCATTCCCAGCATGCGTTTGAAGTTTCAAGTGGCAAGATAAGCAAGCAGCCCCATTCTCTGTGCCTCTATGCAAGCAGTGCCATGGGCAGATGAGGCTGAGCAACAGCTTTCCAGGCTAGCCCCTTCTGGCTGCCAGCTATCTGCAGATGTTCGCACGTTCGGAGCAGGGCTGTGAAAGGAGCCTGGCTGGGACACCAACTTTCCCAGGCTACGTTGGAAGTTTGAGGTGGCAAAACAAGAAAGGAGCCCCATTCTCTGTGCCTCTGTGCGAGCACTGCCATGGGCAGATGAGGCTGAGCAACAGGTTTCCAGGCTAGCCTCTTCTGCCTGCCAGCTATCTGCAGACGTTCGCACTTTCGGAGCAGGGCTGCGAAAGGAGCCTGGCAGGGACACCAACTTTCCCAGGCTACGTTTGAAGTTTGAGGTGGCAAGACAAGCAAGCAGCCCCATTCTCTGTGCCTCTGTGTGAGCAGTGCCATGGGCAGATGAGGCTGAGCAACAGCTTTCCAGGCTAGCCCCTTCTGCCTGCCAGCTATCTGCAGACGTTCGCACTTTCGGAGCAGGGCTGTGATAGGAGCCTGACAGGGACACCACCATTCCCAGCATGCGTTTGAAGTTTCAAGTGGCAAGATAAGCAAGCAGCCCCATTCTCTGTGCATCTTTGCGAACAGTGCCATGGGCAGATGAGGCTGAGCAACAGCTTTCCAGGCTAGCCCCTTCTGGCTGCCAGCTATCTGCAGACATTCGCACTTTCGGAGCAGGGCTGCGAAAGGAGCCTGGCTGGGACACCAACTTTCCCAGGCTACGTTTGAAGTTTGAGGTGGCAAGACAAGCAAGCAGCCCCATTCTCTGTGCCTCTGTGCGAGCAGTGCCATGGGCAGATGAGGCTGAGCTACAGCTTTCCAGGCTAGCCCCTTCTGGCTGCCAGCTATCTGCAGACGTTCGCACTTTCGGAGCAGGGCTGTGATAGGAGCCTGGCAGGAACACCACCATTCCCAGCATGCGTTTGAAGTTTCAAGTGGCAAGATAAGCAAGCAGCCCCATTCTCTGTGCCTCTGTGCGAGCAGTGCCATGGGCAGATGAGGCTGAGCAACAGCTTTCCAGGCTAGCCCCTTCTGCCTGCCAGCTATCTGCAGACGTTCGCACATTCGGAGCAGGGCTGTGATAGGAGCCTGGCTGGGACACCAACTTTCCCAGCATGCGTTTGAAGTTTCAAGTGGCAAGATAAGCAAGCAGCCCCATTCTCTGTGCCTCTTTGTGAACAGTGCCATGGGCAGATGAGGCTGAGGAACAGCTTTCCAGGCTAGCCCATTCTGGCTGCCAGCTATCTGCAGACGTTCGCACTTTCGGAGCAGGGCTGCGAAAGGAGCCTGGCTGGGACACCAACTTTCCCAGGCTACGTTTGAAGTTTGAGGTGGCAAAACAAGCAAGCAGCCCCATTCTCTGTGCCTCTGTGCGAGCAGTGCCATGGGCAGATGAGGCTGAGCAACAGCTTTCCAGGCTAGCCCCTTCTGCCTGCCAGCTATCTGCAGACGTTCGCACTTTCAGAGCAGGGCTGTGATAGGAGCCTGGCAGGGTCACCACCATTCCCAGCATGCGTTTGAAGTTTCAAGTGGCAAGATAAGCAAGCAGCCCCATTCTCTGTGCCTCTATGCGAACAGTGCCATGGGCAGATGAGGCTGAGGAACAGCTTTCCAGGCTAGCACCTTCTGGCTGCCAGCTATCTGCAGACGTTCGCATTTCAAGAGCAGGTCTGCGAAAGGAACCTGGCAGGGACACCACCATTCCCAGCATGCCTTTGAAGTTTCAAGTGGCAAGACAAGCAAGCAGCCCCATTCTCTGTGCCTCTGTGCGAACAGTGCCATGGGCAGATGAGGTTGAGCATCAGCTTTCCAGGCTAGCCCCTTCTGGCTGCCAGCTATCTGCAGACGTTAGCATTTCAAGAGCAGGGTTGCGAAAGGAGCCTAGCAGGGACACCATCTTTCCCAGGCTACGTTTGAAGTTTGAGGTGGCAAGACAAGCAAGGAGCCCCATTCTCTGTGCGAGCAGTGCCATGGGCAGATGAGGCTGAGCAACAGCTTTCCAGGCTAGCCCCTTCTGGCTGCCAGCTATCTGCAGACGTTCGCATTTCAAGAGCAGGGCTGCGAAAGGAGCCTGGCAGGTACACCATCTTTCCCAGGGTACGTTTGAAGTTTGAGGTGGCAAGACAAGCAAGCAGCCCCATTCTCTGTGCCTCTGTGCTAGCAGTGCCATGGGCAGATGAGGCTGAGCAACAGCTTTCCAGGCTAGCCCCTTCTGGCTGCCAGCTATCTGCAGACGTTCGCATTTCAAGAGCAGGGCAGCGAAAGGAGCCTGGCTGGGACACCAACTTTCCCAGGCTACGTTTGAAGTTTGAGGTGGCAAGACAAGCAAGCAGCCCCATTCTCTGTGCCTCTGTGCGAGCACTGCCATGGGCAGATGAGGCTGAGCAACAGCTTTCCAGGCTAGCACCTTCTGACTGCCAGCTATCTGCAGACGTTCGCACTTTCGGAGCAGGGCTGCGAAAGGAGCCTGGCTGGGACACCAACTTTCCCAGGCTACGTTTGAAGTTTGAGGTGGCAAAACAAGCAAGCAGCCCCATTCTCTGTGCGAGCAGTGCCATGGGCAGATGAGGCTGAGCAACAGCTTTCCAGGCTAGCACCTTCTGGCTGCCAGCTATCTGCAGACGTTCGCATTTCAAGAGCAGGGCTGCGAAAGGAGCCTGGCAGGTACACCATCTTTCCCAGGCTACGTTTGACGTTTGAGGTGGCAAGACAAGCAAGCAGCCCCATTCTCTGTGCCTCTGTGCGAGCACTGCCATGGGCAGATGACGCTGAGCAACAGCTTTCCAGGATAGCACCTTGTGGCTGCCAGCTATCTGCAGAAGTTCGCACTTTCGGAGCAGGGCTGTGATAGGAGCCTGGCAGGGACAACAACTTTCGCAGCATGCGTTTGAAGTTGCAAGTGGCAAGATAAGCAAGCAGCCCCATTCTCTGTGCCTCTGTGCGAGCAGTGCCATGGGCAGATGAGGCTGAGCAACAGCTTTCCAGGCTAGCCACTTCTGCCTGCCAGCTATCTGCAGACGTTCGCACTTTCGGAGCAGGGCTGTGATAGGAGCCTGGCAGGGACACCACCATTCCCAGCATGCGTTTGAAGTTTCAAGTGGCAAGATAAGCAAGCAGCCCCATTCTCTGTGCCTCTATGCGAGCAGTGCCATGGGCAGATGAGGCTGAGCAACAGCTTTCCAGGCTAGCCCCTTCTGGCTGCCAGCTATCTGCAGATGTTCGCACTTTCGGAGCAGGGCTGTGAAAGGAGCCTGGCAGGGACACCAACTTTCCCAGGCTACGTTGGAAGTTTGAGGTGGCAAAACAAGAAAGGAGCCCCATTCTCTGTGCCTCTGTGCGAGCACTGCCATGGGCAGATGAGGCTGAGCAACAGGTTTCCAGGCTAGCCTCTTCTGCCTGCCAGCTATCTGCAGACGTTCGCACTTTCGGAGCAGGGCTGCGAAAGGAGCCTGGCAGGGACACCAACTTTCCCAGGCTACGTTTGAAGTTTGAGGTGGCAAGACAAGCAAGCAGCCCCATTCTCTGTGCCTCTGTGTAAGCAGTGCCATGGGCAGATGAGGCTGAGCAACAGCTTTCCAGGCTAGCCCCTTCTGCCTGCCAGCTATCTGCAGAAGTTCGCACTTTCGGAGCAGGGCTGTGATAGGAGCCTGACAGGGACACCACCATTCCCAGCATGCGTTTGAAGTTTCAAGTGGCAAGATAAGCAAGCAGCCCCATTCTCTGTGCATCTTTGCGAACAGTGCCATGGGCAGATGAGGCTGAGCAACAGCTTTCCAGGCTAGCCCCTTCTGGCTGCCAGCTATCTGCAGACATTCGCACTTTCGGAGCAGGGCTGCGAAAGGAGCCTGGCTGGGACACCAACTTTCCCAGGCTACGTTTGAAGTTTGAGGTGGCAAACAAGCAAGCAGCCCCATTCTCTGTGCCTCTGTGCGAGCAGTGCCATGGGCAGATGAGGCTGAGCTACAGCTTTCCAGGCTAGCCCCTTCTGGCTGCCAGCTATCTGCAGACGTTCGCACTTTCGGAGCAGGGCTGTGATAGGAGCCTGGCAGGAACACCACCATTCCCAGCATGCGTTTGAAGTTTCAAGTGGCAAGATAAGCAAGCAGCCCCATTCTCTGTGCCTCTATGCGAACAGTGCCATGGGCAGATGAGGCTGAGCAACAGCTTTCCAGGCTAGCACCTTCTGGCTGCCAGCTATCTGCAGACGTTCGCACTTTCGGAGCAGGTCTGCGAAAGGAGCCTGGCTGGGACACCAACTTTCCCAGGCTACGTTTGAAGTTTGAGGTGGCAAGACAAGCAAGCAGCCCCATTCTCTGTGCCTCTGTGCGAGCAGTGCCATGGGCAGATGAGGCTGAGCAACAGCTTTCCAGGCTAGCCCCTTCTGCCTGCCAGCTATCTGCAGACGTTCGCACATTCGGAGCAGGGCTGTGATAGGAGCCTGGCTGGGACACCAACTTTCCCAGCATGCGTTTGAAGTTTCAAGTGGCAAGATAAGCAAGCAGCCCCATTCTCTGTGCCTCTATGCGAACAGTGCCATGGGCAGATGAGGCTGAGGAACAGCTTTCCAGGCTAGCACCTTCTGGCTGCCAGCTATCTGCAGACGTTCGCATTTCAAGAGCAGGTCTGCGAAAGGAACCTGGCAGGGACACCACCATTCCCAGCATGCCTTTGAAGTTTCAAGTGGCAAGACAAGCAAGCAGCCCCATTCTCTGTGCCTCTGTGCGAATAGTGCCATGGGCAGATGAGGTTGAGCATCAGCTTTCCAGGCTAGCCCATTCTGGCTGCCAGCTATCTGCAGACGTTCGCACTTTCGGAGCAGGGCTGCGAAAGGAGCCTGGCTGGGACACCAACTTCCCCAGGCTACGTTTGAAGTTTGAGGTGGCAAGACAAGCAAGCAGCCCCATTCTCTGTGCCTCTGTGCGAACAGTGCCATGGGCAGATGAGGCTGAGCAACAGCTTTCCAGGCTAGCCACTTCTGTCTGCCAGCTATCTGCAGACGTTCGCACTTTCGGAGCAGGGCTGCGAAAGGAGCCTGGCTGGGACACCAACTTTCCCAGGCTACGTTTGAAGTTTGAGGTGGCAAGACAAGCAAGCAGCCCCATTCTCTGTGCCTCTGTGCGAGCAGTGCCATGGGCAGATGAGGCTGAGCTACAGCTTTCCAGGCTAGCCCCTTCTGGCTGCCAGCTATCTGCAGACGTTCGCACTTTCGGAGCAGGGCTGTGATAGGAGCCTGGCAGGAACACCACCATTCCCAGCATGCGTTTGAAGTTTCAAGTGGCAAGATAAGCAAGCAGCCCCATTCTCTGTGACTCTATTGGAACAGTGCCATGGACAGATGAGGCTGAGCAATAGCTTTCCAGGCTAGCCCCTTCTGCCTGCCAGCTATCTGCAGACGTTCGCATTTCAAGAGCAGGGTTGCGAAAGGAGCCTAGCAGGTACACCATCTTTCCCAGGCTACGTTTGAAGTTTGAGGTGGCAAGACAAGCAAGGAGCCCCATTCTCTGTGCGAGCAGTGCCATGGGCAGATGAGGCTGAGCAACAGCTTTCCAGGATAGCCCCTTCTGGCTGCCAGCTATCTGCAGACGTTCGCACTTTCGGAGCAGGGCTGCGAAAGGAGCCTGGCAGGGACACCAACTTTCCCAGGCTACGTTTGAAGTTTGAGGTGGCAAGACAAGCAAGCAGCCCCATTCTCTGTGCCTCTGTGCGAGCAGTGCCATGGGCAGATGAGGCTGAGCAACAGCTTTCCAGGCTAGCCCCTTCTGGCTGCCAGCTATCTGCAGACGTTCGCACTTTCGGAGCAAGGCTGTGATAGGAGCCTGGCAGGGTCACCACTATTCCCAGCATGCGTTTGAAGTTTCAAGTGGCAAGATAAGCAAGCAGCCCCATTCTCTGTGCCTCTATGCGAACAGTGCCATGTGCAGATGAGGCTGAGCAACAGCTTTCCAGGCTAGCACCTTCTGGCTGCCAGCTATCTGCAGACGTTCGCATTTCAAGAGCAGGTCTGCGAAAGGAGCCTGGCAGGGACACCACCATTCCCAGCATGCCTATGAAGTTTCAAGTTGCAAGACAAGCAAGCAGCCCCATTCTCTGTGCCTCTGTGCGAGCAGTGCCATGGGCAGATGAGGCTGAGCAACAGCTTTCCAGGCTAGCCCATTCTGGCTGCCAGCTATCTGCAGACGTTCGCACTTTTGGAGCAGGGCTGCGAAAGGAGCCTGGCAGGGACACCAACTTTCCCAGGCTACGTTTGAAGTTTGAGGTGGCAAGACAAGCAAGCAGCCCCATTCTCTGCGCCTCTGTGCGAGCAGTGCCATGGGCAGATGAGGCTGAGCAACAGCTTTCCAGGCTAGCACCTTCTGGCTGCCAGCTATCTGCAGACGTTCGCACTTTCGGAGCAGGGCTGTGATAGGAGCCTGGCAGGGACACCAACTTTCCCAGCATGCGTTTGAAGTTTCAAGTGGCAAGATAAGCAAGCAGCCCCATTCTCTGTGCCTCTGTGCGAGCAGTGCCATGGGCAGATGAGGCTGAGCAACAGCTTTCCAGGCTAGCACCTTCTGGCTGCCAGCTATCTGCAGACGTTCGCATTTCAAGAGCAGGGTTGCGAAAGGAGCCTAGCAGGTACACCATCTTTCCCAGGCTACGTTTGAAGTTTGAGGTGGCAAGACAAGCAAGGAGCCCCATTCTCTGTGCGAGCAGTGCCATGGGCAGATGAGGCTGAGCAACAGCTTTCCAGGCTAGCCCCTTGTGGCTGTCAGCTATCTGCAGACGTTCGCATTTCAAGAGCAGGGCTGCGAAAGGAGCCTGGCAGGTACACCATCTTTCCCAGACTACGTTTGAAGTTTGAGGTGGCAAGACAAGCAAGCAGCCCCATTCTCTGTGCCTCTGTGCGAGCAGTGCCATGGGCAGATGAGGCTGAGCAACAGCTTTCCAGGCTAGCCCCTTCTGGCTGCCAGCTATCTGCAGACGTTCGCACTTTCGGAGCAGGGCTGTGATAGGAGCCTGGCAGGGTCACCAACTTTCCCAGCATGCGTTTGAAGTTTCAAGTGGCAAGATAAGCAAGCAGCCCCATTCTCTGTGCCTCTATGCGAACAGTGCCATGTGCAGATGAGGCTGAGCAACAGCTTTCCAGGATAGCCCCTTCTGGCTGCCAGCTATCTGCAGACGTTCGCACTTTCGGAGCAGGGCTGTGATAGGAGCCTGGCAGGGACACCACCATTCCCAGCATGCGTTTGAAGTTTCAAGTGGCAAGATAAGCAAGCAGCCCCATTCTCTGTGCCTCTTTGCGAACAGTGCCATGGGCAGATGAGGCTGAGCAACAGCTTTCCAGGCTAGCCCATTCTGGCTGCCAGCTATCTGCAGACGTTCGCACTTTCGGAGCAGGGCTGCGAAAGGAGACTGGCAGGGACACCAACTTTCCCAGGCTACGTTTGAAGTTTGAGGTGGTAAGACCAGCAAGCAGCCCCATTCTCTGTGCCTCTGTGCGAGCAGTGCCATGGGCAGATGAGGCTGAGCAACAGCTTTCCAGGCTAGCACCTTCTGGCTGCCAGCTATCTGCAGACGTTCGCACTTTCGGAGCAGGGCTGTGATAGGAGCCTGGCAGGGACACCAACTTTCCCAGCATGCGTTTGAAGTTTCAAGTGGCAAGATAAGCAAGCAGCCCCATTCTCTGTGCCTCTATGCGAACAGTGCCATGGGCAGATGAGGCTGAGCAATAGCTTTCCAGGCTAGCACCTTCTGGCTGCCAGCTATCTGCAGACGTTCGCATTTCAAGAGCAGGGTTGCGAAAGGAGCCTAGCAGGTACACCATCTTTCCCAGGCTACGTTTGAAGTTTGAGGTGGCAAGACAAGCAAGGAGCCCCATTCTCTGTGCCTCTGTGCGAGCAGTGCCATGGGCAGATGAGGCTGAGCAACAGCTTTCCAGGCTAGCCCCTTCTGGCTGCCAGCTATCTGCAGACGTTCGCACTTTCGGAGCAGGGCTGTGATAGGAGCCTGGCAGGGTCACCACCATTCCCAGCATGCGTTTGAAGTTTCAAGTGGCAAGATAAGCAAGCAGCCCCATTCTCTGTGCCTCTATGCGAACAGTGCCATGGGCAGATGAGGCTGAGCAACAGCTTTCCAGGCTAGCCCCTTCTGGCTGCCAGCTATCTGCAGACGTTCGCATTTCAAGAGCAGGGCTGCGAAAGGAGCCTGGCAGGTACACCATCTTTCCCAGGGTACGTTTGAAGTTTGAGGTGGCAAGACAAGCAAGCAGCCCCATTCTCTGTGCCTCTGTGCTAGCAGTGCCATGGGCAGATGAGGCTGAGCAACAGCTTTCCAGGCTAGCCCCTTCTGGCTGCCAGCTATCTGCAGACGTTCGCATTTCAAGAGCAGGGCAGCGAAAGGAGCCTGGCTGGGACACCAACTTTCCCAGGCTACGTTTGAAGTTTGAGGTGGCAAGACAAGCAAGCAGCCCCATTCTCTGTGCCTCTGTGCGAGCACTGCCATGGGCAGATGAGGCTGAGCAACAGCTTTCCAGGCTAGCACCTTCTGGCTGCCAGCTATCTGCAGACGTTCGCACTTTCGGAGCAGGGCTGCGAAAGGAGCCTGGCTGGGACACCAACTTTCCCAGGCTACGTTTGAAGTTTGAGGTGGCAAAACAAGCAAGCAGCCCCATTCTCTGTGCGAGCAGTGCCATGGGCAGATGAGGCTGAGCAACAGCTTTCCAGGCTAGCACCTTCTGGCTGCCAGCTATCTGCAGACGTTCGCATTTCAAGAGCAGGGCTGCGAAAGGAGCCTGGCAGGTACACCATCTTTCCCAGGCTACGTTTGACGTTTGAGGTGGCAAGACAAGCAAGCAGCCCCATTCTCTGTGCCTCTGTGCGAGCACTGCCATGGGCAGATGACGCTGAGCAACAGCTTTCCAGGATAGCACCTTGTGGCTGCCAGCTATCTGCAGAAGTTCGCACTTTCGGAGCAGGGCTGTGATAGGAGCCTGGCAGGGACAACAACTTTCGCAGCATGCGTTTGAAGTTGCAAGTGGCAAGATAAGCAAGCAGCCCCATTCTCTGTGCCTCTGTGCGAGCAGTGCCATGGGCAGATGAGGCTGAGCAACAGCTTTCCAGGCTAGCCACTTCCGCCTGCCAGCTATCTGCAGACGTTCGCACTTTCGGAGCAGGGCTGTGATAGGAGCCTGGCAGGGACACCACCATTCCCAGCATGCGTTTGAAGTTTCAAGTGGCAAGATAAGCAAGCAGCCCCATTCTCTGTGCCTCTATGCGAGCAGTGCCATGGGCAGATGAGGCTGAGCAACAGCTTTCCAGGCTAGCCCCTTCTGGCTGCCAGCTATCTGCAGATGTTCGCACTTTCGGAGCAGGGCTGTGAAAGGAGCCTGGCAGGGACACCAACTTTCCCAGGCTACGTTGGAAGTTTGAGGTGGCAAAACAAGAAAGGAGAACCATTCTCTGTGCCTCTGTGCGAGCACTGCCATGGGCAGATGAGGCTGAGCAACAGGTTTCCAGGCTAGCCTCTTCTGGCTGCCAGCTATCTGCAGACGTTCGCACTTTCGGAGCAGGGCTGCGAAAGGAGCCTGGCAGGGACACCAACTTTCCCAGGCTACGTTTGAAGTTTGAGGTGGCAAGACAAGCAAGCAGCCCCATTCTCTGTGCCTCTGTGTAAGCAGTGCCATGGGCAGATGAGGCTGAGCAACAGCTTTCCAGGCTAGCCCCTTCTGCCTGCCAGCTATCTGCAGAAGTTCGCACTTTCGGAGCAGGGCTGTGATAGGAGCCTGACAGGGACACCACCATTCCCAGCATGCGTTTGAAGTTTCAAGTGGCAAGATAAGCAAGCAGCCCCATTCTCTGTGCATCTTTGCGAACAGTGCCATGGGCAGATGAGGCTGAGCAACAGCTTTCCAGGCTAGCCCCTTCTGGTTGCCAGCTATCTGCAGACATTCGCACTTTCGGAGCAGGGCTGCGAAAGGAGCCTGGCTGGGACACCAACTTTCCCAGGCTACGTTTGAAGTTTGAGGTGGCAAGACAAGCAAGCAGCCCCATTCTCTGTGCCTCTGTGCGAGCAGAGCCATGGGCAGATGAGGCTGAGCTACAGCTTTCCAGGCTAGCCCCTTCTGGCTGCCAGCTATCTGCAGACGTTCGCACTTTCAGAGCAGGGCTGTGATAGGAGCCTGGCAGGAACACCACCATTCCCAGCATGCGTTTGAAGTTTCAAGTGGCAAGATAAGCAAGCAGCCCCATTCTCTGTGCCTCTATGCGAACAGTGCCATGGGCAGATGAGGCTGAGCAACAGCTTTCCAGGCTAGCACCTTCTGGCTGCCAGCTATCTGCAGACGTTCGCACTTTCGGAGCAGGTCTGCGAAAGGAGCCTGGCTGGGACACCAACTTTCCCAGGCTACGTTTGAAGTTTGAGGTGGCAAGACAAGCAAGCAGCCCCATTCTCTGTGCCTCTGTGCGAGCAGTGCCATGGGCAGATGAGGCTGAGCAACAGCTTTCCAGGCTAGCCCCTTCTGCCTGCCAGCTATCTGCAGACGTTCGCACATTCGGAGCAGGGCTGTGATAGGAGCCTGGCTGGGACACCAACTTTCCCAGCATGCGTTTGAAGTTTCAAGTGGCAAGATAAGCAAGCAGCCCCATTCTCTGTGCCTCTATGCGAACAGTGCCATGGGCAGATGAGGCTGAGGAACAGCTTTCCAGGCTAGCACCTTCTGGCTGCCAGCTATCTGCAGACGTTCGCATTTCAAGAGCAGGTCTGCGAAAGGAACCTGGCAGGGACACCACCATTCCCAGCATGCCTTTGAAGTTTCAAGTGGCAAGACAAGCAAGCAGCCCCATTCTCTGTGCCTCTGTGCGAATAGTGCCATGGGCAGATGAGGTTGAGCATCAGCTTTCCAGGCTAGCCCATTCTGGCTGCCAGCTATCTGCAGACGTTCGCACTTTCGGAGCAGGGCTGCGAAAGGAGCCTGGCTGGGACACCAACTTCCCCAGGCTACGTTTGAAGTTTGAGGTGGCAAGACAAGCAAGCAGCCCCATTCTCTGTGCCTCTGTGCGAACAGTGCCATGGGCAGATGAGGCTGAGCAACAGCTTTCCAGGCTAGCCACTTCTGTCTGCCAGCTATCTGCAGACGTTCGCACTTTCGGAGCAGGGCTGCGAAAGGAGCCTGGCTGGGACACCAACTTTCCCAGGCTACGTTTGAAGTTTGAGGTGGCAAGACAAGCAAGCAGCCCCATTCTCTGTGCCTCTGTGCGAGCAGTGCCATGGGCAGATGAGGCTGAGCTACAGCTTTCCAGGCTAGCCCCTTCTGGCTGCCAGCTATCTGCAGACGTTCGCACTTTCGGAGCAGGGCTGTGATAGGAGCCTGGCAGGAACACCACCATTCCCAGCATGCGTTTGAAGTTTCAAGTGGCAAGATAAGCAAGCAGCCCCATTCTCTGTGACTCTATTGGAACAGTGCCATGGACAGATGAGGCTGAGCAATAGCTTTCCAGGCTAGCCCCTTCTGCCTGCCAGCTATCTGCAGACGTTCGCATTTCAAGAGCAGGGTTGCGAAAGGAGCCTAGCAGGTACACCATCTTTCCCAGGCTACGTTTGAAGTTTGAGGTGGCAAGACAAGCAAGGAGCCCCATTCTCTGTGCGAGCAGTGCCATGGGCAGATGAGGCTGAGCAACAGCTTTCCAGGATAGCCCCTTCTGGCTGCCAGCTATCTGCAGACGTTCGCACTTTCGGAGCAGGGCTGCGAAAGGAGCGTGGCTGGGACACCAACTTTCCCAGGCTACGTTTGAAGTTTGAGGTGGCAAGACAAGCAAGCAGCCCCATTCTCTGTGCCTCTGTGCGAGCACTGCCATGGGCAGATGAGGCTGAGCAACAGCTTTCCAGGCTAGCACCTTCTGGCTGCCAGCTATCTGCAGACGTTCGCACTTTCGGAGCAGGGCTGCGAAAGGAGCCTGGCTGGGACACCAACTTTCCCAGGCTACGTTTGAAGTTTGAGGTGGCAAGACAAGCAAGGAGCCCCATTCTCTGTGCGAGCAGTGCCATGGGCAGATGAGGCTGAGCAACAGCTTTCCAGGCTAGCCCCTTCTGGCTGGCAGCTATCTGCAGACGTTCGCATTTCAAGATCAGGGCTGCGAAAGAAGCCTGGCAGGGACACCAACTTTCCCAGCATGCGTTTGAAGTTTCAAGTGGCAAGATAAGCAAGCAGCCCCATTCTCTGTGCCTCTTTGCGAACAGTGCCATGGACAGATGAGGCTGAGCAACAGCTTTCCAGGCTAGCCCATTCTGGCTGCCAGCTATCTGCAGACGTTCGCACTTTCGGAGCAGGGCTGCGAAAGGAGCCTGGCAGGGACACCAACTTTCCCAGGCTACGTTTGAAGTTTGAGGTGGCAAGACAAGCAAGCAGCCCCATTCTCTGTGCCTCTGTGCGAGCAGTGCCATGGGCAGATGAGGCTGAGCAACAGCTTTCCAGGCTAGCCCCTTCTGGCTGCCAGCTATCTGCAGACGTTCGCACTTTCGGAGCAAGGCTGTGATAGGAGCCTGGCAGGGTCACCACTATTCCCAGCATGCGTTTGAAGTTTCAAGTGGCAAGATAAGCAAGCAGCCCCATTCTCTGTGCCTCTATGCGAACAGTGCCATGTGCAGATGAGGCTGAGCAACAGCTTTCCAGGCTAGCACCTTCTGGCTGCCAGCTATCTGCAGACGTTCGCATTTCAAGAGCAGGTCTGCGAAAGGAGCCTGGCAGGGACACCACCATTCCCAGCATGCCTATGAAGTTTCAAGTTGCAAGACAAGCAAGCAGCCCCATTCTCTGTGCCTCTGTGCGAGCAGTGCCATGGGCAGATGAGGCTGAGCAACAGCTTTCCAGGCTAGCCCATTCTGGCTGCCAGCTATCTGCAGACGTTCGCACTTTTGGAGCAGGGCTGCGAAAGGAGCCTGGCAGGGACACCAACTTTCCCAGGCTACGTTTGAAGTTTGAGGTGGCAAGACAAGCAAGCAGCCCCATTCTCTGCGCCTCTGTGCGAGCAGTGCCATGGGCAGATGAGGCTGAGCAACAGCTTTCCAGGCTAGCACCTTCTGGCTGCCAGCTATCTGCAGACGTTCGCACTTTCGGAGCAGGGCTGTGATAGGAGCCTGGCAGGGACACCAACTTTCCCAGCATGCGTTTGAAGTTTCAAGTGGCAAGATAAGCAAGCAGCCCCATTCTCTGTGCCTCTGTGCGAGCAGTGCCATGGGCAGATGAGGCTGAGCAACAGCTTTCCAGGCTAGCACCTTCTGGCTGCCAGCTATCTGCAGACGTTCGCATTTCAAGAGCAGGGTTGCGAAAGGAGCCTAGCAGGTACACCATCTTTCCCAGGCTACGTTTGAAGTTTGAGGTGGCAAGACAAGCAAGGAGCCCCATTCTCTGTGCGAGCAGTGCCATGGGCAGATGAGGCTGAGCAACAGCTTTCCAGGCTAGCCCCTTGTGGCTGTCAGCTATCTGCAGACGTTCGCATTTCAAGAGCAGGGCTGCGAAAGGAGCCTGGCAGGTACACCATCTTTCCCAGACTACGTTTGAAGTTTGAGGTGGCAAGACAAGCAAGCAGCCCCATTCTCTGTGCCTCTGTGCGAGCAGTGCCATGGGCAGATGAGGCTGAGCAACAGCTTTCCAGGCTAGCCCCTTCTGGCTGCCAGCTATCTGCAGACGTTCGCACTTTCGGAGCAGGGCTGTGATAGGAGCCTGGCAGGGTCACCAACTTTCCCAGCATGCGTTTGAAGTTTCAAGTGGCAAGATAAGCAAGCAGCCCCATTCTCTGTGCCTCTATGCGAACAGTGCCATGTGCAGATGAGGCTGAGCAACAGCTTTCCAGGATAGCCCCTTCTGGCTGCCAGCTATCTGCAGACGTTCGCACTTTCGGAGCAGGGCTGTGATAGGAGCCTGGTAGGGACACCACCATTCCCAGCATGCGTTTGAAGTTTCAAGTGGCAAGATAAGCAAGCAGCCCCATTCTCTGTGCCTCTTTGCGAACAGTGCCATGGGCAGATGAGGCTGAGCAACAGCTTTCCAGGCTAGCCCATTCTGGCTGCCAGCTATCTGCAGACGTTCGCACTTTCGGAGCAGGGCTGCGAAAGGAGACTGGCAGGGACACCAACTTTCCCAGGCTACGTTTGAAGTTTGAGGTGGTAAGACCAGCAAGCAGCCCCATTCTCTGTGCCTCTGTGCGAGCAGTGCCATGGGCAGATGAGGCTGAGCAACAGCTTTCCAGGCTAGCACCTTCTGGCTGCCAGCTATCTGCAGACGTTCGCACTTTCGGAGCAGGGCTGTGATAGGAGCCTGGCAGGGACACCAACTTTCCCAGCATGCGTTTGAAGTTTCAAGTGGCAAGATAAGCAAGCAGCCCCATTCTCTGTGCCTCTATGCGAACAGTGCCATGGGCAGATGAGGCTGAGCAATAGCTTTCCAGGCTAGCACCTTCTGGCTGCCAGCTATCTGCAGACGTTCGCATTTCAAGAGCAGGGTTGCGAAAGGAGCCTAGCAGGTACACCATCTTTCCCAGGCTACGTTTGAAGTTTGAGGTGGCAAGACAAGCAAGGAGCCCCATTCTCTGTGCGAGCAGTGCCATGGGCAGATGAGGCTGAGCAACAGATTTCCAGGCTAGCCCCTTGTGGCTGTCAGCTATCTGCAGACGTTCGCATTGCAAGAGCAGGGCTGCGAAAGGAGCCTGGCAGGTACACCATCTTTCCCAGGGTACGTTTGAAGTTTGAGGTGGCAAGACAAGCAAGCAGCCCCATTCTCTGTGCCTCTGTGCGAGCAGTGCCATGGGCAGATGAGGCTGAGCAACAGCTTTCCAGGCTAGCCCCTTCTGGCTGCCAGCTATCTGCAGACGTTCGCTCTTTCGGAGCAGGGCTGTGATAGGAGCCTGGCAGGGTCACCACCATTCCCAGCATGCGTTTGAAGTTTCAAGTGGCAAGATAAGCAAGCAGCCCCATTCTCTGTGCCTCTATGCGAACAGTGCCATGGGCAGATGAGGCTGAGCAACAGCTTTCCAGGCTAGCCCCTTCTGGCTGCCAGCTATCTGCAGACGTTCGCATTTCAAGAGCAGGGCTGCGAAAGGAGCCTGGCAGGTACACCATCTTTCCCAGGGTACGTTTGAAGTTTGAGGTGGCAAGACAAGCAAGCAGCCCCATTCTCTGTGCCTCTGTGCTAGCAGTGCCATGGGCAGATGAGGCTGAGCAACAGCTTTCCAGGCTAGCCCCTTCTGGCTGCCAGCTATCTGCAGACGTTCGCATTTCAAGAGCAGGGCAGCGAAAGGAGCCTGGCTGGGACACCAACTTTCCCAGGCTACGTTTGAAGTTTGAGGTGGCAAGACAAGCAAGCAGCCCCATTCTCTGTGCCTCTGTGCGAGCACTGCCATGGGCAGATGAGGCTGAGCAACAGCTTTCCAGGCTAGCACCTTCTGGCTGCCAGCTATCTGCAGACGTTCGCACTTTCGGAGCAGGGCTGCGAAAGGAGCCTGGCTGGGACACCAACTTTCCCAGGCTACGTTTGAAGTTTGAGGTGGCAAAACAAGCAAGCAGCCCCATTCTCTGTGCGAGCAGTGCCATGGGCAGATGAGGCTGAGCAACAGCTTTCCAGGCTAGCACCTTCTGGCTGCCAGCTATCTGCAGACGTTCGCATTTCAAGAGCAGGGCTGCGAAAGGAGCCTGGCAGGTACACCATCTTTCCCAGGCTACGTTTGACGTTTGAGGTGGCAAGACAAGCAAGCAGCCCCATTCTCTGTGCCTCTGTGCGAGCACTGCCATGGGCAGATGACGCTGAGCAACAGCTTTCCAGGATAGCACCTTGTGGCTGCCAGCTATCTGCAGAAGTTCGCACTTTCGGAGCAGGGCTGTGATAGGAGCCTGGCAGGGACAACAACTTTCGCAGCATGCGTTTGAAGTTGCAAGTGGCAAGATAAGCAAGCAGCCCCATTCTCTGTGCCTCTGTGCGAGCAGTGCCATGGGCAGATGAGGCTGAGCAACAGCTTTCCAGGCTAGCCACTTCTGCCTGCCAGCTATCTGCAGACGTTCGCACTTTCGGAGCAGGGCTGTGATAGGAGCCTGGCAGGGACACCACCATTCCCAGCATGCGTTTGAAGTTTCAAGTGGCAAGATAAGCAAGCAGCCCCATTCTCTGTGCCTCTATGCGAGCAGTGCCATGGGCAGATGAGGCTGAGCAACAGCTTTCCAGGCTAGCCCCTTCTGGCTGCCAGCTATCTGCAGATGTTCGCACTTTCGGAGCAGGGCTGTGAAAGGAGCCTGGCAGGGACACCAACTTTCCCAGGCTACGTTGGAAGTTTGAGGTGGCAAAACAAGAAAGGAGAACCATTCTCTGTGCCTCTGTGCGAGCACTGCCATGGGCAGATGAGGCTGAGCAACAGGTTTCCAGGCTAGCCTCTTCTGGCTGCCAGCTATCTGCAGACGTTCGCACTTTCGGAGCAGGGCTGCGAAAGGAGCCTGGCAGGGACACCAACTTTCCCAGGCTACGTTTGAAGTTTGAGGTGGCAAGACAAGCAAGCAGCCCCATTCTCTGTGCCTCTGTGTAAGCAGTGCCATGGGCAGATGAGGCTGAGCAACAGCTTTCCAGGCTAGCCCCTTCTGCCTGCCAGCTATCTGCAGAAGTTCGCACTTTCGGAGCAGGGCTGTGATAGGAGCCTGACAGGGACACCACCATTCCCAGCATGCGTTTGAAGTTTCAAGTGGCAAGATAAGCAAGCAGCCCCATTCTCTGTGCATCTTTGCGAACAGTGCCATGGGCAGATGAGGCTGAGCAACAGCTTTCCAGGCTAGCCCCTTCTGGCTGCCAGCTATCTGCAGACATTCGCACTTTCGGAGCAGGGCTGCGAAAGGAGCCTGGCTGGGACACCAACTTTCCCAGGCTACGTTTGAAGTTTGAGGTGGCAAGACAAGCAAGCAGCCCCATTCTCTGTGCCTCTGTGCGAGCAGTGCCATGGGCAGATGAGGCTGAGCTACAGCTTTCCAGGCTAGCCCCTTCTGGCTGCCAGCTATCTGCAGACGTTCGCACTTTCGGAGCAGGGCTGTGATAGGAGCCTGGCAGGAACACCACCATTCCCAGCATGCGTTTGAAGTTTCAAGTGGCAAGATAAGCAAGCAGCCCCATTCTCTGTGCCTCTATGCGAACAGTGCCATGGGCAGATGAGGCTGAGCAACAGCTTTCCAGGCTAGCACCTTCTGGCTGCCAGCTATCTGCAGACGTTCGCACTTTCGGAGCAGGTCTGCGAAAGGAGCCTGGCTGGGACACCAACTTTCCCAGGCTACGTTTGAAGTTTGAGGTGGCAAGACAAGCAAGCAGCCCCATTCTCTGTGCCTCTGTGCGAGCAGTGCCATGGGCAGATGAGGCTGAGCAACAGCTTTCCAGGCTAGCCCCTTCTGCCTGCCAGCTATCTGCAGACGTTCGCACATTCGGAGCAGGGCTGTGATAGGAGCCTGGCTGGGACACCAACTTTCCCAGCATGCGTTTGAAGTTTCAAGTGGCAAGATAAGCAAGCAGCCCCATTCTCTGTGCCTCTATGCGAACAGTGCCATGGGCAGATGAGGCTGAGGAACAGCTTTCCAGGCTAGCACCTTCTGGCTGCCAGCTATCTGCAGACGTTCGCATTTCAAGAGCAGGTCTGCGAAAGGAACCTGGCAGGGACACCACCATTCCCAGCATGCCTTTGAAGTTTCAAGTGGCAAGACAAGCAAGCAGCCCCATTCTCTGTGCCTCTGTGCGAATAGTGCCATGGGCAGATGAGGTTGAGCATCAGCTTTCCAGGCTAGCCCATTCTGGCTGCCAGCTATCTGCAGACGTTCGCACTTTCGGAGCAGGGCTGCGAAAGGAGCCTGGCTGGGACACCAACTTCCCCAGGCTACGTTTGAAGTTTGAGGTGGCAAGACAAGCAAGCAGCCCCATTCTCTGTGCCTCTGTGCGAACAGTGCCATGGGCAGATGAGGCTGAGCAACAGCTTTCCAGGCTAGCCACTTCTGTCTGCCAGCTATCTGCAGACGTTCGCACTTTCGGAGCAGGGCTGCGAAAGGAGCCTGGCTGGGACACCAACTTTCCCAGGCTACGTTTGAAGTTTGAGGTGGCAAGACAAGCAAGCAGCCCCATTCTCTGTGCCTCTGTGCGAGCAGTGCCATGGGCAGATGAGGCTGAGCTACAGCTTTCCAGGCTAGCCCCTTCTGGCTGCCAGCTATCTGCAGACGTTCGCACTTTCGGAGCAGGGCTGTGATAGGAGCCTGGCAGGAACACCACCATTCCCAGCATGCGTTTGAAGTTTCAAGTGGCAAGATAAGCAAGCAGCCCCATTCTCTGTGACTCTATTGGAACAGTGCCATGGACAGATGAGGCTGAGCAATAGCTTTCCAGGCTAGCCCCTTCTGCCTGCCAGCTATCTGCAGACGTTCGCATTTCAAGAGCAGGGTTGCGAAAGGAGCCTAGCAGGTACACCATCTTTCCCAGGCTACGTTTGAAGTTTGAGGTGGCAAGACAAGCAAGGAGCCCCATTCTCTGTGCGAGCAGTGCCATGGGCAGATGAGGCTGAGCAACAGCTTTCCAGGATAGCCCCTTCTGGCTGCCAGCTATCTGCAGACGTTCGCACTTTCGGAGCAGGGCTGCGAAAGGAGCGTGGCTGGGACACCAACTTTCCCAGGCTACGTTTGAAGTTTGAGGTGGCAAGACAAGCAAGCAGCCCCATTCTCTGTGCCTCTGTGCGAGCACTGCCATGGGCAGATGAGGCTGAGCAACAGCTTTCCAGGCTAGCACCTTCTGGCTGCCAGCTATCTGCAGACGTTCGCACTTTCGGAGCAGGGCTGCGAAAGGAGCCTGGCTGGGACACCAACTTTCCCAGGCTACGTTTGAAGTTTGAGGTGGCAAGACAAGCAAGGAGCCCCATTCTCTGTGCGAGCAGTGCCATGGGCAGATGAGGCTGAGCAACAGCTTTCCAGGCTAGCCCCTTCTGGCTGGCAGCTATCTGCAGACGTTCGCATTTCAAGATCAGGGCTGCGAAAGAAGCCTGGCAGGGACACCAACTTTCCCAGCATGCGTTTGAAGTTTCAAGTGGCAAGATAAGCAAGCAGCCCCATTCTCTGTGCCTCTTTGCGAACAGTGCCATGGACAGATGAGGCTGAGCAACAGCTTTCCAGGCTAGCCCATTCTGGCTGCCAGCTATCTGCAGACGTTCGCACTTTCGGAGCAGGGCTGCGAAAGGAGCCTGGCAGGGACACCAACTTTCCCAGGCTACGTTTGAAGTTTGAGGTGGCAAGACAAGCAAGCAGCCCCATTCTCTGTGCCTCTGTGCGAGCAGTGCCATGGGCAGATGAGGCTGAGCAACAGCTTTCCAGGCTAGCCCCTTCTGGCTGCCAGCTATCTGCAGACGTTCGCACTTTCGGAGCAAGGCTGTGATAGGAGCCTGGCAGGGTCACCACTATTCCCAGCATGCGTTTGAAGTTTCAAGTGGCAAGATAAGCAAGCAGCCCCATTCTCTGTGCCTCTATGCGAACAGTGCCATGTGCAGATGAGGCTGAGCAACAGCTTTCCAGGCTAGCACCTTCTGGCTGCCAGCTATCTGCAGACGTTCGCATTTCAAGAGCAGGTCTGCGAAAGGACCCTGGCAGGGACACCACCATTCCCAGCATGCCTATGAAGTTTCAAGTTGCAAGACAAGCAAGCAGCCCCATTCTCTGTGCCTCTGTGCGAGCAGTGCCATGGGCAGATGAGGCTGAGCAACAGCTTTCCAGGCTAGCCCATTCTGGCTGCCAGCTATCTGCAGACGTTCGCACTTTTGGAGCAGGGCTGCGAAAGGAGCCTGGCAGGGACACCAACTTTCCCAGGCTACGTTTGAAGTTTGAGGTGGCAAGACAAGCAAGCAGCCCCATTCTCTGCGCCTCTGTGCGAGCAGTGCCATGGGCAGATGAGGCTGAGCAACAGCTTTCCAGGCTAGCACCTTCTGGCTGCCAGCTATCTGCAGACGTTCGCACTTTCGGAGCAGGGCTGTGATAGGAGCCTGGCAGGGACACCAACTTTCCCAGCATGCGTTTGAAGTTTCAAGTGGCAAGATAAGCAAGCAGCCCCATTCTCTGTGCCTCTGTGCGAGCAGTGCCATGGGCAGATGAGGCTGAGCAACAGCTTTCCAGGCTAGCACCTTCTGGCTGCCAGCTATCTGCAGACGTTCGCATTTCAAGAGCAGGGTTGCGAAAGGAGCCTAGCAGGTACACCATCTTTCCCAGGCTACGTTTGAAGTTTGAGGTGGCAAGACAAGCAAGGAGCCCCATTCTCTGTGCGAGCAGTGCCATGGGCAGATGAGGCTGAGCAACAGCTTTCCAGGCTAGCCCCTTGTGGCTGTCAGCTATCTGCAGACGTTCGCATTTCAAGAGCAGGGCTGCGAAAGGAGCCTGGCAGGTACACCATCTTTCCCAGACTACGTTTGAAGTTTGAGGTGGCAAGACAAGCAAGCAGCCCCATTCTCTGTGCCTCTGTGCGAGCAGTGCCATGGGCAGATGAGGCTGAGCAACAGCTTTCCAGGCTAGCCCCTTCTGGCTGCCAGCTATCTGCAGACGTTCGCACTTTCGGAGCAGGGCTGTGATAGGAGCCTGGCAGGGTCACCAACTTTCCCAGCATGCGTTTGAAGTTTCAAGTGGCAAGATAAGCAAGCAGCCCCATTCTCTGTGCCTCTATGCGAACAGTGCCATGTGCAGATGAGGCTGAGCAACAGCTTTCCAGGATAGCCCCTTCTGGCTGCCAGCTATCTGCAGACGTTCGCACTTTCGGAGCAGGGCTGTGATAGGAGCCTGGCAGGGACACCAACTTTCCCAGCATGCGTTTGAAGTTTCAAGTGGCAAGATAAGCAAGCAGCCCCATTCTCTGTGCCTCTTTGCGAACAGTGCCATGGGCAGATGAGGCTGAGCAACAGCTTTCCAGGCTAGCCCATTCTGGCTGCCAGCTATCTGCAGACGTTCGCACTTTCGGAGCAGGGCTGCGAAAGGAGACTGGCAGGGACACCAACTTTCCCAGGCTACGTTTGAAGTTTGAGGTGGTAAGACCAGCAAGCAGCCCCATTCTCTGTGCCTCTGTGCGAGCAGTGCCATGGGCAGATGAGGCTGAGCAACAGCTTTCCAGGCTAGCACCTTCTGGCTGCCAGCTATCTGCAGACGTTCGCACTTTCGGAGCAGGGCTGTGATAGGAGCCTGGCAGGGACACCAACTTTCCCAGCATGCGTTTGAAGTTTCAAGTGGCAAGATAAGCAAGCAGCCCCATTCTCTGTGCCTCTATGCGAACAGTGCCATGGGCAGATGAGGCTGAGCAATAGCTTTCCAGGCTAGCACCTTCTGGCTGCCAGCTATCTGCAGACGTTCGCATTTCAAGAGCAGGGTTGCGAAAGGAGCCTAGCAGGTACACCATCTTTCCCAGGCTACGTTTGAAGTTTGAGGTGGCAAGACAAGCAAGGAGCCCCATTCTCTGTGCGAGCAGTGCCATGGGCAGATGAGGCTGAGCAACAGATTTCCAGGCTAGCCCCTTGTGGCTGTCAGCTATCTGCAGACGTTCGCATTGCAAGAGCAGGGCTGCGAAAGGAGCCTGGCAGGTACACCATCTTTCCCAGGGTACGTTTGAAGTTTGAGGTGGCAAGACAAGCAAGCAGCCCCATTCTCTGTGCCTCTGTGCGAGCAGTGCCATGGGCAGATGAGGCTGAGCAACAGCTTTCCAGGCTAGCCCCTTCTGGCTGCCAGCTATCTGCAGACGTTCGCACTTTCGGAGCAGGGCTGTGATAGGAGCCTGGCAGGGTCACCACCATTCCCAGCATGCGTTTGAAGTTTCAAGTGGCAAGATAAGCAAGCAGCCCCATTCTCTGTGCCTCTATGCGAACAGTGCCATGTGCAGATGAGGCTGAGCAACAGCTTTCCAGGCTAGCACCTTCTGGCTGCCAGCTATCTGCAGACGTTCGCATTTCAAGAGCAGGTCTGCGAAAGGAGCCTGGCAGGGACACCACCATTCCCAGCATGCCTTTGAAGTTTCAAGTTGCAAGACAAGCAAGCAGCCCCATTCTCTGTGCCTCTGTGCGAACAGTGCCATGGGCAGATGAGGCTGAGCAACAGCTTTCCAGGCTAGCACCTTCTAGCTGCCATCTGTCTGCAGACGTTCGCATTTCAAGAGCAGGGCTGCGAAAGGAACCTGGCTGGGACACCAACTTTATCACGCTACGTGTGAAGTTTGAGGTGGCAAGACAAGCAAGCAGCCTTATTCTCTGTGCCTCTATGCGAACAGTGCCATGTGCAGATGAGGCTGAGCAACAGCTTTCCAGGCTAGCACCTTCTGGCTGCCAGCTATCTGCAGACGTTCGCATTTCAAGAGCAGGGCTGTGATAGGAGCCTGGCAGGGTCACCACCATTCCCAGCATGCGTTTGAAGTTTCAAGTGGCAAGATAAGCAAGCAGCCCCGTTCTCTGTGCCTCTGTGCGAACAGTGCCATGGGCAGATGAGGCTGAGCAACAGCTTTCCAGGCTAGCCCCTTCTGGCTGCAGCTATCTGCAGATGTTCGCACTTTCGGAGCAGGGCTGCGAAAGGAGCCTGGCTGGGACACCAACTTTCCCAGGCTACGTTTGAAGTTTGAGGTGGCAAAACAAGCAAGGAGCCCCATTCTCTGTGCGAGCAGTGCCATGGGCAGATGAGGCTGAGCAACAGCTTTCCAGGCTAGCCCCTTCTGGCTGCCAGCTATCTGCAGACGTTCGCATTTCAAGAGCAGGGCTGCGAAAGGAGCCTGGCAGGTACACCATCTTTCCCAGGCTACGTTTGAAGTTTGAGGTGGCAAGACAAGCAAGCAGCCCCATTCTCTGTGCCTCTGTGCGAGCAGTGCCATGGGCAGATGAGGCTGAGCAACAGCTTTCCAGGATAGCCCATTCTGGCTGCCAGCTATCTGCAGACGTTCGCACTTTCGGAGCAGGGCTGTGATAGGAGCCTGGCAGGGTCACCACCATTCCCAGCATGCGTTTGAAGTTTCAAGTGGCAAGATAAGCAAGCAGCCCCATTCTCTGTGCCTCTATGCGAACAGTGCCATGGGCAGATGAGGCTGAGCAATAGCTTTCCAGGCTAGCACCTTCTGGCTGCCAGCTATCTGCAGACGTTCGCATTTCAAGAGCAGGGTTGCGAAAGGAGCCTAGCAGGTACACCATCTTTCCCAGGCTACGTTTGAAGTTTGAGGTGGCAAGACAAGCAAGGAGCCCCATTCTCTGTGCGAGCAGTGCCATGGGCAGATGAGGCTGAGCAACAGATTTCCAGGCTAGCCCCTTGTGGCTGTCAGCTATCTGCAGACGTTCGCATTGCAAGAGCAGGGCTGCGAAAGGAGCCTGGCAGGTACACCATCTTTCCCAGGGTACGTTTGAAGTTTGAGGTGGCAAGACAAGCAAGCAGCCCCATTCTCTGTGCCTCTGTGCGAGCAGTGCCATGGGCAGATGAGGCTGAGCAACAGCTTTCCAGGCTAGCCCCTTCTGGCTGCCAGCTATCTGCAGACGTTCGCACTTTCGGAGCAGGGCTGTGATAGGAGCCTGGCAGGGTCACCACCATTCCCAGCATGCGTTTGAAGTTTCAAGTGGCAAGATAAGCAAGCAGCCCCATTCTCTGTGCCTCTATGCGAACAGTGCCATGTGCAGATGAGGCTGAGCAACAGCTTTCCAGGCTAGCACCTTCTGGCTGCCAGCTATCTGCAGACGTTCGCATTTCAAGAGCAGGTCTGCGAAAGGAGCCTGGCAGGGACACCACCATTCCCAGCATGCCTTTGAAGTTTCAAGTTGCAAGACAAGCAAGCAGCCCCATTCTCTGTGCCTCTGTGCGAACAGTGCCATGGGCAGATGAGGCTGAGCAACAGCTTTCCAGGCTAGCACCTTCTAGCTGCCATCTGTCTGCAGACGTTCGCATTTCAAGAGCAGGGCTGCGAAAGGAACCTGGCTGGGACACCAACTTTATCACGCTACGTGTGAAGTTTGAGGTGGCAAGACAAGCAAGCAGCCTTATTCTCTGTGCCTCTATGCGAACAGTGCCATGTGCAGATGAGGCTGAGCAACAGCTTTCCAGGCTAGCACCTTCTGGCTGCCAGCTATCTGCAGACGTTCGCATTTCAAGAGCAGGGCTGTGATAGGAGCCTGGCAGGGTCACCACCATTCCCAGCATGCGTTTGAAGTTTCAAGTGGCAAGATAAGCAAGCAGCCCCGTTCTCTGTGCCTCTGTGCGAACAGTGCCATGGGCAGATGAGGCTGAGCAACAGCTTTCCAGGCTAGCCCCTTCTGGCTGCAGCTATCTGCAGATGTTCGCACTTTCGGAGCAGGGCTGCGAAAGGAGCCTGGCTGGGACACCAACTTTCCCAGGCTACGTTTGAAGTTTGAGGTGGCAAAACAAGCAAGGAGCCCCATTCTCTGTGCGAGCAGTGCCATGGGCAGATGAGGCTGAGCAACAGCTTTCCAGGCTAGCCCCTTCTGGCTGCCAGCTATCTGCAGACGTTCGCATTTCAAGAGCAGGGCTGCGAAAGGAGCCTGGCAGGTACACCATCTTTCCCAGGCTACGTTTGAAGTTTGAGGTGGCAAGACAAGCAAGCAGCCCCATTCTCTGTGCCTCTGTGCGAGCAGTGCCATGGGCAGATGAGGCTGAGCAACAGCTTTCCAGGATAGCCCATTCTGGCTGCCAGCTATCTGCAGACGTTCGCACTTTCGGAGCAGGGCTGTGATAGGAGCCTGGCAGGGTCACCACCATTCCCAGCATGCGTTTGAAGTTTCAAGTGGCAAGATAAGCAAGCAGCCCCATTCTCTGTGCCTCTATGCGAACAGTGCCATGGGCAGATGAGGTTGAGCAACAGCTTTCCAGGCTAGCACCTTCTGGCTGCCAGCTATCTGCAGACGTTCGCATTTCAAGAGCAGGTCTGCGAAAGGAGCCTGGCAGGGACACCACCTTTCACAGCATGCCTTTGAAGTTTCAAGTTGCAAGACAAGCAAGCAGCCCCATTCTCTGTGCCTCTGTGCGAACAGTGCCATGGGCAGATGAGGCTGAGCAACAGCTTTCCAGGCTAGCCCCTTCTGGCTGCCAGCTATCTGCAGACGTTCGCACTTTCGGAGCAGGGTTGCGAAAGGAGCCTGGCTGGGACACCAACTTTCCCAGGCTACGTTTGAAGTTTGAGGTGGCAAGACAAGCAAGCAGCCCCATTCTCTGTGCCTCTGTGCGAGCAGTGCCATGGGCAGATGAGGCTGAGCAACAGCTTTCCAGGCTAGCCCCTTCTGGCTGCCAGCTATCTGCAGACGTTCGCACTTTCGGAGCAGGGCTGTGATAGGAGCCTGGCAGGGTCACCACCATTCCCAGCATGCGTTTGAAGTTTCAAGTGGCAAGATAAGCAAGCAGTCCCATTCTCTGTGCCTCTGTGCTAGCAGTGCCATGGGCAGATGAGGCTGAGCAACAGCTTTCCAGGATAGCACCTTCTAGCTGCCAGCTGTCTGCAGACGTTCGCATTTCAAGAGCAGGGCTGCGAAAGGAGCCTGGCTGGGACACCAACTTTATCAGGCTACGTGTGAAGTTTGAGGTGGCAAGACAAGCAAGCAGCCCCATTCTCTGTGCGAGCAGTGCCATGGGCAGATGAGGCTGAGCAACAGCTTTCCATGCTAGCCCCTTCTGGCTGGCAGCTATCTGCAGACGTTCGCATTTCAAGAGCAGGGCTGCGAAAGGAGCATGGCAGGTACACCATCTTTCCCAGGCTACGTTTGACGTTTGAGGTGGCAAGACAAGCAAGCAGCCCCATTCTCTGTGCCTCTGTGCGAGCACTGCCATGGGCAGATGAGGCTGAGCAACAGCTTTCCAGGATAGCACCTTGTGGCTGCCAGCTATCTGCAGACGTTCGCACTTTCGGAGCAGGGCTGTGATAGGAGCCTGGCAGGGACACCAACTTTCCCAGCATGCGTTTGAAGTTTCAAGTGGCAAGATAAGCAAGCAGCCCCATTCTCTGTGCCTCTGTGCGAGCAGTGCCATGGGCAGATGAGGCTGAGCAACAGCTTTCCAGGCTAGCCCCTTCTGCCTGCCAGCTATCTGCAGACGTTCGCACTTTCGGAGCAGGGCTGTGATAGGAGCCTGGCAGGGTCACCACCATTCCCAGCATGCGTTTGAAGTTTCAAGTGGCAAGATAAGCAAGCAGCCCCATTCTCTGTGCCTCTATGCGAGCACTGCCATGGGCAGATGAGGCTGAGCAACAGCTTTCCAGGCTAGCACCTTCTGGCTGCCAGCTATCTGCAGACGTTCGCATTTCAAGAGCAGGTCTGCGAAAGGAGCCTGGCAGGGACACCACCATTCCCAGCATGCCTTTGAAGTTTCAAGTTGCAAGACAAGCAAGCAGCCCCATTCTCTGTGCCTCTGTGCGAACAGTGCCATGGGCAGATGAGGCTGAGCAACAGCTTTTCAGGCTAGCCCCTTCTGGCTGCCAGCTATCTGCAGACGTTCGCACTTTCGGAGCAGGGCTGCGAAAGGAGCCTGGCTGGGACACCGACTTTCCCAGGCTACGTTTGAAGTTTGAGGTGGCAAGACAAGCAAGCAGCCCCATTCTCTGTGCCTCTGTGCGAGCACTGCCATGGGCAGATGAGGCTGAGCAACAGCTTTCCAGGATAGCACCTTGTGGCTGCCAGCTATCTGCAGACGTTCGCACTTTCGGAGCAGGGTTGCGAAAGGAGCCTAGCAGGTACACCATCTTTCCCAGGCTACGTTTGAAGTTTGAGGTGGCAAGACAAGCAAGCAGCCTTATTCTCTGTGCCTCTGTGCGAGCACTGCCATGGGCAGATGAGGCTGAGCAACAGCTTTCCAGGATAGCACCTTCTGGCTGCCAGCTATCTGCAGACGTTCGCATTTCAAGAGCAGGGTTGCGAAAGGAGCCTAGCAGGTACACCATCTTTCCCAGGCTACGTTTGAAGTTTGAGGTGGCAAGACAAGCAAGGAGCCCCATTCTCTGTGCGAGCAGTGCCATGGGCAGATGAGGCTGACCAACAGCTTTCCAGGCTAGCCCATTCTGGCTGGCAGCTATCTGCAGACGTTCGCATTTCAAGAGCAGGGCTGCGAAAGGAGCCTGGCAGGTACACCATCTTTCCCAGGCTACGTTTGAAGTTTGAGGTGGCAAGATAAGCAAGCAGCCCCATTCTCTGTGCCTCTGTGCGAGCAGTGCCATGGGCAGATGAGGCTGAGCAACAGCTTTCCAGGCTAGCCCCTTCTGGCTGCCAGCTATCTGCAGACGTTCGCATTTCAAGAGCAGGGTTGCGAAAGGAGCCTAGCAGGTACACCATCTTTCCCAGGCTACGTTTGAAGTTTGAGGTGGCAAGACAAGCAAGGAGCCCCATTCTCTGTGCGAGCAGTGCCATGGGCAGATGAGGCTGACCAACAGCTTTCCAGGCTAGCCCATTCTGGCTGCCAGCTATCTGCAGACGTTCGCATTTCAAGAGCAGGGCTGCGAAAGGAGCCTGGCAGGTACACCATCTTTCCCAGGCTACGTTTGAAGTTTGAGGTGGCAAGACAAGCAAGCAGCCCCATTCTCTGTGCCTCTGTGCGAGCAGTGCCATGGGCAGATGAGGCTGAGCAACAGCTTTCCAGGCTAGCCCCTTCTGGCTGGCAGCTATCTGCAGACGTTCGCACTTTCGGAGCAGGGCTGTGATAGGAGCCTGGCAGGGTCACCACCATTCCCAGCATGAGTTTGAAGTTTCAAGTGGCAAGATAAGCAAGCAGCCCCATTCTCTGTGCCTCTGTGCGAGCAGTGCCATGGGCAGATGAGGCTGAGCAACAGCTTTCCAGGCTAGCACCTTCTGGCTGCCAGCTATCTGCAGACGTTCGCACTTTCGGAGCAGGGCTGTGATAGGAGCCTGGCAGGGACACCAACTTTCCCAGGCTACGTTTGAAGTTTGAGGTGGCAAAACAAGCAAGCAGCCCCATTCTCTGTGCCTCTGTGCGAGCAGTGCCATGGGCAGATGAGGCTGAGCAACAGCTTTCCAGGCTAGCCCATTCTGCCTGCCAGCTATCTGCAGACGTTCGCGCTTTCGGAGCAGGGCTGTGATAGGAGCCTGGCAGGGTCACCACCATTCCCAGCATGCGTTTGAAGTTTCAAGTGGCAAGATAAGCAAGCAGCCCCATTCTCTGTGCCTCTATGCGAACAGTGCCATGGGCAGATGAGGCTGAGCAACAGCTTTCCAGGCTAGCCCCTTCTGGCTGCCAGCTATCTGTAGACGTTCGCATTTCAAGAGCAGGTCTGCGAAAGGAGCCTGGCAGGGACACCACCATTCCCAGCATGCCTTTGAAGTTTCAAGTTGCAAGACAAGCAAGCAGCCCCATTCTCTGTGCCTCTGTGCGAACAGTGCCATGGGCAGATGAGGCTGAGCAACAGCTTTCCAGGCTAGCACCTTCTGGCTGCCAGCTATCTGCAGACGTTCGCACTTTCGGAGCAGGGCTGCGAAAGGAGCCTGGCTGGGACACCAACTTTGCCAGGCTACGTTTGAAGTTTGAGGTGGCAAGACAAGCAAGCAGCCCCATTCTCTGTGCCTCTGTGCGAGCACTGCCATGGGCAGATGAGGCTGAGCAACAGCTTTCCAGGATAGCACCTTGTGGCTGCCAGCTATCTGCAGACGTTCGCACTTTCGGAGCAGGGCTGTGATAGGAGCCTGGCAGGGACACCAACTTTCCCAGCATGCGTTTGAAGTTTCAAGTGGCAAGATAAGCAAGCAGCCCCATTCTCTGTGCCTCTGTGCGAGCACTGCCATGGGCAGATGAGGCTGAGCAACAGCTTTCCAGGCTAGCCCCTTCTGGCTGCCAGCTATCTGCAGATGTTCGCACTTTCGGAGCAGCGCTGCGAAAGGAGCCTGGCTGGGACACCAACTTTCCCAGGCTACGTTTGAAGTTTGAGGTGGCAAGACAAGCAAGCAGCCCCATTCTCTGTGCCTCCGTGCGAGCACTGCCATGGGCAGATGAGGCTGAGCAACAGCTTTCCAGGCTAGCACCTTCTGGCTGCCAGCTATCTGCAGACGTTCGCACTTTAGGAGCAGGGCTGCGAAAGGAACCTGGCAGGGACACCATCTTTCCCAGGCTACGTTTGAAGTTTGAGGTGGCAAGACAAGCAAGCAGCCCCATTCTCTGTGCCTCTGTGCGAGCAGTGCCATGGGCAGATGAGGCTGAGCAATAGCTTTCCAGGCTAGCACCTTCTGGCTGCCAGCTATCTGCAGACGTTCGCATTTCAAGAGCAGGGTTGCGAAAGGAGCCTAGCAGGTACACCATCTTTCCCAGGCTACGTTTGAAGTTTGAGGTGGCAAGACAAGCAAGGAGCCCCATTCTCTGTGCGAGCAGTGCCATGGGCAGATGAGGCTGAGCAACAGCTTTCCAGGCTAGCCCCTTCTGGCTGCCAGCTATCTGCAGACGTTCGCATTTCAAGAGCAGGGCTGCGAAAGGAGCCTGGCAGGTACACCATCTTTCCCAGGCTACGTTTGAAGTTTGAGGTGGCAAGACAAGCAAGCAGCCCCATTCTCTGTGCCTCTGTGCGAGCAGTGCCATGGGCAGATGAGGCTGAGCAACAGCTTTCCAGGCTAGCCCCTTCTGGCTGCCAGCTATCTGCAGACGTTCGCACTTTCGGAGCAGGGCTGTGATAGGAGCCTGGCAGGGTCACCACCATTCCCAGCATGCATTTGAAGTTTCAAGTGGCAAGATAAGCAAGCAGCCCCATTCTCTGTGCCTCTGTGCGAGCACTGCCATGGGCAGATGAGGCTGAGCAACAGCTTTCCAGGCTAGCACCTTCTGGCTGCCAGCTATCTGCAGACGTTCGCATTTCAAGAGCAGGGCTGCGAAAGGAGCCTGGCAGGGACACCACCATTCCCAGCATGCCTTTGAAGTTTCAAGTTGCAAGACAAGCAAGCAGCCCCATTCTCTGTGCCTCTGTGCGAACAGTGCCATGGGCAGATGAGGCTGAGCAACAGCTTTCCAGGCTAGCACCTTCTGGCTGCCAGCTATCTGCAGACGTTCGCACTTTCGGAGCAGGGCTGCGAAAGGAGCCTGGCTGGGACACCAACTTTCCCAGGCTACGTTTGAAGTTTGAGGTGGCAAGACAAGCAAGCAGCCCCATTCTCTGTGCCTCTGTGCGAGTAGTGCCATGGGCAGATGAGGCTGAGCAACAGCTTTCCAGGCTAGCCCCTTCTGCCTGCCAGCTATCTGCAGACGTTCGCGCTTTCGGAGCAGGGCTGTGATAGGAGCCTGGCAGGGTCACCACCATTCCCAGCATGCGTTTGAAGTTTCAAGTGGCAAGATAAGCAAGCAGCCCCATTCTCTGTGCCTCTATGCGAACAGTGCCATGGGCAGATGAGGCTGAGCAACAGCTTTCCAGGCTAGCCCCTTCTGGCTGCCAGCTATCTGCAGACGTTCGCACTTTCGGAGCAGGGCTGCGAAAGGAACCTGGCTGGGACACCAACTTTCCCAGGCTACGTTTGAAGTTTGAGGTGGCAAGACAAGCAAGCAGCCCCATTCTCTGTGCCTCTGTGCGAGCACTGCCATGGGCAGATGAGGCTGAGCAACAGCTTTCCAGGATAGCACCTTGTGGCTGCCAGCTATCTGCAGACGTTCGCACTTTCGGAGCAGGGCTGTGATAGGAGCCTGGCAGGGACACCAACTTTCCCAGCATGCGTTTGAAGTTTCAAGTGGCAAGATAAGCAAGCAGCCCCATTCTCTGTGCCTCTGTGCGAACAGTGCCATGGGCAGATGAGGCTGAGCAACAGCTTTCCAGGCTAGCCCCTTCTGGCTGCCAGCTATCTGCAGATGTTCGCACTTTCGGAGCAGGGCTGCGAAAGGAACCTGGCAGGGACACCATCTTTCCCAGGCTACGTTTGAAGTTTGAGGTGGCAAGACAAGCAAGCAGCCCCATTCTCTGTGCCTCTGTGCGAGCAGTGCCATGGGCAGATGAGGCTGAGCAATAGCTTTCCAGGCTAGCACCTTCTGGCTGCCAGCTATCTGCAGACGTTCGCATTTCAAGAGAAGGGTGGCGAAAGGAGCCTAGCAGGTACACCATCTTTCCCAGGCTACGTTTGAAGTTTGAGGTGGCAAGACAAGCAAGGAGCCCCATTCTCTGTGCGAGCAGTGCCATGGGCAGATGAGGCTGAGCAACAGCTTTCCAGGCTAGCCCCTTCTGTCTGCCAGCTATCTGCAGACGTTCGCATTTCAAGAGCAGGGCTGCGAAAGGAGCCTGGCAGGTACACCATCTTTCCCAGGCTACGTTTGAAGTTTGAGGTGGCAAGACAAGCAAGCAGCCCCATTCTCTGTGCCTCTGTGCGAGCAGTGCCATGGGCAGATGAGGCTGAGCAACAGCTTTCCAGGCTAGCCCCTTCTGGCTGCCAGCTATCTGCAGACGTTCGCACTTTCGGAGCAGGGCTGTGATAGGAGCCTGGCAGGGTCACCACCATTCCCAGCATGCGTTTGAAGTTTCAAGTGGCAAGATAAGCAAGCAGCCCCATTCTCTGTGCCTCTGTGCGAGCACTGCCATGGGCAGATGAGGCTGAGCAACAGCTTTCCAGGCTAGCACCTTCTGGCTGCCAGCTATCTGCAGACGTTCGCATTTCAAGAGCAGGTCTGCGAAAGGAGCCTGGCAGGGACACCACCATTCCCAGCATGCCTTTGAAGTTTCAAGTTGCAAGACAAGCAAGCAGCCCCATTCTCTGTGCCTCTGTGCGAACAGTGCCATGGGCAGATGAGGCTGAGCAACAGCTTTCCAGGCTAGCACCTTCTGGCTGCCAGCTATCTGCAGACGTTCGCACTTTCGGAGCACGGCTGCGAAAGGAGCCTGGCTGGGACACCAACTTTGCCAGGCTACGTTTGAAGTTTGAGGTGGCAAGACAAGCAAGCAGCCCCATTCTCTGTGCCTCTGTGCGATAACTGCCATGGGCAGATGAGGCTGAGCAACAGCTTTCCAGGATAGCACCTTGTGGCTGCCAGCTATCTGCAGACGTTCGCACTTTCGGAGCAGGGCTGTGATAGGAGCCTGGCAGGGACACCAACTTTCCCAGCATGCGTTTGAAGTTTCAAGTGGCAAGATAAGCAAGCAGCCCCATTCTCTGTGCCTCTGTGCGAACAGTGCCATGGGCAGATGAGGCTGAGCAACAGCTTTCCAGGCTAGCCCCTTCTGGCTGCCAGCTATCTGCAGATGTTCGCACTTTCGGAGCAGGGCTGCGAAAGGAACCTGGCAGGGACACCAACTTTCCCAGGCTACGTTTGAAGTTTGAGGTGGCAAGACAAGCAAGCAGCCCCATTCTCTGTGCCTCTGTGCGAGCAGTGCCATGGGCAGATGAGGCTGAGCAATAGCTTTCCAGGCTAGCACCTTCTGGCTGCCAGCTATCTGCAGACGTTCGCATTTCAAGAGAAGGGTTGCGAAAGGAGCCTAGCAGGTACACCATCTTTCCCAGGCTACGTTTGAAGTTTGAGGTGGCAAGACAAGCAAGGAGCCCCATTCTCTGTGCGAGCAGTGCCATGGGCAGATGAGGCTGAGCAACAGCTTTCCAGGCTAGCCCCTTCTGGCTGGCAGCTATCTGCAGACGTTCGCATTTCAAGAGCAGGCCTGCGAAAGGAGCCTGGCTGGGACACCAACTTTCCCAGGCTACGTTTGAAGTTTGAGGTGGCAAGACAAGCAAGCAGCCCCATTCTCTGTGCGAGCAGTGCCATGGGCAGATGAGGCTGAGCAACAGCTTTCCAGGCTAGCCCCTTCTGGCTGCCAGCTATCTGCAGACGTTCGCACTTTCGGAGCAGGGCTGCTAAAGGAGCCTGGCAGGGACACCACCATTCCCAGCATGCGTTTGAAGTTTCAAGTGGCAAGACAAGCAAGCAGCCCCATTCTCTGTGCCTCTGTGCGAACAGCGCCATGGGCAGATGAGGCTGAGCAACAGCTTTCCAGGCTAGCCCATTCTGGCTGCCAGCTATCTGCAGACGTTCGCACTTTCGAAGCAGGGCTGCGAAAGGAGCCTGGCTGGGACACCAACTTTCCCAGGCTACGTTTGAAGTTTGAGGTAGCAAAACAAGCAAGGAGCCCCATTCTCTGTGCCTCTGTGCGAGCACTGCCATGGGCAGATGAGGCTGAGCAACAGCTTTCCAGGCTAGCCCCTTCTGGCTGCCAGCTATCTGCAGACGTTCGCACTTTCGGAGCAGGTCTGCGAAAGGAGCCTGCAGGGACACCAACTTTCCCAGGCTACGTTTGAAGTTTGAGGTGGCAAGACAAGCAAGCAGCCCCATTCTCTGTGCCTCTGTGCGAGCAGTGCCATGGGCAGATGAGGCTGAGCAACAGCTTTCCAGGCTAGCCCCTTCTGGCTGCCAGATATCTGCAGACGTTCGCACTTTCGGAGCAGGGCTGTGATAGGAACCTGGCAGGGACACCACCATTCCCAGCATGCGTTTGAAGTTTCAAGTGGCAAGATAAGCAAGCAGCCCCATTCTCTGTGCCTCTGTGCGAGCAGTGCCATGGGCAGATGAGGCTGAGCAATAGCTTTCCAGGCTAGCCTCTTCTGGCTGCCAGCTATCTGCAGACGTTCGCATTTCAAGAGCAGGGCTGCGAAAGGAGCCTGGCAGGTACACCATCTTTCCCAGGCTACGTTTGAAGTTTGAGGTGGCAAGATAAGCAAGCAGCCCCATTCTCTGTGCCTCTGTGCGAGCACTGCCATGGGCAGATGAGGCTGAGCAACAGCTTTCCAGGCTAGCCCCTTCTGGCTGCCAGCTATCTGCAGACGTTCGCACTTTCGGAGCAAGGCTGTGATAGGAGCCTGGCAGGGATACCAACTTTCCCAGCATGCGTTTGAAGTTTCAAGTGGCAAGATAAGCAAGCAGCCCCATTCTCTGTGCCTCTGTGCGAGCAGTGCCATGGGCAGATGAGGCTGAGCAACAGCTTTCCAGGCTAGCACCTTCTGGCTGCCAGCTATCTGCAGACGTTCGCATTTCAAGAGCAGGGTTGCGAAAGGAGCCTAGCAGGTACAACATCTTTCCCAGGCTACGTTTGAAGTTTGAGGTGGCAAGACAAGCAAGGAGCCCCATTCTCTGTGCGAGCAGTGCCACGGGCAGATGAGGCTGAGCAACAGCTTTCCAGGCTAGCTCCTTCTGGCTGCCAGCTATCTGCAGACGTTCGCATTTCAAGAGCAGGGCTGCGAAAGGAGCCTGGCAGGTACACCATCTTTCCCAGGTTACGTTTGAAGTTTGAGGTGGCAAGACAAGCAAGCAGCCCCATTCTCTGTGCCTCTGTGCGAGCAGTGCCATGGGCAGATGAGGCTGAGCAACAGCTTTCCAGGCTAGCCCCTTCTGGCTGCCAGCTATCTGCAGACGTTCGCACTTTTGGAGCAGGGCTGTGATAGGAGCCTGGCAGGGTCACCACCATTCCCAGCATGCGTTTGAAGTTTCAAGTGGCAAGACAAGCAAGCAGCCCCATTCTCTGTGCCTCTTTGCGAGCACTGCCATGGGCAGATGAGGCTGAGCAACAGCTTTCCAGGCTAGCACCTTCTGGTTGCCAGCTATCTGCAGACGTTCGCACTTTCGGAGCAGGGCTGCGAAAGGAGCCTAGCAGGTACACCATCTTTCCCAGGCTACGTTTGAAGTTTGAGGTGGCAAGACAAGCAAGGAGCCCCATTCTCTGTGCGAGCAGTGCCATGGGCAGATGAGGCTGACCAACAGCTTTCCAGGCTAGCCCATTCTGGCTGCCAGCTATCTGCAGACGTTCGCATTTCAAGAGCAGGGCTGCGAAAGGAGCCTGGCAGGTACACCATCTTTCCCAGGCTACGTTTGAAGTTTGAGGTGGCAAGACAAGCAAGCAGCCCCATTCTCTGTGCCTCTGTGCGAGCAGTGCCATGGGCAGATGAGGCTGAGCAACAGCTTTCCAGGCTAGCCCATTCTGGCTGGCAGCTATCTGCAGACGTTCGCGCTTTCGGAGCAGGGCTGTGATAGGAGCCTGGCAGGGTCACCACCATTCCCAGCATGCGTTTGAAGTTTCAAGTGGCAAGATAAGCAAGCAGCCCCATTCTCTGTGCCTCTGTGCGAACAGTGCCATGGGCAGATGAGGCTGAGCAACAGCTTTCCAGGCTAGCACCTTCTGGCTGCCAGCTATCTGCAGACGTTCGCACTTTCGGAGCAGGGCTGCGAAAGGAGCCTGGCTGGGACACCAACTTTGCCAGGCTACGTTTGAAGTTTGAGGTGGCAAGACAAGCAAGCAGCCCCATTCTCTGTGCCTCTGTGCGAGCACTGCCATGGGCAGATGAGGCTGAGCAACAGCTTTCCAGGATAGCACCTTGTGGCTGCCAGCTATCTGCAGACGTTCGCACTTTCGGAGCAGGGCTGTGATAGGAGCCTGGCAGGGACACCAACTTTCCCAGCATGCGTTTGAAGTTTCAAGTGGCAAGATAAGCAAGCAGCCCCATTCTCTGTGCCTCTGTGCGAGCACTGCCATGGGCAGATGAGGCTGAGCAACAGCTTTCCAGGCTAGCCCCTTCTGGCTGCCAGCTATCTGCAGATGTTCGCACTTTCGGAGCAGCGCTGCGAAAGGAGCCTGGCTGGGACACCAACTTTCCCAGGCTACGTTTGAAGTTTGAGGTGGCAAGACAAGCAAGCAGCCCCATTCTCTGTGCCTCCGTGCGAGCACTGCCATGGGCAGATGAGGCTGAGCAACAGCTTTCCAGGCTAGCACCTTCTGGCTGCCAGCTATCTGCAGACGTTCGCACTTTAGGAGCAGGGCTGCGAAAGGAACCTGGCAGGGACACCATCTTTCCCAGGCTACGTTTGAAGTTTGAGGTGGCAAGACAAGCAAGCAGCCCCATTCTCTGTGCCTCTGTGCGAGCAGTGCCATGGGCAGATGAGGCTGAGCAATAGCTTTCCAGGCTAGCACCTTCTGGCTGCCAGCTATCTGCAGACGTTCGCATTTCAAGAGCAGGGTTGCGAAAGGAGCCTAGCAGGTACACCATCTTTCCCAGGCTACGTTTGAAGTTTGAGGTGGCAAGACAAGCAAGGAGCCCCATTCTCTGTGCGAGCAGTGCCATGGGCAGATGAGGCTGAGCAACAGCTTTCCAGGATAGCCCCTTCTGGCTGCCAGCTATCTGCAGACGTTCGCATTTCAAGAGCAGGGCTGCGAAAGGAGCCTGGCAGGTACACCATCTTTCCCAGGCTACGTTTGAAGTTTGAGGTGGCAAGACAAGCAAGCAGCCCCATTCTCTGTGCCTCTGTGCGAGCAGTGCCATGGGCAGATGAGGCTGAGCAACAGCTTTCCAGGCTAGCCCCTTCTGGCTGCCAGCTATCTGCAGACGTTCGCACTTTCGGAGCAGGGCTGTGATAGGAGCCTGGCAGGGTCACCACCATTCCCAGCATGCATTTGAAGTTTCAAGTGGCAAGATAAGCAAGCAGCCCCATTCTCTGTGCCTCTGTGCGAGCACTGCCATGGGCAGATGAGGCTGAGCAACAGCTTTCCAGGCTAGCACCTTCTGGCTGCCAGCTATCTGCAGACGTTCGCATTTCAAGAGCAGGTCTGCGAAAGGAGCCTGGCAGGGACACCACCATTCCCAGCATGCCTTTGAAGTTTCAAGTTGCAAGACAAGCAAGCAGCCCCATTCTCTGTGCCTCTGTGCGAACAGTGCCATGGGCAGATGAGGCTGAGCAACAGCTTTCCAGGCTAGCACCTTCTGGCTGCCAGCTATCTGCAGACGTTCGCACTTTCGGAGCAGGGCTGCGAAAGGAGCCTGGCTGGGACACCAACTTTCCCAGGCTACGTTTGAAGTTTGAGGTGGCAAGACAAGCAAGCAGCCCCATTCTCTGTGCCTCTGTGCGAGTAGTGCCATGGGCAGATGAGGCTGAGCAACAGCTTTCCAGGCTAGCCCCTTCTGCCTGCCAGCTATCTGCAGACGTTCGCGCTTTCGGAGCAGGGCTGTGATAGGAGCCTGGCAGGGTCACCACCATTCCCAGCATGCGTTTGAAGTTTCAAGTGGCAAGATAAGCAAGCAGCCCCATTCTCTGTGCCTCTATGCGAACAGTGCCATGGGCAGATGAGGCTGAGCAACAGCTTTCCAGGCTAGCCCCTTCTGGCTGCCAGCTATCTGCAGACGTTCGCACTTTCGGAGCAGGGCTGCGAAAGGAACCTGGCTGGGACACCAACTTTCCCAGGCTACGTTTGAAGTTTGAGGTGGCAAGACAAGCAAGCAGCCCCATTCTCTGTGCCTCTGTGCGAGCACTGCCATGGGCAGATGAGGCTGAGCAACAGCTTTCCAGGATAGCACCTTGTGGCTGCCAGCTATCTGCAGACGTTCGCACTTTCGGAGCAGGGCTGTGATAGGAGCCTGGCAGGGACACCAACTTTCCCAGCATGCGTTTGAAGTTTCAAGTGGCAAGATAAGCAAGCAGCCCCATTCTCTGTGCCTCTGTGCGAACAGTGCCATGGGCAGATGAGGCTGAGCAACAGCTTTCCAGGCTAGCCCCTTCTGGCTGCCAGCTATCTGCAGATGTTCGCACTTTCGGAGCAGGGCTGCGAAAGGAACCTGGCAGGGACACCATCTTTCCCAGGCTACGTTTGAAGTTTGAGGTGGCAAGACAAGCAAGCAGCCCCATTCTCTGTGCCTCTGTGCGAGCAGTGCCATGGGCAGATGAGGCTGAGCAATAGCTTTCCAGGCTAGCACCTTCTGGCTGCCAGCTATCTGCAGACGTTCGCATTTCAAGAGAAGGGTTGCGAAAGGAGCCTAGCAGGTACACCATCTTTCCCAGGCTACGTTTGAAGTTTGAGGTGGCAAGACAAGCAAGGAGCCCCATTCTCTGTGCGAGCAGTGCCATGGGCAGATGAGGCTGAGCAACAGCTTTCCAGGCTAGCCCCTTCTGTCTGCCAGCTATCTGCAGACGTTCGCATTTCAAGAGCAGGGCTGCGAAAGGAGCCTGGCAGGTACACCATCTTTCCCAGGCTACGTTTGAAGTTTGAGGTGGCAAGACAAGCAAGCAGCCCCATTCTCTGTGCCTCTGTGCGAGCAGTGCCATGGGCAGATGAAGCTGAGCAACAGCTTTCCAGGCTAGCCCCTTCTGGCTGCCAGCTATCTGCAGACGTTCGCACTTTCGGAGCAGGGCTGTGATAGGAGCCTGGCAGGGTCACCACCATTCCCAGCATGCGTTTGAAGTTTCAAGTGGCAAGATAAGCAAGCAGCCCCATTCTCTGTGCCTCTGTGCGAGCACTGCCATGGGCAGATGAGGCTGAGCAACAGCTTTCCAGGCTAGCCCCTTCTGGCTGCCAGCTATCTGCAGACGTTCGCACTTTCGGAGCAGGGCTGCGAAAGGAGCCTGGCTGGGACACCAACTTTCCCAGGCTACGTTTGAAGTTTGAGGTGGCAAGACAAGCAAGCAGCCCCATTCTCTGTGCGAGCAGTGCCATGGGCAGATGAGGCTGAGCAACAGCTTTCCAGGCTAGCCCCTTCTGGCTGCCAGCTATCTGCAGACGTTCGCACTTTCGGAGCAGGGCTGCTAAAGGAGCCTGGCAGGGACACCACCATTCCCAGCATGCGTTTGAAGTTTCAAGTGGCAAGACAAGCAAGCAGCCCCATTCTCTGTGCCTCTGTGCGAACAGTGCCATGGGCAGATGAGGCTGAGCAACAGCTTTCCAGGCTAGCCCCTTCTGGCTGCCAGCTATCTGCAGACGTTCGCACTTTCGGAGCAGGGCTGCGAAAGGAGCCTGGCTGGGACACCAACTTTCCCAGGCTACGTTTGAAGTTTGAGGTAGCAAAACAAGCAAGGAGCCCCATTCTCTGTGCCTCTGTGCGAGCACTGCCATGGGCAGATGAGGCTGAGCAACAGCTTTCCAGGCTAGCCCCTTCTGGCTGCCAGCTATCTGCAGACGTTCGCACTTTCGGAGCAGGTCTGCGAAAGGAGCCTGCAGGGACACCAACTTTCCCAGGCTACGTTTGAAGTTTGAGGTGGCAAGACAAGCAAGCAGCCCCATTCTCTGTGCCTCTGTGCGAGCAGTGCCATGGGCAGATGAGGCTGAGCAACAGCTTTCCAGGCTAGCCCCTTCTGGCTGCCAGATATCTGCAGACGTTCGCACTTTCGGAGCAGGGCTGTGATAGGAGCCTGGCAGGGACACCACCATTCCCAGCATGCGTTTGAAGTTTCAAGTGGCAAGATAAGCAAGCAGCCCCATTCTCTGTGCCTCTGTGCGAGCAGTGCCATGGGCAGATGAGGCTGAGCAATAGCTTTCCAGGCTAGCCCCTTCTGGCTGCCAGCTATCTGCAGACGTTCGCATTTCAAGAGCAGGGCTGCGAAAGGAGCCTGGCAGGTACACCATCTTTCCCAGGCTACGTTTGAAGTTTGAGGTGGCAAGATAAGCAAGCAGCCCCATTCTCTGTGCCTCTGTGCGAGCACTGCCATGGGCAGATGAGGCTGAGCAACAGCTTTCCAGGCTAGCCCCTTCTGGCTGCCAGCTATCTGCAGACGTTCGCACTTTCGGAGCAAGGCTGTGATAGGAGCCTGGCAGGGATACCAACTTTCCCAGCACGCGTTTGAAGTTTCAAGTGGCAAGATAAGCAAGCAGCCCCATTCTCTGTGCCTCTGTGCGAGCAGTGCCATGGGCAGATGAGGCTGAGCAACAGCTTTCCAGGCTAGCACCTTCTGGCTGCCAGCTATCTGCAGACGTTCGCATTTCAAGAGCAGGGTTGCGAAAGGAGCCTAGCAGGTACAACATCTTTCCCAGGCTACGTTTGAAGTTTGAGGTGGCAAGACAAGCAAGGAGCCCCATTCTCTGTGCGAGCAGTGCCATGGGCAGATGAGGCTGACCAACAGCTTTCCAGGCTAGCCCCTTCTGGCTGGCAGCTATCTGCAGACGTTCGCATTTCAAGAGCAGGGCTGCGAAAGGAGCCTGGCAGGTACACCATCTTTCCCAGGCTACGTTTGAAGTTTGAGGTGGCAAGACAAGCAAGCAGCCCCATTCTCTGTGCCTCTGTGCGAGCAGTGCCATGGGCAGATGAGGCTGAGCAACAGCTTTCCAGGCTAGCCCTTTGTGGCTGCCAGCTATCTGCAGACGTTCGCACTTTCGGAGCAGGGCTGTGATAGGAGCCTGGCAGGGTCACCACCATTCCCAGCATGCGTTTGAAGTTTCAAGTGGCAAGATAAGCAAGCAGCCCCATTCTCTGTGCCTCTGTGCGAGCAGTGCCATGGGCAGATGAGGCTGAGCAACAGCTTTCCAGGCTAGCACCTTCTGGCTGCCAGCTATCTGCAGACGTTCGCACTTTCGGAGCAGGGCTGCGAAAGGAGCCTGGCTGGGACACCAACTTTCCCAGGCTACGTTTGAAGTTTGAGGTGGCAAGACAAGCAAGGAGCCCCATTCTCTGTGCGAGCAGTGCCACGGGCAGATGAGGCTGAGCAACAGCTTTCCAGGCTAGCTCCTTCTGGCTGCCAGCTATCTGCAGACGTTCGCATTTCAAGAGCAGGGCTGCGAAAGGAGCCTGGCAGGTACACCATCTTTCCCAGGTTACGTTTGAAGTTTGAGGTGGCAAGACAAGCAAGCAGCCCCATTCTCTGTGCCTCTGTGCGAGCAGTGCCATGGGCAGATGAGGCTGAGCAACAGCTTTCCAGGCTAGCCCCTTCTGGCTGCCAGCTATCTGCAGACGTTCGCACTTTTGGAGCAGGGCTGTGATAGGAGCCTGGCAGGGTCACCACCATTCCCAGCATGCGTTTGAAGTTTCAAGTGGCAAGACAAGCAAGCAGCCCCATTCTCTGTGCCTCTTTGCGAGCACTGCCATGGGCAGATGAGGCTGAGCAACAGCTTTCCAGGCTAGTACCTTCTGGCTGCCAGCTATCTGCAGACGTTCGCACTTTCGGAGCAGGGCTGCGAAAGGAGCCTGGCTGGGACACCATCTTTCCCAGGGTACGTTTGAAGTTTGAGGTGGCAAGACAAGCAAGCAGCCCCATTCTCTGTGCGAGCAGTGCCATGGGCAGATGAGGCTGAGCAACAGCTTTCCATTCTAGCCCCTTCTGGCTGCCAGCTATCTGCAGACGTTCGCACTTTCGGAGCAGGGCTGCTAAAGGAGCCTGGCAGGGACACCACCATTCCCAGCATGCGTTTGAAGTTTGAGGTGGAAAGACAAGCAAGCAGCCCCATTCTCTGTGCCTCTGTGCGAACAGTGCCATGGGCAGATGAGGCTGAGCAACAGCTTTCCAGGATAGCACCTTCTGGCTGCCAGCTATCTGCAGACGTTCGCACTTTCAAAGCAGGGCTGCGAAAGGAGCCTGGCTGGGACACCAACTTTCCCAGGCTACGTTTGAAGTTTGAGGTGGCAAAACAAGCAAGGAGCCCAATTGTCTGTGTCTCTGTGCGAGCACTGCCATGGGCAGATGAGGCTGAGCAACAGCTTTCCAGGCTAGCGCCTTCTGGCTGCCAGCTATCTGCAGACGTTCGCACTTTCGGAGCAGGGCTGTGATAGGAGCCTGGCAGGGACACCACCATTCCCAGCATGCCTTTTAAGTTTCAAGTGGCAAGATAAGCAAGCAGCCCCATTCTCTGTGCCTCTGTGCGAGCAGTGCCATGGGCAGATGAGGCTGAGCAATAGCTTTCCAGGCTAGCCCCTTCTGGCTGCCAGCTATCTGCAGACGTTCGCATTTCAAGAGCAGGGCTGCGAAAGGAGCCTGGCAGGTACACCATCTTTCCCAGGCTACGTTTGAAGTTTGAGGTGGCAAGACAAGCAAGCAGCCCCATTCTCTGTGCCTCTGTGCGAGCAGTGCCATGGGCAGATGAGGCTGAGCAACAGCTTTCCAGGCTAGCACCTTCTGGCTGCCAGCTATCTGCAGACGTTCGCATTTCAAGAGCAGGGTTGCGAAAGGAGCCTAGCAGGTACACCATCTTTCCCAGGCTACGTTTGAAGTTTGAGGTGGCAAGACAAGCAAGGAGCCCCATTCTCTGTGCGAGCAGTGCCATGGGCAGATGAGGCTGAGCAACAGCTTTCCAGGCTAGCCCCTTCTGGCTGGCAGCTATCTGCAGACGTTCGCATTTCAAGAGCAGGGCTGCGAAAGGAGCCTGGCAGGTACACCATCTTTCCCAGGCTACGTTTGAAGTTTGAGGTGGCAAGACAAGCAAGCAGCCCCATTCTCTGTGCCTCTGTGCGAGCAGTGCCATGGGCAGATGAGGCTGAGCAACAGCTTTCCAGGCTAGCCCCTTCTGGCTGCCAGCTATCTGCAGACGTTCGCACTTTCGGAGCAGGGCTGTGATAGGAGCCTGGCAGGGTCACCACCATTCCCAGCATGCGTTTGAAGGTTCAAGTGGCAAGATAAGCAAGCAGCCCCATTCTCTGTGCCTCTGTGCGAGCAGTGCCATGGGCAGATGAGGCTGAGCAACAGCTTTCCAGGCTAGCACCTTCTGGCTGCCAGCTATCTGCAGACGTTCGCACTTTCGGAGCAGGGCTGCGAAAGGAGCCTGGCTGGGACACCAACTTTCCCAGGCTACGTTTGAAGTTTGAGGTGGCAAGACAAGCAAGGAGCCCCATTCTCTGTGCGAGCAGTGCCATGGGCACATGAGGCTGAGCAACAGCTTTCCAGGCTAGCACCTTCTGGCTGCCAGCTATCTGCAGACGTTCGCATTTCAAGAGCAGGGCTGCGAAAGGAGCCTGGCTGGGACACCAACTTTCCCAGGCTACGTTTGAAGTTTGAGGTGGCAAAACAAGCAAGGAGCCCAATTGTCTGTGCCTCTGTGCGAGCACTGCCATGGGCAGATGAGGCTGAGCAACAGCTTTCCAGGCTAGCACCTTCTGGCTGGCAGCTATCTGCAGACATTCGCACTTTCGGAGCAGGGCTGCGAAAGGAGCCTGGCAGGGACACCAACTTTCCCAGGCTATGTTTGAAGTTTGAGGTGGCAAGACAAGCAAGCAGCCCCATTCTCTGTGCCTCTGTGCGAGCAGTGCCATGGGCAGATGAGGCTGAGCAACAGCTTTCCAGGCTAGCCCCTTCTGCCTGCCAGCTATCTGCAGACGTTCGCACTTTCGGAGCAGGGCTGTGATAGGAGCCTGGCAGGGTCACCACCATTCCCAGCATGCGTTTGAAGTTTCAAGTGGCAAGATAAGCAAGCAGCCCCATTCTCTGTGCCTCTGTGCGAGCACTGCCATGGGCAGATGAGGCTGAGCAACAGCTTTCCAGGATAGCACCTTGTGGCTGCCAGCTATCTGCAGACGTTCGCACTTTCGGAGCAAGGCTGTGATAGGAGCCTGACAGGGATACCAACTTTCCCAGCATGCGTTTGAAGTTTCAAGTGGCAAGATAAGCAAGCAGCCCCATTCTCTGTGCCTCTTTGCGAACAGTGCCATGGGCAGATGAGGCTGAGCAACAGCTTTCCAGGCTAGCACCTTCTGGCTGCCAGCTATCTGCAGACGTTCGCATTTCAAGAGCAGGGTTGCGAAAGGAGCCTAGCAGGTACACCATCTTTCCCAGGCTACGTTTGAAGTTTGAGGTGGCAAGACAAGCAAGGAGCCCCATTCTCTGTGCGAGCACTGCCATGGGCAGATGAGGCTGACCAACAGCTTTCCAGGCTAGCCCCTTCTGGCTGGCAGCTATCTGCAGACGTTCGCATTTCAAGAGCAGGGCTGCGAAAGGAGCCTGGCAGGTACACCATCTTTCCCAGGCTACGTTTGAAGTTTGAGGTGGCAAGACAAGAAAGCAGCCCCATTCTCTGTGCCTCTGTGCGAGCAGTGCCATGGGCAGATGAGGCTGAGCAACAGCTTTCCAGGCTAGCCCCTTCTGGCTGCCAGCTATCTGCAGACGTTCGCACTTTCGGAGCAGGGCTGCGAAAGGAGCCTGGCTGGAACACCAACTTTCCCAGGCTACGTTTGAAGTTTGAGGTGGCAAGACAAGCAAGGAGCCCCATTCTCTGTGCGAGCAGTGCCATGGGCAGATGAGGCTGAGCAACAGCTTTCCAGGCTAGCACCTTCTGGCTGCCAGCTATCTGCAGACGTTCGCATTTCAAGAGCAGGGCTGCGAAAGGAGCCTGGCAGGTACACCATCTTTCCCAGGTTACGTTTGAAGTTTGAGGTGGCAAGACAAGCAAGCAGCCGCATTCTCTGTGCGAGCAGTGCCATGGGCAGATGAGGCTGAGCAACAGCTTTCCATTCTAGCCCCTTCTGGCTGCCAGCTATCTGCAGACGTTCGCACTTTCGGAGCAGGGCTGCTAAAGGAGCCTGGCAGGGACACCACCATTCCCAGCATGCGTTTGAAGTTTGAGGTGGCAAGACAAGCAAGCAGCCCCATTCTCTGTGCCTCTGTGCGAACAGTGCCATGGGCAGATGAGGCTGAGCAACAGCTTTCCAGGCTAGCACCTTCTGGCTGCCAGCTATCTGCAGACGTTCGCACTTTCAAAGCAGGGCTGCGAAAGGAGCCTGGCTGGGACACCAACTTTCCCAGGCTACGTTTGAAGTTTGAGGTGGCAAAACAAGCAAGGAGCCCAATTGTCTGTGTCTCTGTGCGAGCACTGCCATGGGCAGATGAGGCTGAACAACAGCTTTCCAGGCTAGCGCCTTCTGGCTGCCAGCTATCTGCAGACGTTCGCACTTTCGGAGCAGGGCTGTGATAGGAGCCTGGCAGGGACACCACCATTCCCAGCATGCCTTTTAAGTTTCAAGTGGCAAGATAAGCAAGCAGCCCCATTCTCTGTGCCTCTGTGCGAGCAGTGCCATGGGCAGATGAGGCTGAGCAATAGCTTTCCAGGCTAGCCCCTTCTGGCTGCCAGCTATCTGCAGACGTTCGCATTTCAAGAGCAGGGCTGCGAAAGGAGCCTGGAAGGTACACCATCTTTCCCAGGCTACGTTTGAAGTTTCAAGTGGCAAGACAAGCAAGCAGCCCCATTCTCTGTGCCTCTGTGCGAACAGTGCCATGGGCAGATGAGGCTGAGCAACAGCTTTCCAGGATAGCACCTTGTGGCTGCCAGCTATCTGCAGACGTTCGCACTTTCGGAGCAGGGCTGTGATAGGAGCCTGGCAGGGATACCAACTTTCCCAGCATGCGTTTGAAGTTTCAAGTGGCAAGATAAGCAAGCAGCCCCATTCTCTGTGCCTCTATGCGAACAGTGCCATGGGCAGATGAGGCTGAGCAACAGCTTTCCAGGCTAGCACCTTCTGGCTGCCAGCTATCTGCAGACGTTCGCATTTCAGGAGCAGGGTTGCGAAAGGAGCCTAGCAGGTACACCATCTTTCCCAGGCTACGTTTGAAGTTTGAGGTGGCAAGACAAGCAAGCAGCCCCATTCTCTGTGCCTCTGTGCGAGCAGTGCCATGGGCAGATGAGGCTGAGCAACAGCTTTCCAGGTTAGCACCTTCTGGCTGCCAGCTATCTGCAGACGTTCGCACTTTCGGAGCAGGGCTGTGATAGGAGCCTGGCAGGGTCACCACCATTCCCAGCATGCGTTTGAAGTTTCAAGTGGCAAGATAAGCAAGCAGCCCCATTCTCTGTGCCTCTGTGCTAGCAGTGCCATGGGCAGATGAGGCTGAGCAACAGCTTTCCAGGCTAGCCCCTTCTGGCTGCCAGCTATCTGCAGACGTTCGCACTTTCGGAGCAGGGCTGTGATAGGAGCCTGGCAGGGACACCAACTTTCCCAGCATGAGTTTGAAGTTTCAAGTGGCAAGATAAGCAAGCAGCCCCATTCTCTGTGCCTCTGTGCGAGCAGTGCCATGGGCAGATGAGGCTGAGCAACAGCTTTCCAGGCTAGCCCCTTCTGCCTGCCAGCTATCGGCAGACGTTCGCGCTTTCGGAGCAGGACTGTGATAGGAGCCTGGCAGGGTCACCACCATTCCCAGCATGCGTTTGAAGTTTCAAGTGGCAAGATAAGCAAGCAGCCCCATTCTCTGTGCCTCTGTGCGAACAGTGCCATGGGCAGATGAGGCTGAGCAACAGCTTTCCAGGCTAGCACCTTCTGGCTGCCAGCTATCTGCAGACGTTCGCATTTCAAGAGCAGGTCTGCGAAAGGAGCCTGGCAGGGACACCACCATTCCCAGCATGCCTTTGAAGTTTCAAGTTGCAAGACAAGCAAGCAGCCCCATTCTCTGTGCCTCTGTGCGAACAGTGCCATGGGCAGATGAGGCTGAGCAACAGCTTTCCAGGCTAGCCCCTTCTGGCTGCCAGCTATCTGCAGACGTTCACACTTTCGGAGCACGGCTGCGAAAGGAGCCTGGCTGGGACACCAACTTTCCCAGGCTACGTTTGAAGTTTGAGGTGGCAAGACAAGCAAGCAGCCCCATTCTCTGTGCCTCTGTGCGAGCAGTGCCATGGGCAGATGAGGCAGAGCAACAGCTTTCCAGGATAGCACCTTGTGGCTGCCAGCTATCTGCAGACGTTCGCACTTTCGGAGCAGGGCTGTGATAGGAGCCTGGCAGGGACAACAACTTTCCCAGCATGCGTTTGAAGTTTCAAGTGGCAAGATAAGCAAGCAGCCCCATTCTCTGTGCCTCTTTGCGAACAGTGCCATGGACAGATGAGGCTGAGCAACAGCTTTCCAGGCTAGCCCCTTCTGGCTGCCAGCTATCTGCAGACGTTCGCATTTCAAGAGCAGGGCTGCGAAAGGAGCCTGGCAGGTACACCATCTTTCCCAGGCTACGTTTGAAGTTTGAGGTGGCAAGACAAGCAAGCAGCCCCATTCTCTGTGCCTCTGTGCGAGCAGTGCCATGGGCAGATGAGGCTGAGCAACAGCTTTCCAGGCTAGCCCCTTCTGGCTGCCAGCTATCTGCAGACGTTCGCACTTTCGGAGCAGGGCTGTGATAGGAGCCTGGCAGGGTCACCACCATTCCCAGCATGCGTTTGAAGTTTCAAGTGGCAAGATAAGCAAGCAGCCCCATTCTCTGTGCCTCTGTGCGAGCAGTGCCATGGGCAGATGAGGCTGAGCAACAGCTTTCCAGGCTAGCCCCTTCTGGCTGCCAGCTATCTGCAGACGTTCGCATTTCAAGAGCAGGGCTGCGAAAGGAGCCTGGCTGGGACACGATCTTTCCCAGGCTACGTTTGAAGTTTGAGATGGCAAGACAAGCAAGGAGCCCCATTCTCTGTGCGAGCAGTGCCATGGGCAGATGAGGCTGAGCAACAGCTTTCCAGGCTAGCCCCTTCTGCCTGCCAGCTATCTGCAGACGTTTGCACTTTCGGAGCAGGGCTGTGATAGGAGCCTGGCAGGGACACCACCATTCCCAGCATGCCTTTGAAGTTTCAAGTGGCAAGACAAGCAAGCAGCCCCATTCTCTGTGCCTCTGTGCGAACAGTGCCATGGGCAGATGAGGCTGAGCAACAGCTTTCCAGGCTAGCCCCTTCTGGCTGCCAGCTATCTGCAGACGTTCGCACTTTCGGAGCAGGGCTGCGAAAGGAGCCTGGCTGGGACACCAACTTTCCCAGGCTACGTTTGAAGTTTGAGGTGGCAAGACAAGCAAGCAGCCCCATTCTCTGTGCCTCTGTGCGAGCAGTGCCATGGGCAGATGAGGCTGAGCAACAGCTTTCCAGGCTAGCGCCTTCTGGCTGCCAGCTATCTGCAGACGTTCGCACTTTCGGAGCAGGGCTGTGATAGGAGCCTGGCAGGGACACCACCATTCCCAGCATGCCTTTTAAGTTTCAAGTGGCAAGATAAGCAAGCAGCCCCATTCTCTGTGCCTCTGTGCGAGCAGTGCCATGGGCAGATGAGGCTGAGCAATAGCTTTCCAGGCTAGCCCCTTCTGGCTGCCAGCTATCTGCAGACGTTCGCATTTCAAGAGCAGGGCTGCGATAGGAGCCTGGCAGGTACACCATCTTTCCCAGGCTACGTTTGAAGTTTCAAGTGGCAAGACAAGCAAGCAGCCCCATTCTCTGTGCCTCTGTGCGAGCAGTGCCATGGGCAGATGAGGCTGAGCAACAGCTTTCCAGGCTAGCCCCTTCTGGCTGCCAGCTATCTGCAGACGTTCGCATTTCAAGAGCAGGTCTGCGAAAGGAGCCTGGCAGGGACACCACCATTCCCAGCATGCCTTTGAAGTTTCAAGTTGCAAGACAAGCAAGCAGCCCCATTCTCTGTGCCTCTGTGCGAACAGTGCCATGGGCAGATGAGGCTGAGATACAGCTTTCCAGGCTAGCCCATTCTGGCTGCCAGCTATCTGCAGACGTTCGCACTTTCGGAGCACGGCTGCGAAAGGAGCCTGGCAGGGACACCAACTTTCCCAGGCTACGTTTGAAGTTTGAGGTGGCAAGACAAGCAAGCAGCCCCATTCTCTGTGCCTCTGTGCGAGCAGTGCCATGGGCAGATGAGGCAGAGCAACAGCTTTCCAGGATAGCACCTTGTGGCTGCCAGCTATCTGCAGACGTTCGCACTTTCGGAGCAGGGCTGTGATAGGAGCCTGGCAGGGACAACAACTTTCCCAGCATGCGTTTGAAGTTTCAAGTGGCAAGATAAGCAAGCAGCCCCATTCTCTGTGCCTCTGTGCGAACAGTGCCATGGACAGATGAGGCTGAGCAACAGCTTTCCAGGCTAGCCCCTTCTGGCTGCCAGCTATCTGCAGACGTTCGCATTTCAAGAGCAGGGCTGCGAAAGGAGCCTGGCAGGTACACGATCTTTCCCAGGCTACGTTTGAAGTTTGAGGTGGCAAGACAAGCAAGCAGCCCCATTCTCTGTGCCTCTGTGCGAGCAGTGCCATGGGCAGATGAGGCTGAGCAACAGCTTTCCAGGCTAGCCCCTTCTGGCTGCCAGCTATCTGCAGACGTTTGCACTTTCGGAGCAGGGCTGTGATAGGAGCCTGGCAGGGACACCACCATTCCCAGCATGCCTTTGAAGTTTCAAGTGGCAAGACAAGCAAGCAGCCCCATTCTCTGTGCCTCTGTGCGAACAGTGCCATGGGCAGATGAGGCTGAGCAACAGCTTTCCAGGCTAGCCCCTTCTGGCTGCCAGCTATCTGCAGACGTTCGCACTTTCGGAGCAGGGCTGCGAAAGGAGCCTGGCTGGGACACCAACTTTCCCAGGCTACGTTTGAAGTTTGAGGTGGCAAGACAAGCAAGCAGCCCCATTCTCTGTGCCTCTGTGCGAGCAGTGCCATGGGCAGATGAGGCTGAGCAACAGCTTTCCAGGCTAGCCCCTTCTGGCTGCCAGCTATCTGCAGACGTTCGCACTTTCGGAGCAGGGCTGTGATAGGAGCCTGGCAGGGACACCAACTTTCCCAGCATGCGTTTGAAGTTTCAAGTGGCAAGATAAGCAAGCAGCCCCATTCTCTGTGCCTCTGTGCGAACAGTGCCATGGGCAGATGAGGCTGAGCAACAGCTTTCCAGGCTAGCCCCTTCTGGCTGCCAGCTATCTGCAGATGTTCGCACTTTCGGAGCAGGGCTGCGAAAGGAGCCTGGCTGGGACACCAACTTTCCCAGGCTACGTTTGAAGTTTGAGGTGGCAAAACAAGCAAGGAGCCCAATTGTCTGTGCCTCTGTGCTAGCAGTGCCATGGGCAGATGAGGCTGAGCAACAGCTTTCCAAGCTAGCGCCTTCTGGCTGCCAGCTATCTGCAGACGTTCGCACTTTAGGAGCAGGGCTGCGAAAGGAACCTGGCTGGGACACCATCTTTCCCAGGCTACGTTTGAAGTTTGAGGTGGCAAGACAAGCAAGGAGCCCCATTCTCTGTGCGAGCAGTGCCATGGGCAGATGAGGCTGAGCAACAGCTTTCCAGGCTAGCCCCTTCTGGCTGGCAGCTATCTGCAGACGTTCGCATTTCAAGAGCAGGGCTGCGAAAGGAGCCTGGCAGGTACACCATCTTTCCCAGGCTACGTTTGAAGTTTGAGGTGGCAAGACAAGCAAGCAGCCCCATTCTCTGTGCCTCTGTGCGAGCAGTGCCATGGGCAGATGAGGCTGAGCAACAGCTTTCCAGGCTAGCCCCTTGTGGATGCCAGCTATCTGCAGACGTTCGCACTTTCGGAGCAGGGCTGTGATAGGAGCCTGGCAGGGTCACCACCATTCCCAGCATGCGTTTGAAGTTTCAAGTGGCAAGATAAGCAAGCAGCCCCATTCTCTGTGCCTCTGTGCGAGCACTGCCATGGGCAGATGAGGCTGAGCAACAGCTTTCCAGGCTAGCACCTTCTGGCTGCCAGCTATCTGCAGACGTTCGCACTTTCGGAGCAGGTCTGCGAAAGGAGCCTGGCTGGGACACCAACTTTCCCAGGCTACGTTTGAAGTTTGAGGTGGCAAAACAAGCAAGGAGCCCCATTCTCTGTGCCTCTGTGCGAGCAGTGCCATGGGCAGATGAGGCTGAGCAACAGCTTTCCAGGATAGCGCCTTCTGGCTGCCAGCTATCTGCAGACGTTCGCACTTTCGGAGCAGGGCTGTGATAGGAGCCTGGCAGGGACACGATCTTTCCCAGGCTACGTTTGAAGTTTGAGGTGGCAAGACAAGCAAGCAGCCCCATTCTCTGTGCCTCTGTGCGAGCACTGCCATGGGCAGATGAGGCTGAGCAACAGCTTTCCAGGATAGCACCTTGTGGCTGCCAGCTATCTGCAGACATTCGCACTTTCGGAGCAAGGCTGTGATAGGAGCCTGGCAGGGATACCAACTTTCCCAGCATGCGTTTGAAGTTTCAAGTGGCAAGATAAGCAAGCAGCCCCATTCTCTGTGCCTCTTTGCGAACAGTGCCATGGGCAGATGAGGCTGAGCAACAGCTTTCCAGGCTAGCCCCTTCTGGCTGCCAGCTATCTGCAGACGTTCGCACTTTCGGAGCAGGGCTGCGAAAGGAGCCTGGCTGGGACACCAACTTTCCCAGGCTACGTTTGAAGTTTGAGGTGGCAAGACAAGCAAGCAGCCCCATTCTCTGTGCCTCTGTGCGAGCAGTGCCATGGGCAGATGAGGCTGAGCAACAGCTTTCCAGGCTAGCCCCTTCTGGCTGCCAGCTATCTGCAGACGTTCGCACTTTCGGAGCAGGTCTGTGATAGGAGCCTGGCAGGGACACCAACTTTCCCAGCATGCGTTTGAAGTTTCAAGTGGCAAGATAAGCAAGCAGCCCCATTCTCTGTGCCTCTGTGCGAACAGTGCCATGGGCAGATGAGGCTGAGCAACAGCTTTCCAGGCTAGCCCCTTCTGGCTGCCAGCTATCTGCAGATGTTCGCACTTTCGGAGCAGGGCTGCGAAAGGAGCCTGGCTGGGACACCAACTTTCCCAGGCTACGTTTGAAGTTTGAGGTGGCAAAACAAGCAAGGAGCCCAATTGTCTGTGCCTCTGTGCTAGCAGTGCCATGGGCAGATGAGGCTGAGCAACAGCTTTCCAGGCTAGCGCCTTCTGGCTGCCAGCTATCTGCAGACGTTCGCACTTTAGGAGCAGGGCTGCGAAAGGAACCTGGCTGGGACACCATCTTTCCCAGGCTACGTTTGAAGTTTGAGGTGGCAAGACAAGCAAGGAGCCCCATTCTCTGTGCGAGCAGTGCCATGGGCAGATGAGGCTGAGCAACAGCTTTCCAGGCTAGCCCCTTCTGGCTGGCAGCTATCTGCAGACGTTCGCATTTCAAGAGCAGGGCTGCGAAAGGAGCCTGGCAGGTACACCATCTTTCCCAGGCTACGTTTGAAGTTTGAGGTGGCAAGACAAGCAAGCAGCCCCATTCTCTGTGCCTCTGTGCGAGCAGTGCCATGGGCAGATGAGGCTGAGCAACAGCTTTCCAGGCTAGCCCCTTGTGGATGCCAGCTATCTGCAGACGTTCGCACTTTCGGAGCAGGGCTGTGATAGGAGCCTGGCAGGGTCACCACCATTCCCAGCATGCGTTTGAAGTTTCAAGTGGCAAGATAAGCAAGCAGCCCCATTCTCTGTGCCTCTGTGCGAGCACTGCCATGGGCAGATGAGGCTGAGCAACAGCTTTCCAGGCTAGCACCTTCTGGCTGCCAGCTATCTGCAGACGTTCGCACTTTCGGAGCAGGTCTGCGAAAGGAGCCTGGCTGGGACACCAACTTTCCCAGGCTACGTTTGAAGTTTGAGGTGGCAAAACAAGCAAGGAGCCCCATTCTCTGTGCCTCTGTGCGAGCACTGCCATGGGCAGATGAGGCTGAGTAACAGCTTTCCAGGATAGCGCCTTCTGGCTGCCAGCTATCTGCAGACGTTCGCACTTTCGGAGCAGGGCTGTGATAGGAGCCTGGCAGGGACACCAACTTTCCCAGGCTACGTTTGAAGTTTGAGGTGGCAAGACAAGCAAGCAGCCCCATTCTCTGTGCCTCTGTGCGAGCAGTGCCATGGGCAGATGAGGCTGAGCAACAGCTTTCCAGGCTAGCCCCTTCTGGCTGCCAGCTATCTGCAGACGTTCGCACTTTCGGAGCAGGGCTGTGATAGGAGCCTGGCAGGGACACCACCATTCCCAGCATGCGTTTGAAGTTTCAAGTGGCAAGATAAGCAAGCAGCCCCATTCTCTGTGCCTCTGTGCGAGCAGTGCCATGGGCAGATGAGGCTGAGCAATAGCTTTCCAGGCTAGCCCCTTCTGGCTGCCAGCTATCTGCAGACGTTCGCATTTCAAGAGCAGGGCTGCGAAAGGAGCCTGGCAGGTACACGATCTTTCCCAGGCTACGTTTGAAGTTTGAGGTGGCAAGACAAGCAAGCAGCCCCATTCTCTGTGCCTCTGTGCGAGCACTGCCATGGGCAGATGAGGCTGAGCAACAGCTTTCCAGGATAGCACCTTGTGGCTGCCAGCTATCTGCAGACATTCGCACTTTCGGAGCAAGGCTGTGATAGGAGCCTGGCAGGGATACCAACTTTCCCAGCATGCGTTTGAAGTTTCAAGTGGCAAGATAAGCAAGCAGCCCCACTCTCTGTGCCTCTTTGCGAACAGTGCCATGGGCAGATGAGGCTGAGCAACAGCTTTCCAGGCTAGCCCCTTCTGGCTGCCAGCTATCTGCAGACGTTCGCACTTTCGGAGCAGGTCTGCGAAAGGAGCCTGGCTGGGACACCAACTTTCCCAGGCTACGTTTGAAGTTTGAGGTGGCAAAACAAGCAAGCAGCCCCATTCTCTGTGCCTCTGTGCGAGCAGTGCCATGGGCAGATGAGGCTGAGCAACAGCTTTCCAGGCTAGCCCCTTCTGGCTGCCAGCTATCTGCAGACGTTCGCACTTTCGGAGCAGGGCTGTGATAGGAGCCTGGCAGGGTCACCACCATTCCCAGCATGCGTTTGAAGTTTCAAGTGGCAAGATAAGCAAGCAGCCCCATTCTCTGTGCCTCTATGCGAACAGTGCCATGGGCAGATGAGGCTGAGCAACAGCTTTCCAGGCTAGCCCATTCTGGCTGCCAGCTATCTGCAGACGTTCGCACTTTCGGAGCAGGGCTGCGAAAGGAGCCTGGCTGGGACACCAACTTTCCCAGGCTACGTTTGAAGTTTGAGGTGGCAAAACAAGCAAGCAGCCCCATTCTCTGTGCGAGCAGTGCCATGGGCAGATGAGGCTGAGCAACAGCTTTCCAGGCTAGCCCCTTCTGGCTGGCAGCTATCTGCAGACGTTCGCATTTCAAGAGCAGGGCTGCGAAAGGAGCCTGGCAGGTACACCATCTTTCCCAGGCTACGTTTGAAGTTTGAGGTGGCAAGACAAGCAAGCAGCCCCATTCTCTGTGCCTCTGTGCGAGCAGTGCCATGCGCAGATGAGGCTGAGCAACAGCTTTCCAGGCTAGCCCCTTCTGGCTGCCAGCTATCTGCAGACGTTCGCACTTTCGGAGCAGGGCTGTGATAGGAGCCTGGCAGGGACACCACCATTCCCAGCATGCCTTTGAAGTTTCAAGTGGCAAGACAAGCAAGCAGCCCCATTCTCTGTGCCTCTGTGCGAACAGTGCCATGGGCAGATGAGGCTGAGCAACAGCTTTCCAGGCTAGCCCCTTCTGGCTGCCAGCTATCTGCAGACGTTCGCACTTTCGGAGCAGGGCTGCGAAAGGAGCCTGGCTGGGACACCAACTTTCCCAGGCTACGTTTGAAGTTTGAGGTGGCAAGACAAGCAAGCAGCCCCATTCTCTGTGCCTCTGTGCGAGCAGTGCCATGGGCAGATGAGGCTGAGCAACAGCTTTCCAGGATAGCACCTTGTGGCTGCCAGCTATCTGCAGACGTTCGCACTTTTGGAGCAGGGCTGTGATAGGAGCCTGGCAGGGACACCAACTTTCCCAGCATGCGTTTGAAGTTTCAAGTGGCAAGATAAGCAAGCAGCCCCATTCTCTGTGCCTCTATGCGAACAGTGCCATGGGCAGATGAGGCTGAGCAACAGCTTTCCAGGCTAGCCCCTTCTGGCTGCCAGCTATCTGCAGACGTTCGCACTTTCGGAGCAGGGCTGTGATAGGAGCCTGGCAGGGACACCACCATTCCCAGCATGCGTTTGAAGTTTCAAGTGGCAAGATAAGCAAGCAGCCCCATTCTCTGTGCCTCTGTGCGAGCAGTGCCATGGGCAGATGAGGCTGAGCAATAGCTTTCCAGGCTAGCCCCTTCTGGCTGCCAGCTATCTGCAGACGTTCGCATTTCAAGAGCAGGGCTGCGAAAGGAGCCTGGCAGGTACACCATCTTTCCCAGGCTACGTTTGAAGTTTGAGGTGGCAAGACAAGCAAGCAGCCCCATTCTCTGTGCCTCTGTGCGAGCACTGCCATGGGCAGATGAGGCTGAGCAACAGCTTTCCAGGATAGCACCTTGTGGCTGCCAGCTATCTGCAGACATTCGCACTTTCGGAGCAAGGCTGTGATAGGAGCCTGGCAGGGATACCAACTTTCCCAGCATGCGTTTGAAGTTTCAAGTGGCAAGATAAGCAAGCAGCCCCACTCTCTGTGCCTCTTTGCGAACAGTGCCATGGGCAGATGAGGCTGAGCAACAGCTTTCCAGGCTAGCCCCTTCTGGCTGCCAGCTATCTGCAGACGTTCGCACTTTCGGAGCAGGTCTGCGAAAGGAGCCTGGCTGGGACACCAACTTTCCCAGGCTACGTTTGAAGTTTGAGGTGGCAAAACAAGCAAGCAGCCCCATTCTCTGTGCCTCTGTGCGAGCAGTGCCATGGGCAGATGAGGCTGAGCAACAGCTTTCCAGGCTAGCCCCTTCTGGCTGCCAGCTATCTGCAGACGTTCGCACTTTCGGAGCAGGGCTGTGATAGGAGCCTGGCAGGGTCACCACCATTCCCAGCATGCGTTTGAAGTTTCAAGTGGCAAGATAAGCAAGCAGCCCCATTCTCTGTGCCTCTATGCGAACAGTGCCATGGGCAGATGAGGCTGAGCAACAGCTTTCCAGGCTAGCCCATTCTGGCTGCCAGCTATCTGCAGACGTTCGCACTTTCGGAGCAGGGCTGCGAAAGGAGCCTGGCTGGGACACCAACTTTCCCAGGCTACGTTTGAAGTTTGAGGTGGCAAAACAAGCAAGCAGCCCCATTCTCTGTGCGAGCAGTGCCATGGGCAGATGAGGCTGAGCAACAGCTTTCCAGGCTAGCCCCTTCTGGCTGGCAGCTATCTGCAGACGTTCGCATTTCAAGAGCAGGGCTGCGAAAGGAGCCTGGCAGGTACACCATCTTTCCCAGGCTACGTTTGAAGTTTGAGGTGGCAAGACAAGCAAGCAGCCCCATTCTCTGTGCCTCTGTGCGAGCAGTGCCATGCGCAGATGAGGCTGAGCAACAGCTTTCCAGGCTAGCCCCTTCTGGCTGCCAGCTATCTGCAGACGTTCGCACTTTCGGAGCAGGGCTGTGATAGGAGCCTGGCAGGGACACCACCATTCCCAGCATGCCTTTGAAGTTTCAAGTGGCAAGACAAGCAAGCAGCCCCATTCTCTGTGCCTCTGTGCGAACAGTGCCATGGGCAGATGAGGCTGAGCAACAGCTTTCCAGGCTAGCCCCTTCTGGCTGCCAGCTATCTGCAGACGTTCGCACTTTCGGAGCAGGGCTGCGAAAGGAGCCTGGCTGGGACACCAACTTTCCCAGGCTACGTTTGAAGTTTGAGGTGGCAAGACAAGCAAGCAGCCCCATTCTCTGTGCCTCTGTGCGAGCAGTGCCATGGGCAGATGAGGCTGAGCAACAGCTTTCCAGGATAGCACCTTGTGGCTGCCAGCTATCTGCAGACGTTCGCACTTTTGGAGCAGGGCTGTGATAGGAGCCTGGCAGGGACACCAACTTTCCCAGCATGCGTTTGAAGTTTCAAGTGGCAAGATAAGCAAGCAGCCCCATTCTCTGTGCCTCTATGCGAACAGTGCCATGGGCAGATGAGGCTGAGCAACAGCTTTCCAGGCTAGCCCCTTCTGGCTGCCAGCTATCTGCAGATGTTCGCACTTTCGGAGCAGGGCTGCGAAAGGAGCCTGGCTGGGACACCAACTTTCCCAGGCTACGTTTGAAGTTTGAGGTGGCAAAACAAGCAAGGAGCCCAATTGTCTGTGCCTCTGTGCTAGCAGTGCCATGGGCAGATGAGGCTGAGCAACAGCTTTCCAGGCTAGCGCCTTCTGGCTGCCAGCTATCTGCAGACGTTCGCACTTTAGGAGCAGGGCTGCGAAAGGAACCTGGCTGGGACACCATCTTTCCCAGGCTACGTTTGAAGTTTGAGGTGGCAAGACAAGCAAGGAGCCCCATTCTCTGTGCGAGCAGTGCCATGGGCAGATGAGGCTGACCAACAGCTTTCCAGGCTAGCCCCTTCTGGCTGGCAGCTATCTGCAGACGTTCGCATTTCAAGAGCAGGGCTGCGAAAGGAGCCTGGCAGGTACACCATCTTTCCCAGGCTACGTTTGAAGTTTGAGGTGGCAAGACAAGCAAGCAGCCCCATTCTCTGTGCCTCTGTGCGAGCAGTGCCATGGGCAGATGAGGCTGAGTAACAGCTTTCCAGGCTAGTGCCTTCTGGCTGCCAGCTATCTGCAGACGTTCGCACTTTCGGAGCAGGGCTGTGATAGGAGCCTGGCAGGGTCACCACCATTCCCAGCATGCGTTTGAAGTTTCAAGTGGCAAGATAAGCAAGCAGCCCCATTCTCTGTGCCTCTGTGCGAGCACTGCCATGGGCAGATGAGGCTGAGCAACAGCTTTCCAGGCTAGCACCTTCTGGCTGCCAGCTATCTGCAGACGTTCGCACTTTCGGAGCAGGGCTGCGAAAGGAGCCTGGCTGGGACACCAACTTTCCCAGGCTACGTTTGAAGTTTGAGGTGGCAAAACAAGCAAGGAGCCCCATTCTCTGTGCCTCTGTGCGAGCAGTGTCATGGGCAGATGAGGCTGAGCAACAGCTTTCCAGGCTAGCCCCTTCTGGCTGCCAGCTATCTGCAGACGTTCGCATTTCAAGAGCAGGGCTGTGATAGGAGCCTGGCAGGGACACCACCATTCCCAGCATGCGTTTGAAGTTTCAAGTGGCAAGATAAGCAAGCAGCCCCATTCTCTGTGCCTCTGTGCGAGCAGTGCCATGGGCAGATGAGGCTGAGCAATAGCTTTCCAGGCTAGCCCCTTCTGGCTGCCAGCTATCTGCAGACGTTCGCATTTCAAGAGCAGGGCTGCGAAAGGAGCCTGGCAGGTACACCAACTTTCCCAGGCTACGTTTGAAGTTTGAGGTGGCAAGACAAGCAAGCAGCCCCATTCTCTGTGCCTCTGTGCGAGCACTGCCATGGGCAGATGAGGCTGAGCAACAGCTTTCCAGGATAGCACCTTGTGGCTGCCAGCTATCTGCAGACGTTCTCACTTTTGAAGCAGGGCTGTGATAGGAGCCTGGCAGGGACACCAACTTTCCCAGCATGCGTTTGAAGTTTCAAGTGGCAAGATAAGCAAGCAGCCCCATTCTCTGTGCCTCTATGCGAACAGTGCCATGGGCAGATGAGGCTGAGCAACAGCTTTCCAGGCTAGCCCCTTCTGGCTGCCAGCTATCTGCAGACGTTCGCACTTTCGGAGCAGGGCTGCGAAAGGAGTCTGGCTGGGACACCAACTTTCCCAGGCTACGTTTGAAGTTTGAGGTGGCAAAACAAGCAAGGAGCCCAATTGTCTGTGCCTCTGTGCTAGCAGTGCCATGGGCAGATGAGGCTGAGCAACAGCTTTCCAGGCTAGCGCCTTCTGGCTGCCAGCTATCTGCAGACGTTCGCACTTTAGGAGCAGGGCTGCGAAAGGAACCTGGCTGGGACACCATCTTTCCCAGGCTACGTTTGAAGTTTGAGGTGGCAAGACAAGCAAGGAGCCCCATTCTCTGTGCGAGCAGTGCCATGGGCAGATGAGGCTGAGCAACAGCTTTCCAGGCTAGCCCCTTCTGGCTGGCAGCTATCTGCAGACGTTCGCATTTCAAGAGCAGGGCTGCGAAAGGAGCCTGGCAGGTACACCATCTTTCCCAGGCTACGTTTGAAGTTTGAGGTGGCAAGACAAGCAAGCAGCCCCATTCTCTGTGCCTCTGTGCGAGCAGTGCCATGGGCAGATGAGGCTGAGCAACAGCTTTCCAGGCTAGCCCCTTCTGGCTGCCAGCTATCTGCAGACGTTCGCACTTTCGGAGCAGGGCTGTGATAGGAGCCTGGCAGGGTCACCACCATTCCCAGCATGCGTTTGAAGTTTCAAGTGGCAAGATAAGCAAGCAGCCCCATTCTCTGTGCCTCTGTGCGAGCAGTGCCATGGGCAGATGAGGCTGAGCAACAGCTTTCCAGGCTAGCCCCTTCTGGCTGCCAGCTATCTGCAGACGTTCGCATTTCAAGAGCAGGGCTGCGAAAGGAGCCTGGCTGGGACACCAACTTTCCCAGGCTACGTTTGAAGTTTGAGGTGGCAAAACAAGCAAGGAGCCCCATTCTCTGTGCCTCTGTGCGAGCACTGCCATGGGCAGATGAGGCTGAGCAACAGCTTTCCAGGCTAGCGCCTTCTGGCTGCCAGCTATCTGCAGACGTTCGCACTTTCGGAGCAGGGCTGTGATAGGAGCCTGGCAGGGACACCAACTTTCCCAGGTTACGTTTGAAGTTTGAGGTGGCAAGACAAGCAAGCAGCCCCATTCTCTGTGCCTCTGTGCGAGCAGTGCCATGGGCAGATGAGGCTGAGCAACAACTTTCCAGGCTAGCCCCTTCTGGCTGCCAGCTATCTGCAGACGTTCGCACTTTCGGAGCAGGGCTGTGATAGGAGCCTGGCAGGGACACCACCATTCCCAGCATGCGTTTGAAGTTTCAAGTGGCAAGATAAGCAAGCAGCCCCATTCTCTGTGCCTCTGTGCGAGCAGTGCCATGGGCAGATGAGGCTGAGCAACAGCTTTCCAGGATAGCACCTTGTGGCTGCCAGCTATCTGCAGACGTTCGCACATTAGGAGCAGGGCTGCGAAAGGAACCTGGCTGGGACACCATCTTTCCCAGGCTACGTTTGAAGTTTGAGGTGGCAAGACAAGCAAGGAGCCCCATTCTCTGTGCGAGCAGTGCCATGGGCAGATGAGGCTGAGCAACAGCTTTCCAGGCTAGCCCCTTCTGGCTGGCAGCTATCTGCAGACGTTCGCATTTCAAGAGCAGGGCTGCGAAAGGAGCCTGGCAGGTACACCATCTTTCCCAGGCTACGTTTGAAGTTTGAGGTGGCAAGACAAGCAAGCAGCCCCATTCTCTGTGCCTCTGTGCGAGCAGTGCCATGGGCAGATGAGGCTGAGCAACAGCTTTCCAGGCTAGCCCCTTCTGGCTGCCAGCTATCTGCAGACGTTCGCACTTTCGGAGCAGGGCTGTGATAGGAGCCTGGCAGGGACACCACCATTCCCAGCATGCCTTTGAAGTTTCAAGTGGCAAGACAAGCAAGCAGCCCCATTCTCTGTGCCTCTGTGCGAACAGTGCCATGGGCAGATGAGGCTGAGCAACAGCTTTCCAGGCTAGCCCCTTCTGGCTGCCAGCTATCTGCAGACGTTCGCACTTTCGGAGCAGGGCTGCGAAAGGAGCCTGGCTGGGACACCAACTTTCCCAGGCTACGTTTGAAGTTTGAGGTGGCAAGACAAGCAAGGAGCCCCATTCTCTGTGCCTCTGTGCGAGCAGTGCCATGGGCAGATGAGGCTGAGCAACAGCTTTCCAGGATAGCACCTTGTGGCTGCCAGCTATCTGCAGACGTTCGCACTTTTGGAGCAGGGCTGTGATAGGAGCCTGGCAGGGACACCAACTTTCCCAGCATGCGTTTGAAGTTTCAAGTGGCAAGATAAGCAAGCAGCCCCATTCTCTGTGCCTCTATGCGAACAGTGCCATGGGCAGATGAGGCTGAGCAACAGCTTTCCAGGCTAGCCCCTGCTGGCTGCCAGCTATCTGCAGATGTTCGCACTTTCGGAGCAGGGCTGCGAAAGGAGCCTGGCTGGGACACCAACTTTCCCAGGCTACGTTTGAAGTTTGAGGTGGCAAAACAAGCAAGGAGCCCAATTGTCTGTGCCTCTGTGCTAGCAGTGCCATGGGCAGATGAGGCTGAGCAACAGCTTTCCAGGCTAGCGCCTTCTGGCTGCCAGCTATCTGCAGACGTTCGCACTTTAGGAGCAGGGCTGCGAAAGGAACCTGGCTGGGACACCATATTTCCCAGGCTACGTTTGAAGTTTGAGGTGGCAAGACAAGCAAGGAGCCCCATTCTCTGTGCGAGCAGTGCCATGGGCAGATGAGGCTGAGCAACAGCTTTCCAGGCTAGCCCCTTCTGGCTGGCAGCTATCTGCAGACGTTCGCATTTCAAGAGCAGGGCTGCGAAAGGAGCCTGGCAGGTACACCATCTTTCCCAGGCTACGTTTGAAGTTTGAGGTGGCAAGACAAGCAAGCAGCCCCATTCTCTGTGCCTCTGTGCGAGCAGTGCCATGGGCAGATGAGGCTGAGTAACAGCTTTCCAGGCTAGTGCCTTCTGGCTGCCAGCTATCTGCAGACGTTCGCACTTTCGGAGCAGGGCTGTGATAGGAGCCTGGCAGGGTCACCACCATTCCCAGCATGCGTTTGAAGTTTCAAGTGGCAAGATAAGCAAGCAGCCCCATTCTCTGTGCCTCTGTGCGAGCACTGCCATGGGCAGATGAGGCTGAGCAACAGCTTTCCAGGCTAGCACCTTCTGGCTGCCAGCTATCTGCAGACGTTCGCACTTTCGGAGCAGGGCTGCGAAAGGAGCCTGGCTGGGACACCAACTTTCCCAGGCTACGTTTGAAGTTTGAGGTGGCAAAACAAGCAAGGAGCCCCATTCTCTGTGCCTCTGTGCGAGCAGTGCCATGGGCAGATGAGGCTGAGCAACAGCTTTCCAGGCTAGCCCCTTCTGGCTGCCAGCTATCTGCAGACGTTCGCATTTCAAGAGCAGGGCTGTGATAGGAGCCTGGCAGGGACACCACCATTCCCAGCATGCGTTTGAAGTTTCAAGTGGCAAGATAAGCAAGCAGCCCCATTCTCTGTGCCTCTGTGCGAGCAGTGCCATGGGCAGATGAGGCTGAGCAATAGCTTTCCAGGCTAGCCCCTTCTGGCTGCCAGCTATCTGCAGACGTTCGCATTTCAAGAGCAGGGCTGCGAAAGGAGCCTGGCAGGTACACCAACTTTCCCAGGCTACGTTTGAAGTTTGAGGTGGCAAGACAAGCAAGCAGCCCCATTCTCTGTGCCTCTGTGCGAGCAGTGCCATGGGCAGATGAGGCTGAGCAACAGCTTTCCAGGATAGCACCTTGTGGCTGCCAGCTATCTGCAGACGTTCGCACTTTTGGAGCAGGGCTGTGATAGGAGCCTGGCAGGGACACCAACTTTCCCAGCATGCGTTTGAAGTTTCAAGTGGCAAGATAAGCAAGCAGCCCCATTCTCTGTGCCTCTATGCGAACAGTGCCATGGGCAGATGAGGCTGAGCAACAGCTTTCCAGGCTAGCCCCTTCTGGCTGCCAGCTATCTGCAGATGTTCGCACTTTCGGAGCAGGGCTGCGAAAGGAGTCTGGCTGGGACACCAAATTTCCCAGGCTACGTTTGAAGTTTGAGGTGGCAAAACAAGCAAGGAGCCCAATTGTCTGTGCCTCTGTGCTAGCAGTGCCATGGGCAGATGAGGCTGAGCAACAGCTTTCCAGGCTAGCGCCTTCTGGCTGCCAGCTATCTGCAGACGTTCGCACTTTAGGAGCAGGGCTGCAAAAGGAACCTGGCTGGGACACCAACTTTCCCAGGCTACGTTTGAAGTTTGAGGTGGCAAGACAAGCAAGGAGCCCCATTCTCTGTGCGAGCAGTGCCATGGGCAGATGAGGCTGAGCAACAGCTTTCCAGGCTAGCCCCTTCTGGCTGGCAGCTATCTGCAGACGTTCGCATTTCAAGAGCAGGGCTGCGAAAGGAGCCTGGCAGGTACACCATCTTTCCCAGGCTACGTTTGAAGTTTGAGGTGGCAAGACAAGCAAGCAGCCCCATTCTCTGTGCCTCTGTGCGAGCAGTGCCATGGGCAGATGAGGCTGAGTAACAGCTTTCCAGGCTAGCCCCTTCTGGCTGCCAGCTATCTGCAGACGTTCGCACTTTCGGAGCAGGGCTGTGATAGGAGCCTGGCAGGGTCACCACCATTCCCAGCATGCGTTTGAAGTTTCAAGTGGCAAGATAAGCAAGCAGCCCCATTCTCTGTGCCTCTGTGCGAGCAGTGCCATGGGCAGATGAGGCTGAGCAACAGCTTTCCAGGCTAGCCCCTTCTGGCTGCCAGCTATCTGCAGACGTTCGCATTTCAAGAGCAGGGCTGCGAAAGGAGCCTGGCTGGGACACCAACTTTCCCAGGCTACGTTTGAAGTTTGAGGTGGCAAAACAAGCAAGGAGCCCCATTCTCTGTGCCTCTGTGCGAGCACTGCCATGGGCAGATGAGGCTGAGCAACAGCTTTCCAGGCTAGCGCCTTCTGGCTGCCAGCTATCTGCAGACGTTCGCACTTTCGGAGCAGGGCTGTGATAGGAGCCTGGCAGGGACACCAACTTTCCCAGGTTACGTTTGAAGTTTGAGGTGGCAAGACAAGCAAGGAGCCCCATTCTCTGTGCCTCTGTGCGAGCAGTGCCATGGGCAGATGAGGCTGAGCAACAACTTTCCAGGCTAGCCCCTTCTGGCTGCCAGCTATCTGCAGACGTTCGCACTTTCGGAGCAGGGCTGTGATAGGAGCCTGGCAGGGACACCACCATTCCCAGCATGCGTTTGAAGTTTCAAGTGGCAAGATAAGCAAGCAGCCCCATTCTCTGTGCCTCTGTGCGAGCAGTGCCATGGGCAGATGAGGCTGAGCAATAGCTTTCCAGGCTAGCCCCTTCTGGCTGCCAGCTATCTGCAGACGTTCGCATTTCAAGAGCAGGGCTGCGAAAGGAGCCTGGCAGGTACACCAACTTTCCCAGGCTACGTTTGAAGTTTGAGGTGGCAAGACAAGCAAGCAGCCCCATTCTCTGTGCCTCTGTGCGAGCACTGCCATGGGCAGATGAGGCTGAGCAACAGCTTTCCAGGATAGCACCTTGTGGCTGCCAGCTATCTGCAGACATTCGCACTTTCGGAGCAAGGCTGTGATAGGAGCCTGGCAGGGATACCAACTTTCCCAGCATGCGTTTGAAGTTTCAAGTGGCAAGATAAGCAAGCAGCCCCATTCTCTGTGCCTCTGTGCGAGCAGTGCCATGGGCAGATGAGGCTGAGCAACAGCTTTCCAGGCTAGCGCCTTCTGGCTGCCAGCTATCTGCAGACGTTCGCACTTTAGGAGCAGGGCTGCGAAAGGAACCTGGCAGGGACACCATATTTCCCAGGCTACGTTTGAAGTTTGAGGTGGCAAGACAAGCAAGGAGCCCCATTCTCTGTGCGAGCAGTGCCATGGGCAGATGAGGCTGAGCAACAGCTTTCCAGGCTAGCCCCTTCTGGCTGCCAGCTATCTGCAGACGTTCGCATTTCAAGAGCAGGGCTGCGAAAGGAACCTGGCAGGTACACCATCTTTCCCAGGCTACGTTTGAAGTTTGAGGTGGCAAGACAAGCAAGCAGCCCCATTCTCTGTGCCTCTGTGCGAGCAGTGCCATGGGCAGATGAGGCTGAGCAACAGCTTTCCAGGCTAGCCCCTTCTGGCTGCCAGCTATCTGCAGACGTTCGCACTTTCGGAGCAGGGCTGTGATAGGAGCCTGGCAGGGTCACCACCATTCCCAGCATGCGTTTGAAGTTTCAAGTGGCAAGATAAGCAAGCAGCCCCATTCTCTGTGCCTCTGTGCGAGCACTGCCATGGGCAGATGAGGCTGAGCAACAGCTTTCCAGGCTAGCCCCTTCTGGCTGCCAGCTATCTGCAGACGTTCGCACTTTCGGAGCAGGGCTGCGAAAGGAGCCTGGCTGGGACACCAACTTTCCCAGGCTACGTTTGAAGTTTGAGGTGGCAAGACAAGCAAGGAGCCCCATTCTCTGTGCGAGCAGTGCCATGGGCAGATGAGGCTGAGCAACAGCTTTCCAGGCTAGCCCCTTCTGTCTGCCAGCTATCTGCAGACGTTCGCACTTTCGGAGCAGGGCTGTGATAGGAGCCTGGCAGGGACACCATCTTTCCCAGGCTACGTTTGAAGTTTGAGGTGGCAAGACAAGCAAGCAGCCCCATTCTCTGTGCCTCTGTGCGAGCACTGCCATGGGCAGATGAGGCTGAGCAACAGCTTTCCAGGATAGCACCTTGTGGCTGCCAGCTATCTGCAGACGTTCGCACTTTCGGAGCAAGGCTGTGATAGGAGCCTGGCAGGGATACCAACTTTCCCAGCATGCGTTTGAAGTTTCAAGTGGCAAGATAAGCAAGCAGCCCCATTCTCTGTGCCTCTTTGCGAACAGTGCCATGGGCAGATGAGGCTGAGCAACAGCTTTCCAGGCTAGCCCATTCTGGCTGCCAGCTATCTGCAGACGTTCGCACTTTCGGAGCAGGGCTGCGAAAGGAGCCTGGCTGGGACACCAGCTTTCCCAGGCTACGTTTGAAGTTTGAGGTGGCAAAACAAGCAAGCAGCCCCATTCTCTGTGCCTCTGTGCGAGCAGTGCCATGGGCAGATGAGGCTGAGCAACAGCTTTCCAGGCTAGCCCCTTCTGGCTGCCAGCTATCTGCAGACGTTCGCACTTTCGGAGCAGGGCTGTGATAGGAGCCTGGCAGGGTCACCACCATTCCCAGCATGCGTTTGAAGTTTCAAGTGGCAAGACAAGCAAGCAGCCCCATTCTCTGTGCCTCTGTGCGAGCAGTGCCATGGGCAGATGAGGCTGAGTAACAGCTTTCCAGGCTAGTGCCTTCTGGCTGCCAGCTATCTGCAGACGTTCGCACTTTCGGAGCAGGGCTGTGATAGGAGCCTGGCAGGGTCACCACCATTCCCAGCATGCGTTTGAAGTTTCAAGTGGCAAGATAAGCAAGCAGCCCCATTCTCTGTGCCTCTGTGCGAGCACTGCCATGGGCAGATGAGGCTGAGCAACAGCTTTCCAGGCTAGCACCTTCTGGCTGCCAGCTATCTGCAGACGTTCGCACTTTCGGAGCAGGGCTGCGAAAGGAGCCTGGCTGGGACACCAACTTTCCCAGGCTACGTTTGAAGTTTGAGGTGGCAAAACAAGCAAGGAGCCCCATTCTCTGTGCCTCTGTGCGAGCAGTGCCATGGGCAGATGAGGCTGAGCAACAGCTTTCCAGGCTAGCCCCTTCTGGCTGCCAGCTATCTGCAGACGTTCGCATTTCAAGAGCAGGGCTGTGATAGGAGCCTGGCAGGGACACCACCATTCCCAGCATGCGTTTGAAGTTTCAAGTGGCAAGATAAGCAAGCAGCCCCATTCTCTGTGCCTCTGTGCGAGCAGTGCCATGGGCAGATGAGGCTGAGCAATAGCTTTCCAGGCTAGCGCCTTCTGGCTGCCAGCTATCTGCAGACGTTCGCATTTCAAGAGCAGGGCTGCGAAAGGAGCCTGGCAGGTACACCAACTTTCCCAGGCTACGTTTGAAGTTTGAGGTGGCAAGACAAGCAAGCAGCCCCATTCTCTGTGCCTCTGTGCGAGCACTGCCATGGGCAGATGAGGCTGAGCAACAGCTTTCCAGGATAGCACCTTGTGGCTGCCAGCTATCTGCAGACGTTCGCACTTTTGGAGCAGGGCTGTGATAGGAGCCTGGCAGGGACACCAACTTTCCCAGCATGCGTTTGAAGTTTCAAGTGGCAAGATAAGCAAGCAGCCCCATTCTCTGTGCCTCTATGCGAACAGTGCCATGGGCAGATGAGGCTGAGCAACAGCTTTCCAGGCTAGCCCCTTCTGGCTGCCAGCTATCTGCAGACGTTCGCACTTTCGGAGCAGGGCTGTGATAGGAGCCTGGCAGGGACACCACCATTCCCAGCATGCGTTTGAAGTTTCAAGTGGCAAGATAAGCAAGCAGCCCCATTCTCTGTGCCTCTGTGCGAGCAGTGCCATGGGCAGATGAGGCTGAGCAATAGCTTTCCAGGCTAGCCCCTTCTGGCTGCCAGCTATCTGCAGACGTTCGCATTTCAAGAGCAGGGCTGCGAAAGGAGCCTGGCAGGTACACCAACTTTCCCAGGCTACGTTTGAAGTTTGAGGTGGCAAGACAAGCAAGCAGCCCCATTCTCTGTGCCTCTGTGCGAGCACTGCCATGGGCAGATGAGGCTGAGCAACAGCTTTCCAGGATAGCACCTTGTGGCTGCCAGCTATCTGCAGACATTCGCACTTTCGGAGCAAGGCTGTGATAGGAGCCTGGCAGGGATACCAACTTTCCCAGCATGCGTTTGAAGTTTCAAGTGGCAAGATAAGCAAGCAGCCCCATTCTCTGTGCCTCTGTGCGAGCAGTGCCATGGGCAGATGAGGCTGAGCAACAGCTTTCCAGGCTAGCGCCTTCTGGCTGCCAGCTATCTGCAGACGTTCGCACTTTAGGAGCAGGGCTGCGAAAGGAGCCTGGCAGGGACACCATATTTCCCAGGCTACGTTTGAAGTTTGAGGTGGCAAGACAAGCAAGGAGCCCCATTCTCTGTGCGAGCAGTGCCATGGGCAGATGAGGCTGAGCAACAGCTTTCCAGGCTAGCCCCTTCTGGCTGGCAGCTATCTGCAGACGTTCGCATTTCAAGAGCAGGGCTGCGAAAGGAACCTGGCAGGTACACCATCTTTCCCAGGCTACGTTTGAAGTTTGAGGTGGCAAGACAAGCAAGCAGCCCCATTCTCTGTGCCTCTGTGCGAGCAGTGCCATGGGCAGATGAGGCTGAGCAACAGCTTTCCAGGCTAGCCCCTTCTGGCTGCCAGCTATCTGCAGACGTTCGCACTTTCGGAGCAGGGCTGTGATAGGAGCCTGGCAGGGTCACCACCATTCCCAGCATGCGTTTGAAGTTTCAAGTGGCAAGATAAGCAAGCAGCCCCATTCTCTGTGCCTCTGTGCGAGCACTGCCATGGGCAGATGAGGCTGAGCAACAGCTTTCCAGGCTAGCACCTTCTGGCTGCCAGCTATCTGCAGACGTTCGCACTTTCGGAGCAGGGCTGCGAAAGGAGCCTGGCAGGGACACCAACTTTCCCAGCATGCGTTTGAAGTTTCAAGTGGCAAGATAAGCAAGCAGCCCCATTCTCTGTGCCTCTATGCGAACAGTGCCATGGGCAGATGAGGCTGAGCAACAGCTTTCCAGGCTAGCCCCTTCTGGCTGCCAGCTATCTGCAGACGTTCGCACTTTCGGAGCAGGGCTGTGATAGGAGCCTGGCAGGGACACCACCATTCCCAGCATGCGTTTGAAGTTTCAAGTGGCAAGATAAGCAAGCAGCCCCATTCTCTGTGCCTCTGTGCGAGCAGTGCCATGGGCAGATGAGGCTGAGCAATAGCTTTCCAGGCTAGCCCCTTCTGGCTGCCAGCTATGTGCAGACGTTCGCATTTCAAGAGCAGGGCTGCGAAAGGAGCCTGGCAGGTACACCAACTTTCCCAGGCTACGTTTGAAGTTTGAGGTGGCAAGACAAGCAAGCAGCCCCATTCTCTGTGCCTCTGTGCGAGCAGTGCCATGGGCAGATGAGGCTGAGCAACAGCTTTCCAGGATAGCACCTTGTGGCTGCCAGCTATCTGCAGACATTCGCACTTTCGGAGCAAGGCTGTGATAGGAGCCTGGCAGGGATACCATCTTTCCCAGCATGCGTTTGAAGTTTCAAGTGGCAAGATAAGCAAGCAGCCCCATTCTCTGTGCCTCTGTGCGAGCAGTGCCATGGGCAGATGAGGCTGAGCAACAGCTTTCCAGGCTAGCGCCTTCTGGCTGCCAGCTATCTGCAGACGTTCGCACTTTAGGAGCAGGGCTGCGAAAGGAACCTGGCAGGGACACCATATTTCCCAGGCTACGTTTGAAGTTTGAGGTGGCAAGACAAGCAAGGAGCCCCATTCTCTGTGCGAGCAGTGCCATGGGCAGATGAGGCTGAGCAACAGCTTTCCAGGCTAGCCCCTTCTGGCTGGCAGCTATCTGCAGACGTTCGCATTTCAAGAGCAGGGCTGCGAAAGGAACCTGGCAGGTACACCATCTTTCCCAGGCTACGTTTGAAGTTTGAGGTGGCAAGACAAGCAAGCAGCCCCATTCTCTGTGCCTCTGTGCGAGCAGTGCCATGGGCAGATGAGGCTGAGCAACAGCTTTCCAGGCTAGCCCCTTCTGGCTGCCAGCTATCTGCAGACGTTCGCACTTTCGGAGCAGGGCTGTGATAGGAGCCTGGCAGGGTCACCACCATTCCCAGCATGCGTTTGAAGTTTCAAGTGGCAAGATAAGCAAGCAGCCCCATTCTCTGTGCCTCTGTGCGAGCACTGCCATGGGCAGATGAGGCTGAGCAACAGCTTTCCAGGCTAGCACCTTCTGGCTGCCAGCTATCTGCAGACGTTCGCACTTTCGGAGCAGGGCTGCGAAAGGAGCCTGGCTGGGACACCAACTTTCCCAGGCTACGTTTGAAGTTTGAGGTGGCAAGACAAGCAAGGAGCCCCATTCTCTGTGCGAGCAGTGCCATGGGCAGATGAGGCTGAGCAACAGCTTTCCAGGCTAGCCCCTTCTGGCTGCCAGCTATCTGCAGACGTTCGCACTTTCGGAGCAGGGCTGTGATAGGAGCCTGGCAGGGACACCAACTTTCCCAGGTTACGTTTGAAGTTTGAGGTGGCAAGACAAGCAAGCAGCCCCATTCTCTGTGCCTCTGTGCGAACAGTGCCATGGGCAGATGAGGCTGAGCAACAGCTTTCCAGGCTAGCCCCTTCTGGCTGCCAGCTATCTGCAGACGTTCGCACTTTCAAAGCAGGGCTGCGAAAGGAGCCTGGCTGGGACACCAACTTTCCCAGGCTACGTTTGAAGTTTGAGGTGGCAAAACAAGCAAGGAGCCCCATTCTCTGTGCCTCTGTGCGAGCACTGCCATGGGCAGATGAGGCTGAGCAACAGCTTTCCAGGCTAGCGCCTTCTGGCTGCCAGCTATCTGCAGACGTTCGCACTTTCGGAGCAGGGCTGTGATAGGAGCCTGACAGGGACACCAACTTTCCCAGGTTACGTTTGAAGTTTCAAGTGGCAAGACAAGCAAGCAGCCCCATTCTCTGTGCCTCTGTGCGAGCAGTGCCATGAGCAGATGAGGCTGAGCAACAGCTTTCCAGGCTAGCCCCTTCTGGCTGCCAGCTATCTGCAGACGTTCGCACTTTCGGAGCAGGGCTGTGATAGGAGCCTGGCAGGGACACCACCATTCCCAGCATGCGTTTGAAGTTTCAAGTGGCAAGATAAGCAAGCAGCCCCATTCTCTGTGCCTCTGTGCGAGCACTGCCATGGGCAGATGAGGCTGAGCAATAGCTTTCCAGGCTAGCCCCTTCTGGCTGCCAGCTATCTGCAGACGTTCGCATTTCAAGAGCAGGGCTGCGAAAGGAGCCTGGCAGGTACACCATCTTTCCCAGGCTACGTTTGAAGTTTGAGGTGGCAAGACAAGCAAGCAGCCCCATTCTCTGTGCCTCTGTGCGAGCACTGCCATGGGCAGATGAGGCTGAGCAACAGCTTTCCAGGATAGCACCTTGTGGCTGCCAGCTATCTGCAGACGTTCGCACTTTCGGAGCAAGGCTGTGATAGGAGCCTGGCAGGGATACCAACTTTCCCAGCATGCGTTTGAAGTTTCAAGTGGCAAGATAAGCAAGCAGCCCCATTCTCTGTGCCTCTTTGCGAACAGTGCCATGGGCAGATGAGGCTGAGCAACAGCTTTCCAGGCTAGCCCATTCTGGCTGCCAGCTATCTGCAGACGTTCGCACTTTCGGAGCAGGGCTGCGAAAGGAGCCTGGCTGGGACACCAGCTTTCCCAGGCTACGTTTGAAGTTTGAGGTGGCAAAACAAGCAAGCAGCCCCATTCTCTGTGCCTCTGTGCGAGCAGTGCCATGGGCAGATGAGGCTGAGCAACAGCTTTCCAGGCTAGCCCCTTCTGGCTGCCAGCTATCTGCAGACGTTCGCACTTTCGGAGCAGGGCTGTGATAGGAGCCTGGCAGGGTCACCACCATTCCCAGCATGCGTTTGAAGTTTCAAGTGGCAAGACAAGCAAGCAGCCCCATTCTCTGTGCCTCTGTGCGAGCAGTGCCATGGGCAGATGAGGCTGAGTAACAGCTTTCCAGGCTAGTGCCTTCTGGCTGCCAGCTATCTGCAGACGTTCGCACTTTCGGAGCAGGGCTGTGATAGGAGCCTGGCAGGGTCACCACCATTCCCAGCATGCGTTTGAAGTTTCAAGTGGCAAGATAAGCAAGCAGCCCCATTCTCTGTGCCTCTGTGCGAGCACTGCCATGGGCAGATGAGGCTGAGCAACAGCTTTCCAGGCTAGCACCTTCTGGCTGCCAGCTATCTGCAGACGTTCGCACTTTCGGAGCAGGGCTGCGAAAGGAGCCTGGCTGGGACACCAACTTTCCCAGGCTACGTTTGAAGTTTGAGGTGGCAAAACAAGCAAGGAGCCCCATTCTCTGTGCCTCTGTGCGAGCAGTGCCATGGGCAGATGAGGCTGAGCAACAGCTTTCCAGGCTAGCCCCTTCTGGCTGCCAGCTATCTGCAGACGTTCGCATTTCAAGAGCAGGGCTGTGATAGGAGCCTGGCAGGGACACCACCATTCCCAGCATGCGTTTGAAGTTTCAAGTGGCAAGATAAGCAAGCAGCCCCATTCTCTGTGCCTCTGTGCGAGCAGTGCCATGGGCAGATGAGGCTGAGCAATAGCTTTCCAGGCTAGCCCCTTCTGGCTGCCAGCTATCTGCAGACGTTCGCATTTCAAGAGCAGGGCTGCGAAAGGAGCCTGGCAGGTACACCAACTTTCCCAGGCTACGTTTGAAGTTTGAGGTGGCAAGACAAGCAAGCAGCCCCATTCTCTGTGCCTCTGTGCGAGCACTGCCATGGGCAGATGAGGCTGAGCAACAGCTTTCCAGGATAGCACCTTGTGGCTGCCAGCTATCTGCAGACGTTCGCACTTTTGGAGCAGGGCTGTGATAGGAGCCTGGCAGGGACACCAACTTTCCCAGCATGCGTTTGAAGTTTCAAGTGGCAAGATAAGCAAGCAGCCCCATTCTCTGTGCCTCTATGCGAACAGTGCCATGGGCAGATGAGGCTGAGCAACAGCTTTCCAGGCTAGCCCCTTCTGGCTGCCAGCTATCTGCAGATGTTCGCACTTTCGGAGCAGGGCTGCGAAAGGAGTCTGGCTGGGACACCAAATTTCCCAGGCTACGTTTGAAGTTTGAGGTGGCAAAACAAGCAAGGAGCCCAATTGTCTGTGCCTCTGTGCTAGCAGTGCCATGGGCAGATGAGGCTGAGTAACAGCTTTCCAGGCTAGCGCCTTCTGGCTGCCAGCTATCTGCAGACGTTCGCACTTTAGGAGCAGGGCTGCAAAAGGAACCTGGCTGGGACACCATCTTTCCCAGGCTACGTTTGAAGTTTGAGGTGGCAAGACAAGCAAGGAGCCCCATTCTCTGTGCGAGCAGTGCCATGGGCAGATGAGGCTGAGCAACAGCTTTCCAGGCTAGCCCCTTCTGGCTGGCAGCTATCTGCAGACGTTCGCATTTCAAGAGCAGGGCTGCGAAAGGAGCCTGGCAGGTACACCATCTTTCCCAGGCTACGTTTGAAGTTTGAGGTGGCAAGACAAGCAAGCAGCCCCATTCTCTGTGCCTCTGTGCGAGCAGTGCCATGGGCAGATGAGGCTGAGTAACAGCTTTCCAGGCTAGCCCCTTCTGGCTGCCAGCTATCTGCAGACGTTCGCACTTTCGGAGCAGGGCTGTGATAGGAGCCTGGCAGGGTCACCACCATTCCCAGCATGCGTTTGAAGTTTCAAGTGGCAAGATAAGCAAGCAGCCCCATTCTCTGTGCCTCTGTGCGAGCAGTGCCATGGGCAGATGAGGCTGAGCAACAGCTTTCCAGGCTAGCCCCTTCTGGCTGCCAGCTATCTGCAGACGTTCGCATTTCAAGAGCAGGGCTGCGAAAGGAGCCTGGCTGGGACACCAACTTTCCCAGGCTACGTTTGAAGTTTGAGGTGGCAAAACAAGCAAGGAGCCCCATTCTCTGTGCCTCTGTGCGAGCACTGCCATGGGCAGATGAGGCTGAGCAACAGCTTTCCAGGCTAGCGCCTTCTGGCTGCCAGCTATCTGCAGACGTTCGCACTTTCGGAGCAGGGCTGTGATAGGAGCCTGGCAGGGACACCAACTTTCCCAGGTTACGTTTGAAGTTTGAGGTGGCAAGACAAGCAAGGAGCCCCATTCTCTGTGCCTCTGTGCGAGCAGTGCCATGGGCAGATGAGGCTGAGCAACAACTTTCCAGGCTAGCCCCTTCTGGCTGCCAGCTATCTGCAGACGTTCGCACTTTCGGAGCAGGGCTGTGATAGGAGCCTGGCAGGGACACCACCATTCCCAGCATGCGTTTGAAGTTTCAAGTGGCAAGATAAGCAAGCAGCCCCATTCTCTGTGCCTCTGTGCGAGCAGTGCCATGGGCAGATGAGGCTGAGCAATAGCTTTCCAGGCTAGCCCCTTCTGGCTGCCAGCTATCTGCAGACGTTCGCATTTCAAGAGCAGGGCTGCGAAAGGAGCCTGGCAGGTACACCAACTTTCCCAGGCTACGTTTGAAGTTTGAGGTGGCAAGACAAGCAAGCAGCCCCATTCTCTGTGCCTCTGTGCGAGCACTGCCATGGGCAGATGAGGCTGAGCAACAGCTTTCCAGGATAGCACCTTGTGGCTGCCAGCTATCTGCAGACATTCGCACTTTCGGAGCAAGGCTGTGATAGGAGCCTGGCAGGGATACTAACTTTCCCAGCATGCGTTTGAAGTTTCAAGTGGCAAGATAAGCAAGCAGCCCCATTCTCTGTGCCTCTGTGCGAGCAGTGCCATGGGCAGATGAGGCTGAGCAACAGCTTTCCAGGCTAGCACCTTCTGGCTGCCAGCTATCTGCAGACGTTCGCACTTTCGGAGCAGGGCTGCGAAAGGAGCCTGGCTGGGACACCAACTTTCCCAGGCTACGTTTGAAGTTTGAGGTGGCAAGACAAGCAAGGAGCCCCATTCTCTGTGCGAGCAGTGCCATGGGCAGATGAGGCTGAGCAACAGCTTTCCAGGCTAGCCCCTTCTGGCTGCCAGCTATCTGCAGACGTTCGCACTTTCGGAGCAGGGCTGTGATAGGAGCCTGGCAGGGACACCAACTTTCCCAGGTTACGTTTGAAGTTTGAGGTGGCAAGACAAGCAAGCAGCCCCATTCTCTGTGCCTCTGTGCGAACAGTGCCATGGGCAGATGAGGCTGAGCAACAGCTTTCCAGGCTAGCCCCTTCTGGCTGCCAGCTATCTGCAGACGTTCGCACTTTCAAAGCAGGGCTGCGAAAGGAGCCTGGCTGGGACACCAACTTTCCCAGGCTACGTTTGAAGTTTGAGGTGGCAAAACAAGCAAGGAGCCCCATTCTCTGTGCCTCTGTGCGAGCACTGCCATGGGCAGATGAGGCTGAGCAACAGCTTTCCAGGCTAGCGCCTTCTGGCTGCCAGCTATCTGCAGACGTTCGCACTTTCGGAGCAGGGCTGTGATAGGAGCCTGACAGGGACACCAACTTTCCCAGGTTACGTTTGAAGTTTGAGGTGGCAAGACAAGCAAGCAGCCCCATTCTCTGTGCCTCTGTGCGAGCAGTGCCATGAGCAGATGAGGCTGAGCAACAGCTTTCCAGGCTAGCCCCTTCTGGCTGCCAGCTATCTGCAGACGTTCGCACTTTCGGAGCAGGGCTGTGATAGGAGCCTGGCAGGGACACCACCATTCCCAGCATGCGTTTGAAGTTTCAAGTGGCAAGATAAGCAAGCAGCCCCATTCTCTGTGCCTCTGTGCGAGCAGTGCCATGGGCAGATGAGGCTGAGCAATAGCTTTCCAGGCTAGCCCCTTCTGGCTGCCAGCTATCTGCAGACGTTCGCATTTCAAGAGCAGGGCTGCGAAAGGAGCCTGGCAGGTACACCATCTTTCCCAGGCTACGTTTGAAGTTTGAGGTGGCAAGACAAGCAAGCAGCCCCATTCTCTGTGCCTCTGTGCGAGCACTGCCATGGGCAGATGAGGCTGAGCAACAGCTTTCCAGGATAGCACCTTGTGGCTGCCAGCTATCTGCAGACGTTCGCACTTTCGGAGCAAGGCTGTGATAGGAGCCTGGCAGGGATACCAACTTTCCCAGCATGCGTTTGAAGTTTCAAGTGGCAAGATAAGCAAGCAGCCCCATTCTCTGTGCCTCTTTGCGAACAGTGCCATGGGCAGATGAGGCTGAGCAACAGCTTTCCAGGCTAGCCCATTCTGGCTGCCAGCTATCTGCAGACGTTCGCACTTTCGGAGCAGGGCTGCGAAAGGAGCCTGGCTGGGACACCAACTTTCCCAGGCTACGTTTGAAGTTTGAGGTGGCAAAACAAGCAAGCAGCCCCATTCTCTGTGCCTCTGTGCGAGCAGTGCCATGGGCAGATGAGGCTGAGCAACAGCTTTCCAGGCTAGCCCCTTCTGGCTGCCAGCTATCTGCAGACGTTCGCACTTTCGGAGCAGGGCTGTGATAGGAGCCTGGCAGGGTCACCACCATTCCCAGCATGCGTTTGAAGTTTCAAGTGGCAAGACAAGCAAGCAGCCCCATTCTCTGTGCCTCTGTGCGAACAGTGCCATGGGCAGATGAGGCTGAGCAACAGCTTTCCAGGCTAGCCCCTTCTGGCTGCCAGCTATCTGCAGACGTTCGCACTTTCGGAGCAGGTCTGCGAAAGGAGCCTGGCTGGGACACCAACTTTCCCAGGCTACGTTTGAAGTTTGAGGTGGCAAGACAAGCAAGCAGCCCCATTCTCTGTGCCTCTGTGCGAGCACTGCCATGGGCAGATGAGGCTGAGCAACAGCTTTCCAGGCTAGCGCCTTCTGGCTGCCAGCTATCTGCAGACGTTCGCACTTTCGGAGCAGGGCTGTGATAGGAGCCTGGCAGGGTCACCACCATTCCCAGCATGCGTTTGAAGTGTCAAGTTGCAAGATAAGCAAGCAGCCCCATTCTCTGTACATCTGTGCGAGCACTGCCATGGGCAGATGAGGCTGAGCAACAGCTTTCCAGGCTAGCACCTTCTGGCTGCCAGCTATCTGCAGACGTTCGCACTTTCGGAGCAGGGCTGCGAAAGGAGCCTGGCTGGGACACCAACTTTCCCAGGCTACGTTTGAAGTTTGAGGTGGCAAGACAAGCAAGGAGCCCCATTCTCTGTGCGAGCAGTGCCATGGGCAGATGAGGCTGAGCAACAGCTTTCCAGGCTAGCGCCTTCTGGCTGCCAGCTATCTGCAGACGTTCGCACTTTCGGAGCAGGGCTGTGATAGGAGCCTGGCAGGGACACCAACTTTCCCAGGCTACGTTTGAAGTTTGAGGTGGCAAGACAAGCAAGCAGCCCCATTCTCTGTGCCTCTGTGCGAGCAGTGCCATGGGCAGATGAGGCTGAGCAACAGCTTTCCAGGCTAGCCCCTTCTGGCTGCCAGCTATCTGCAGACGTTCGCACTTTCGGAGCAGGGCTGTGATAGGAGCCTGGCAGGGACATAACCATTCCCAGCATGCGTTTGAAGTTTCAAGTGGCAAGATAAGCAAGCAGCCCCATTCTCTGTGCCTCTGTGTGAGCAGTGCCATGGGCAGATGAGGCTGAGCAATAGCTTTCCAGGCTAGCCCCTTCTGGCTGCCAGCTATCTGCAGACGTTCGCATTTCAAGAGCAGGGCTGCGAAAGGAGCCTGGCAGGTACACCATCTTTCCCAGGCTACGTTTGAAGTTTGAGGTGGCAAGACAAGCAAGCAGCCCCATTCTCTGTGCCTCTGTGCGAGCAGTGCCATGGGCAGATGAGGCTGAGCAACAGCTTTCCAGGATAGCACCTTGTGGCTGCCAGCTATCTGCAGACGTTCGCACTTTCGGAGCAAGGCTGTGATAGGAGCCTGGCAGGGATACCAAATTTCCCAGCATGCGTTTGAAGTTTCAAGTGGCAAGATAAGCAAGCAGCCCCATTCTCTGTGCCTCTGTGTGAGCAGTGCCATGGGCAGATGAGGCTGAGCAATAGCTTTCCAGGCTAGCCCCTTCTGGCTGCCAGCTATCTGCAGACGTTCGCATTTCAAGAGCAGGGCTGCGAAAGGAGCCTGGCAGGTACACCATCTTTCCCAGGCTACGTTTGAAGTTTGAGGTGGCAAGACAAGCAAGCAGCCCCATTCTCTGTGCCTCTGTGCGAGCAGTGCCATGGGCAGATGAGGCTGAGCAACAGCTTTCCAGGCTAGCGCCTTCTGGCTGCCAGCTATCTGCAGACGTTCGCACTTTAGGAGCAGGGCTGCGAAAGGAACCTGACAGGGACACCATCTTTCCCAGGCTACGTTTGAAGTTTGAGGTGGCAAGACAAGCAAGGAGCCCCATTCTCTGTGCGAGCAGTGCCATGGGCAGATGAGGCTGAGCAACAGCTTTCCAGGCTAGCCCCTTCTGGCTGGCAGCTATCTGCAGACGTTCGCATTTCAAGAGCAGGGCTGCGAAAGGAGCCTGGCAGGTACACCATCTTTCCCAGGCTACGTTTGAAGTTTGAGGTGGCAAGACAAGCAAGCAGCCCCATTCTCTGTGCCTCTGTGCGAGCAGTGCCATGGGCAGATGAGGCTGAGCAACAGCTTTCCAGGCTAGCCCCTTCTGGCTGCCAGCTATCTGCAGACGTTCGCACTTTCGGAGCAGGGCTGTGATAGGAGCCTGGCAGGGTCACCACCATTCCCAGCATGCGTTTGAAGTTTCAAGTGGCAAGATAAGCAAGCAGCCCCATTCTCTGTGCCTCTGTGCGAGCACTGCCATGGGCAGATGAGGCTGAGCAACAGCTTTCCAGGCTAGCACCTTCTGGCTGCCAGCTATCTGCAGACGTTCGCACTTTCGGAGCAGGGCTGCGAAAGGAGCCTGGCTGGGACACCAACTTTCCCAGGCTACGTTTGAAGTTTGAGGTGGCAAGACAAGCAAGCAGCCCCATTCTCTGTGCGAGCAGTGCCATGGGCAGATGAGGCTGAGCAACAGCTTTCCATTCTAGCCCCTTCTGGCTGCCAGCTATCTGCAGACGTTCGCACTTTCGGAGCAGGGCTGCTAAAGGAGCCTGGCAGGGACACCACCATTCCCAGCATGCGTTTGAAGTTTCAAGTGGCAAGACAAGCAAGCAGCCCCATTCTCTGTGCCTCTGTGCGAACAGTGCCATGGGCAGATGAGGCTGAGCAACAGCTTTCCAGGCTAGCCCCTTCTGGCTGCCAGCTATCTGCAGACGTTCGCAGTTTCAAAGCAGGGCTGCGAAAGGAGCCTGGCTGGGACACCAACTTTCCCAGGCTACGTTTGAAGTTTGAGGTGGCAAAACAAGCAAGGAGCCCCATTCTCTGTGCCTCTGTGCGAGCACTGCCATGGGCAGATGAGGCTGAGCAACAGCTTTCCAGGCTAGCGCCTTCTGGCTGCCAGCTATCTGCAGACGTTCGCACTTTCGGAGCAGGGCTGTGATAGGAGCCTGGCAGGGACACCAACTTTCCCAGGCTACGTTTGAAGTTTGAGGTGGCAAGACAAGCAAGCAGCCCCATTCTCTGTGCCTCTGTGCGAGCACTGCCATGGGCAGATGAGGCTGAGCAACAGCTTTCCAGGCTAGCCCCTTCTGGCTGCCAGCTATCTGCAGACGTTCGCACTTTCGGAGCAGGGCTGTGATAGGAGCCTGGCAGGGACACCACCATTCCCAGCATGCGTTTGAAGTTTCAAGTGGCAAGATAAGCAAGCAGCCCCATTCTCTGTGCCTCTGTGCGAGCAGTGCCATGGGCAGATGAGGCTGAGCAATAGCTTTCCAGGCTAGCCCCTTCTGGCTGCCAGCTATCTGCAGACGTTCGCATTTCAAGAGCAGGGCTGCGAAAGGAGCCTGGCAGGTACACCATCTTTCCCAGGCTACTTTTGAAGTTTGAGGTGGCAAGACAAGCAAGCAGCCCCATTCTCTGTGCCTCTGTGCGAGCACTGCCATGGGCAGATGAGGCTGAGCAACAGCTTTCCAGGCTAGCCCCTTCTGGCTGGCAGCTATCTGCAGACGTTCGCATTTCAAGAGCAGGGCTGCGAAAGGAGCCTGGCAGGTACACCATCTTTCCCAGGCTACGTTTGAAGTTTGAGGTGGCAAGACAAGCAAGCAGCCCCATTCTCTGTGCCTCTGTGCGAGCAGTGCCATGGGCAGATGAGGCTGAGCAACAGCTTTCCAGGCTAGCCCCTTCTGGCTGCCAGCTATCTGCAGACGTTCGCACTTTCGGAGCAGGGCTGTGATAGGAGCCTGGCAGGGTCACCACCATTCCCAGCATGCGTTTGAAGTTTCAAGTGGCAAGATAAGCAAGCAGCCCCATTCTCTGTGCCTCTATGCGAACAGTGCCATGGGCAGATGAGGCTGAGCAACAGCTTTCCAGGCTAGCCCCTTCTGGCTGCCAGCTATCTGCAGACGTTCGCATTTCGAGAGGAGGTCTGCGAAAGGAGCCTGGCAGGGACATCACCATTCCCAGCATGCCTTTGAAGTTTCAAGCTGCAAGACAAGCAAGCAGCCCCATTCTCTGTGCCTCTGTGCGAACAGTGCCATGGGCAGATGAGGCTGAGCAACAGCTTTCCAGGCTAGCCCCTTCTGGCTGCCAGCTATCTGCAGACGTTCGCACTTTCGGAGCAGGGCTGCGAAAGGAGCCTGGCTGGGACACCAACTTTCCCAGGTTACGTTTGAAGTTTGAGGTGGCAAGACAAGCAAGCAGCCCCATTCTCTGTGCCTCTGTGCGAGCAGTGCCATGGGCAGATGAGGCTGAGCAACAGCTTTCCAGGCTAGCCCCTTCTGGCTGCCAGCTATCTGCAGACGTTCGCACTTTCGGAGCAGGGCTGCGAAAGGAGCCTGGCAGGGACACCACCATTCCCAGCATGCGTTTGAAGTTTGAGGTGGTAAGACAAGCAAGCAGCCCCATTCTCTGTGCCTCTGTGCGAACAGTGCCATGGGCAGATGAGGCTGAGCAACAGCTTTCCAGGCTAGCCCCTTCTGGCTGCCAGCTATCTGCAGACGTTCGCAGTTTCAAAGCAGGGCTGCGAAAGGAGCCTGGCTGGGACACCAACTTTCCCAGGCTACGTTTGAAGTTTGAGGTGGCAAAACAAGCAAGGAGCCCCATTCTCTGTGCCTCTGTGCGAGCACTGCCATGGGCAGATGAGGCTGAGCAACAGCTTTCCAGGCTAGCGCCTTCTGGCTGCCAGCTATCTGCAGACGTTCGCACTTTCGGAGCAGGGCTGTGATAGGAGCCTGGCAGGGACTCCAACTTTCCCAGCATGCGTTTCAAGTTTCAAGTGGCAAGATAAGCAAGCAGCCCCATTCTCTGTGCCTCTGTGCGAGCAGTGCCATGGGCAGATGAGGCTGAGCAATAGCTTTCCAGGCTAGCCCCTTCTGGCTGCCAGCTATCTGCAGACGTTCGCATTTCAAGAGCAGGGCTGCGAAAGGAACCTGGCAGGTACACCATCTTTCCCAGGCTACGTTTGAAGTTTGAGGTGGCAAGACAAGCAAGCAGCCCCATTCTCTGTGCCTCTGTGCGAGCAGTGCCATGGGCAGATGAGGCTGAGCAACAGCTTTCCAGGCTAGCCCCTTCTGGCTGCCAGCTATCTGCAGACGTTCGCACTTTCGGAGCAGGGCTGTGATAGGAGCCTGGCAGGGTCACCACCATTCCCAGCATGCGTTTGAAGTTTCAAGTGGCAAGATAAGCAAGCAGCCCCATTCTCTGTGCCTCTATGCGAACAGTGCCATGGGCAGATGAGGCTGAGGAACAGCTTTCCAGGATAGCCCATTCTGGCTGCCAGCTATCTGCAGACGTTCGCACTTTCGGAGCAGGGCTGCGAAAGGAGCCTGGCTGGGACACCAACTTTCCCAGGCTACGTTTGAAGTTTGAGGTGGCAAAACAAGCAAGCAGCCCCATTCTCTGTGCCTCTGTGCGAGCAGTGCCATGGGCAGATGAGGCTGAGCAACAGCTTTCCAGGCTAGCCCCTTCTGGCTGCCAGCTATCTGCAGACGTTCGCACTTTCGGAGCAGGGCTGTGATAGGAGCCTGGCAGGGTCACCACCATTCCCAGCATGCGTTTGAAGTTTCAAGTGGCAAGATAAGCAAGCAGCCCCATTCTCTGTGCCTCTATGCGAACAGTGCCATGGGCAGATGAGGCTGAGCAACAGCTTTCCAGGCTAGCACCTTCTGGCTGCCAGCTATCTGCAGACGTTCGCATTTCAAGAGCAGGTCTGCGAAAGGAGCCTGGCAGGGACACCACCATTCCCAGCATGCCTTTGAAGTTTCAAGTGGCAAGATAAGCAAGCAGCCCCATTCTCTGTGCCTCTGTGCGAACAGTGCCATGGGCAGATGAGGCTGAGCAACAGCTTTCCAGGCTAGCCCCTTCTGGCTGCCAGCTATCTGCAGACGTTTGCATTTTTGGAGCAGGGCTGGGAAAGTATCCTGGCAGGGACCTCCCCATTTCCAGGGTAAATTGGAAGTTTGAGGTGGCAAGAGAAGGAAGCAGCCCCAGTCTCTGTGCCTCTGTGCGAGCAGTGGCATGGGCAGATGAGGCTGAGCAACAGCTTTCCAGGCTAGACCCTTCTGGCTGACTGCTATCTGCAGACGTTCGCATTCTCAGAGCATGTCTACGAAAATAGCCTGGCATGGACTTCCCCATTCCCAGGTTACGTTTGAAGTTTGAGGGGGCAAGACAAGCAAGCAGCCCCATTCTCTGTGCCTCTGTGCGAGCAGTGCCATGGGCAGAAGAGGCTGAGCAACAGCTTTCCAGGCTAGCCCCTTCTGCCTGCCAGCTATCTGCAGACGTTCGCATTGTAAGAGTAGGGCTACCGGAGGCACCAGGCACGGACAACATAAGTGACGTTTGAAGTTTGAGGTGGCAAAACAAGCAAGCAGCCCCAGTCTCTGTACCTCTGTGCGAGCAGTGCCATGGGCAGATGAGGCTGAGCAACAGCTTTCCAGGCTAGCCCTTTCTTTCTGCCAGCTATCTGCAGACGTTCGCATTTTCGGAGCAGGGTTGGGAAAGGAGCCTGGCAGGGACCCCCCCATTTACAGTCTAATTTGGAAGTTCGAGGTGGCAAGACAAGTAAGCAGCCCCAGTCTCTGTGCCTCTGTGCGAGCAGTGCCATGGGCAGATGAGGCTGAGCAACAGCTTTCCAGGATAGCCTCTTCTCGCTGCCATCTATATGCAGACGGTCGCATTTTCGGAACAGGGCTGGGAAAGGAGCCTGGCAGGGACCCCCCCCATTTCCAGTCTACGTTGGAAGTTTGAAGTGGCAAGACAAGCATCAGCCCCAGTCTCTGTGCCTCTGCGAGCAGTGCCATGGGCAGATGAGGCTGAGCAACAGCTTTCCAGGCTAGCCCCTTCTGGCTGCCAGCTATCTGCAGACGTTCGCACTTTCGGAGCAGGGCTGTGATAGGAGCCTGGCAGGGACTCCAACTTTCCCAGCATGCGTTTCAAGTTTCAAGTGGCAAGATAAGCAAGCAGCCCCATTCTCTGTGCCTCTGTGCGAGCAGTGCCATGGGCAGATGAGGCTGAGCAATAGCTTTCCAGGCTAGCCCCTTCTGGCTGCCAGCTATCTGCAGACGTTCGCATTTCAAGAGCAGGGCTGCGAAAGGAACCTGGCAGGTACACCATCTTTCCCAGGCTACGTTTGAAGTTTGAGGTGGCAAGACAAGCAAGCAGCCCCATTCTCTGTGCCTCTGTGCGAGCAGTGCCATGGGCAGATGAGGCTGAGCAACAGCTTTCCAGGCTAGCCCCTTCTGGCTGCCAGCTATCTGCAGACGTTCGCACTTTCGGAGCAGGGCTGTGATAGGAGCCTGGCAGGGTCACCACCATTCCCAGCATGCGTTTGAAGTTTCAAGTGGCAAGATAAGCAAGCAGCCCCATTCTCTGTGCCTCTATGCGAACAGTGCCATGGGCAGATGAGGCTGAGGAACAGCTTTCCAGGATAGCCCATTCTGGCTGCCAGCTATCTGCAGACGTTCGCACTTTCGGAGCAGGGCTGCGAAAGGAGCCTGGCTGGGACACCAACTTTCCCAGGCTACGTTTGAAGTTTGAGGTGGCAAAACAAGCAAGCAGCCCCATTCTCTGTGCCTCTGTGCGAGCAGTGCCATGGGCAGATGAGGCTGAGCAACAGCTTTCCAGGCTAGCCCCTTCTGGCTGCCAGCTATCTGCAGACGTTCGCACTTTCGGAGCAGGGCTGTGATAGGAGCCTGGCAGGGTCACCACCATTCCCAGCATGCGTTTGAAGTTTCAAGTGGCAAGATAAGCAAGCAGCCCCATTCTCTGTGCCTCTATGCGAACAGTGCCATGGGCAGATGAGGCTGAGCAACAGCTTTCCAGGCTAGCACCTTCTGGCTGCCAGCTATCTGCAGACGTTCGCATTTCAAGAGCAGGTCTGCGAAAGGAGCCTGGCAGGGACACCACCATTCCCAGAATGCCTTTGAAGTTTCAAGTGGCAAGATAAGCAAGCAGCCCCATTCTCTGTGCCTCTGTGCGAACAGTGCCATGGGCAGATGAGGCTGAGCAACAGCTTTCCAGGCTAGCCCCTTCTGGCTGCCAGCTATCTGCAGACGTTTGCATTTTTGGAGCAGGGCTGGGAAAGTATCCTGGCAGGGACCTCCCCATTTCCAGGGTAAATTGGAAGTTTGAGGTGGCAAGAGAAGGAAGCAGCCCCAGTCTCTGTGCCTCTGTGCGAGCAGTGGCATGGGCAGATGAGGCTGAGCAACAGCTTTCCAGGCTAGACCCTTCTGGCTGACTGCTATCTGCAGACGTTCGCATTCTCAGAGCATGTCTACGAAAATAGCCTGGCATGGACTTCCCCATTCCCAGGTTACGTTTGAAGTTTGAGGGGGCAAGACAAGCAAGCAGCCCCATTCTCTGTGCCTCTGTGCGAGCAGTGCCATGGGCAGAAGAGGCTGAGCAACAGCTTTCCAGGCTAGCCCCTTCTGCCTGCCAGCTATCTGCAGACGTTCGCATTGTAAGAGTAGGGCTACCGGAGGCACCAGGCACGGACAACATAAGTGACGTTTGAAGTTTGAGGTGGCAAAACAAGCAAGCAGCCCCAGTCTCTGTACCTCTGTGCGAGCAGTGCCATGGGCAGATGAGGCTGAGCAACAGCTTTCCAGGCTAGCCCTTTCTTTCTGCCAGCTATCTGCAGACGTTCGCATTTTCGGAGCAGGGTTGGGAAAGGAGCCTGGCAGGGACCCCCCCATTTACAGTCTAATTTGGAAGTTCGAGGTGGCAAGACAAGTAAGCAGCCCCAGTCTCTGTGCCTCTGTGCGAGCAGTGCCATGGGCAGATGAGGCTGAGCAACAGCTTTCCAGGATAGCCTCTTCTCGCTGCCATCTATATGCAGACGGTCGCATTTTCGGAACAGGGCTGGGAAAGGAGCCTGGCAGGGACCCCCCCCATTTCCAGTCTACGTTGGAAGTTTGAAGTGGCAAGACAAGCATCAGCCCCAGTCTCTGTGCCTCTGCGAGCAGTGCCATGGGCAGATGAGGCTGAGCAACAGCTTTCCAGGCTAGCCCCTTCTGGCTGACAGCTATCTGCAGACGTTCGCATTCTCAGAGCAGGGCTAATGGAGGAGCCCAGCACGGACAACATAAGATACGTTAGAAGTTCGAGGTGACAAGACAAGCAAGAAGCCCCAGTCTCTGTGCCTCTGTGCGAGCACTGCCATGGGCAGATGAGGCTGAGCAACAGCTTTCCAGGCTAGCCCCTTCTGGCTGCCAGCTATCTGCAGACGTTCGCATTCTCAGAGCAGGGCTGGGAAAGTATCCTGGCAGGGACCCCCCCCCATTCACACGTTACGTTTGAAGTTTGAGGTGGTAAAACAAGCAAGCAGCCCCATTCTCTGTGCCTCTGTGCGAGCAGTGGCATGGGCAGATGAGGCTGAGCAACAGCTTTCCAGGCTAGCCCCTTCTGGCTGCCAGCTATCTGCAGACGTTCGCATTTTCGGAGCAGGGGTGGGAAAGGAGTCTGGCAGGGACCCCCTCATTTCCAGTCTACGTTTGAAGTTTGAGGTGGCAATCAAGTAAGCAGCACCAGTCTCTGTGCCTCTGTGCGAGCAGTGCCATGGGCAGATGAGGCTGAGCAACAGCTTTCCAGGCTAGCCCCTTCTGGCTGCCTGCTATCTGCAGACGTTCGCATTCTCAGAGCAGGGCTACCGGAGGCGCCCTGCACGGAAAACATAACATATGTTTGAAATTTGAGGTGGCAAGACAAGCAAGCAGCCCCAGTCTCTGTGCCTCTGTGCGAGTAGTGCCATGGGCAGATGAGGCTGAGCAACAGCTTTCCAGGCTAGCCCCTTCTCTCTGACATCTATCTGCAGACGTTTGCATTTTCGGAGCAGGGCTGGGAAAGGAGCCGGGCAGGGACCCCCCCATTTCCAGTCTATGTTTGAAGTTTGAGGTGGCAAGACAAGTAAGCAGCCCCAGTCTCTGTGCCTCTGTGCGAGCAGTGCCATGGGCAGATGAGGCTGAGCAACAGCTTTCCAGGCTAGCCCCTTCTGGCTGACAGCTATCTGCAGACGTTCGCATTCTCAGAGCAGGGCTAATGGAGGTGCCCAGCACGTACAACATAAGATACGTGAGAAGTTTGAGGTGGCAAGACAAGTAAGCAGCCCCAGTCTCTGTGCCTCTGTGCGAGCAGTGCCATGGGCAGATGAGGCTGAGCAACAGCTTTCCAGGCTAGCCCCTTCTGGCTGCCAGCTATCTGCAGACGTTTGCATTTTTGGAGCAGGGCTGGGAAAGTATCCTGGCAGGGACCTCCCCCCATTCACACGTTACGTTTGAAGTTTGAGGTGGCAAAACAAGCAAGCAGTCCCATGTCTCTGTGCCTCTGTGCGAGCAGTGCCATGTGCAGATGAGGCTGAGCAACAGCTTTCCAGGCTAGCCCCTTCTGGCTGCCAGCTACCTGCAGACGTTCACATTTTGAGAGCAGTGCTGCGAAAGGAGCCTGGCAGGGACCTCCCAATTTCCAGACTACGTTTGAAGTTTCAGGTGCAAGACAAGCAAGCAGCCCCAGTCTCTGTGCCTCTGTGCGAGCAGTGCATGCGCAGATGAGGCTGAGCAACAGCTTTCCAGGCTAGCCCCTTCTGGCTGCCAGCTATCTGCAGACGTTCACATTTTTGGAGCAGGGCTGTTAAAGTATACTGTCAGGTACCCCCCCATTTCCAGTCCACGTTTGAAGTTTGAGGTGGCAAGACAAGTAAGCAGCCCCAGTCTCTGTGTCTCTGTGCGAGCAGTGCCATGCGCAGATGAGGCTGAGCAACAGCTTTCCAGTCTAGCCCCTTCTGGCTGCCAGCTATCTGCAGACGTTCGCATTTTCGGAGCAGGGCAACCGGAGGCACCAGGCACGGACAACATAAGATACGTTTGAAGTTTGAGGTGGCAAAACAAGCAAGCAGCCCCAGTCTCTGTGCCTCTGTGCGAGCAGTGCCATGGGCAGATGAGGCTGAGCAACAGCTTTCCAGGCTAGCCCCTTCTGGCTGCCAGCTATCTGCAGACGTTCGCATTTTCGGAGCAGTGCTGCGAAAGGAGCCTGGCAGTAACACCCCCCATTTCCAGTGTACGTTGGAAGTTTGAGGTGGCAAGAGAAGCAAGCAGCCCCAGTCTCTGTGCCTCTGTGCAAGCAGTGCATGCGCAGATGAGGCTGAGCAACAGCTTTCCAGGCTAGCCCCTTCTGGCTTCCAGCTATCTGCAGACGTTCGCATTTTCGGAGCAGGGTTGGGAAAGGAGCCTGGCAGGGACCCTCCCATTTACAGTCTAATTTGGAAGTTTGAGGTGGCAAGACAAGTAAGCAGCCCCAGTCTCTGTGCCTCTGTGCGAGCAGTGCCATGGGCAGATGAGGTTGAGCAACAGCTTTCCAGGGTAGCCTCTTCTGGCTGACAGCTATCTGCAGACGTTCGCATTCTCAGAGCAGAGCTAATGGAGGAGCCCAGCACGGACAACATAAGATACGTTAGAAGTTTGAGGTGGCAAGACAAGCAAGCAGCCCCAGTCTCTGTGCCTCTGTGCGAGCAGTGGCATGGGCAGATGAGGCTGCGCAACAGCTTTCCAGGCTAGCCCCTTCTGGCTGCCAGCTATCTGCAGACGTTCGCATTCTCAGAGCATGTCTACGAAAATAGCCTGGCATGGACTTCCCCATTCCCAGGTTACGTTTGAAGTTTGAGGTGGCAAAACAAGCAAGCAGCCCCAGTCTCTGTGCCTCTGTGCGAGCAGTGCCATGGGCAGATGAGGCTGAGCAACAGCTTTCCAGGCTAGCCCCTTCTGCCTGCCTGCTATCTGCAGACGTTCGCATTCTCAGAGCAGGGCTACCGGAGGCGCCCAGCACGGAAAACATAACATACGTTTGAAATTTGAAGTGGCAAGAGAAGCAAGCAGCCCCAGTCTCTGTGCCTCTGTGCGAGTAGTGCCATGGGCAGATGAGGCTGAGCAACAGCTTTCCAGGCTAGCCCCTTCTCGCTGACATCTATCTGCAGACGTTTGCATTTTCGGAGCAGGGCTGGGAAAGGAGCCGGGCAGGGACCCCTACCATTTCCAGTCTACGTTGGAAGTTTGAGGTGGCAAGACAAGTAAGCAGCCCCAGTCTCTGTGCCTCTGTGCGAGCAGTGCCATGGGCAGATGAGGCTGAGCAACAGCTTTCCAGGCTAGCCCCTTCTGGCTGACTGCTATCTGCAGACGTTCACATTCTCAGAGCAGGGCTAATGGAGGTGCCCAGCACGTACAACATAAGATACGTGAGAAGTTTGAGGTGGGAAGACAAGCAAGCAGCCCCAGTCTCTGTGCCTCTGTGCGAGCAGTGCCATGGGCAGATGAGGCTGAGCAACAGCTTTCCAGGCTAGCCCCTTCTGGCTGCCATCTATCTGCAGACGTTTGCATTTTTGGAGCAGGGCTGGGAAAGTATAGTGGCAGGTACCCCCCCCCATTCACACGTTACGTTTGAAGTTTGAGGTGGCAAAACAAGCAAGCAGTCCCATGTCTCTGTGCCTCTGTGCGAGCAGTGCCATGTGCAGATGAGACTGAGCAACAGCTTTCCAGGCCACCCCCTTCTGGCTGCCAGCTATCTGCAGACGTTCACATTCTTAGAGCAGTGCTGCGAAAGGAGCCTGGCAGGGACCTCCCAATTTCCAGACTACGTTTGAAGTTTGAGGTGCAAGACAAGCAAGCAGCCCCAGTCTCTGTGCCTCTGTGCGAGCAGTGCATGAGCAGATGAGGCTGAGCAACAGCTTTCCAGGCTAGCCCCTTCTGGCTGCCAGCTATCTGCAGACGTTCGCATTTTTGGAGAAGGGCTGGGAAAGTATACTGGCAGGTACCCCCCAATTTCCAGTCTACGTTTGAAGTTTGAGGTGGCAAGACAAGCAAGCAGCCCCAGTCTCTGTGCCTCTGTGCGAGCAGTGCCATGGGCAGATGAGGCTGAGCAACAGCTTTCCAGGCTAGCCCCTTCTGGCTGCCAGCTATCTGCAGACGTTCGCATTGTCAGAGCAGTGCTGCGAAAGGAGCCTGGCAGTAACACCCCCCATTTCCAGTGTACGTTGGAAGTTTGAGGTGGCAAGAGAAGCAAGCAGCCCCATTCTCTGTGCCTCTGTGCGAACAGTGCCATGGGCAGATGAGGCTGAGCAACAGCTTTCCAGGCTAGCCCCTTCTGGCTGCCAGCTATCTGCAGACGTTCGCATTCTCAGAGCAGAGCTAATGGAGGAGCCCAGCACTAACAACATAAGATACGTTAGAAGTTTGAGGTGGCAAGACAAGCAAGCAGCCCCAGTCTCTGTGCCTCTGTGCGAGCAGTGCCATGGGCAGATGAGGCTGCGCAACAGCTTTCCAGGCTAGACCCTTCTGGCTGCCATCCATCTGCAGACGTTCGCATTCTCAGAGCATGTCTACGAAAATAGCCTGGCATGGACTTCCCCATTCCCAGGTTACGTTTGAAGTTTGAGGTGGCAAGACAAGCAAGCAGCCCCAGTCTCTGTGCCTCTGTGCGAGCAGTGCCATGGGCAGATGAGGCTGAGCAACAGCTTTCCAGGCTAGCCCCTTCTGCCTGCCTGCTATCTGCAGACGTTCGCATTCTCAGAGCAGGGCTACCGGAGGCGCCCAGCACGGAAAACATAAGATACGTTTGAAGTTTGAGGGGGCAAGACAAGCAAGCAGCCCCAGTCTCTGTGCCTCTGTGCGAGTAGTGCCATGGTCAGATGAGGCTGAGCAACAGCTTTCCAGGATAGCCCCTTCTCGCTGCCATCTATATGCAGACGTTCGCATTATCGGAACAGGGCTGGGAAAGGAGCCTGGCAGGGACCCCCCCCATTTCCAGTCTACGTTGGAAGTTTGAAGTGGCAAGACAAGCATCAGCCCCAGTCTCTGTGCCTCTGTGCGAGCAGTGCCATGGGCAGATGAGGCTGAGCAACAGCTTTCCAGGCTAGCCCCTTCTGGCTGCCAGCTATCTGCAGACGTTCGCATTGTCAGAGCAGTGCTGCGAAAGGAGCCTGGCAGTAACACCCCCCATTTCCAGTGTACGTTGGAAGTTTGAGGTGGCAAGAGAAGCAAGCAGCCCCATTCTCTGTGCCTCTGTGCGAACAGTGCCATGGGCAGATGAGGCTGAGCAACAGCTTTCCAGGCTAGCCCCTTCTGGCTGCCAGCTATCTGCAGACGTTCGCATTCTCAGAGCAGAGCTAATGGAGGAGCCCAGCACTAACAACATAAGATACGTTAGAAGTTTGAGGTGGCAAGACAAGCAAGCAGCCCCAGTCTCTGTGCCTCTGTGCGAGCAGTGCCATGGGCAGATGAGGCTGCGCAACAGCTTTCCAGGCTAGACCCTTCTGGCTGCCATCCATCTGCAGACGTTCGCATTCTCAGAGCATGTCTACGAAAATAGCCTGGCATGGACTTCCCCATTCCCAGGTTACGTTTGAAGTTTGAGGTGGCAAGACAAGCAAGCAGCCCCAGTCTCTGTGCCTCTGTGCGAGCAGTGCCATGGGCAGATGAGGCTGAGCAACAGCTTTCCAGGCTAGCCCCTTCTGCCTGCCTGCTATCTGCAGACGTTCGCATTCTCAGAGCAGGGCTACCGGAGGCGCCCAGCACGGAAAACATAAGATACGTTTGAAGTTTGAGGGGGCAAGACAAGCAAGCAGCCCCAGTCTCTGTGCCTCTGTGCGAGTAGTGCCATGGTCAGATGAGGCTGAGCAACAGCTTTCCAGGATAGCCCCTTCTCGCTGCCATCTATATGCAGACGTTCGCATTATCGGAACAGGGCTGGGAAAGGAGCCTGGCAGGGACCCCCCCCATTTCCAGTCTACGTTGGAAGTTTGAAGTGGCAAGACAAGCATCAGCCCCAGTCTCTGTGCCTCTGTGCGAGCAGTGCCATGGGCAGATGAGGCTGAGCAACAGCTTTCCAGGCTAGCCCCTTCTGGCTGCCAGCTATCTGCAGACGTTCGCATTCTCAGAGCAGGGCTAATGGAGGAGCGCAGCACGGACAACATAAGATACGTTAGAAGTTCGAGGTGGCAAGACAAGCAAGCAGCCCCAGTCTCTGTGCCTCTGTGCGAGCAGTTCCATGGGCAGATGAGGCTGAGCAACAGCTTTCCAGGCTAGCCCCTTCTGGCTGCGAGCTACCTGCAGACGTTCGCATTCTCAGAGCAGGGCTGCCGGAGGCCCCCATCACGAAACAACTAAGCTACGTTAGAAGTTTGACGGGGCAAGACAAGCAAGCAGCCCTAGTCTCTGTGCCTCTATGCGAACAGTGCCATGGGCAGGTGAGGCTGAGCAACAGCTTTCCAGGCTAGCTCTTTCTGGCAGCGAGCTATCTGCAGACGTCCGTATTTTCATAGCAGGGCTGCTGTAGGCCCCCTGCACGGACACCCAAAGCTACGTTTGAAGTTTGAGGGGGCAAGACAAGCAAGCAGCCTCAGACTCTGTGCCTCTGTGCAAGCAGTGCCATGGGCAGATGAGGCTGAGCAACAGCTTTCCAGGCTAGCTCTTTCTGCCTGCGAGCTATCTGCAGACGTTGTCATTTTCAGAGCAGGGCTTCCGGAGGCGCCCGGCGCGGACCACCTAAGCTACATTTGAAGTTTAAGGGAACAAGACAAGCAAGCAGCCTCAGTCTCTGTGCCTCTGTGCGAGCAGTTACATGGGCAGATGAGGCTGAGCAACATCTTTCCAGGCTAGCTTATTCTGCCTGCGAGCTATCTGCAGACGTTCGCATTTTCAGAACAGGGCTGCCGGAGGCGCCAGACACGGAGTACCTAAGCTACGTTTGAAGTTTGAGGTGACAAGACAAGCAAGAAGCCCCAGTCTCTGTGCCTTTGTGCGAGCAGTGCCATGGGCAGACGAGGCTGAGCAACAGCTTTCCAGGCTAGCTCTTTCTGGCTGCGGGCTATCTGCAGACGTTCGCATTTTCAGAGCAGGGCTGCCGGAGGTGCCAGACACGGACCACCTAAGATACGTTTGAAGTTTGAGTGGGCAAGACAAGCAAGCAGCCCCAGTCTCTGTGCCTCTGTGCGAGCAGTGCCATGGGCAGATGAGGCTGAGCAACAGCTTTCCAGGCTAGCTCTTTCTGGCTGCGAGCTATCAGCAGAAGTTTATATTTTCGGAGCAGGGCTGCTGTAGGCCCCCTGCACGGATCACCTAAGCTACGTTTGAAGTTTGAGAGGGCAAGACAAGCAAGCAGCCCCAGTCTCTGTGCCTCTGTGCGAGCAGTGCCATGGGCAGATGAGGCTGAGCAACAGCTTTCCAGGCTAGCTCTTTCTGGCTGCGAGCTACCTGCAGACGTTCTCATTTTCAGAGCAGGGCTGCCGGAGGCGCCCGGCACGGACCACCTAATATACATCTGAAGTTTAAGGGGACAAGACAAGCAAGCAGACCCAGTCTCTGTGCCTTTGTGCGAGCAGTGCCATGGGCAGATGAGGCTGAGCAACAGCTTTCCAGGCTAGCTCTTTCTGGCTGCGAGCTATCTGCAGACGTTCGCATTTTCAGAGCAGGGCTTCCGGAGGTGCCAGACACGGACCACCTAAGCTACGTTTGAAGTTTGAGTGGGCAAGACAAGCAAGCAGCCCCAGTCTGTGTGCCTCTGTGCGAGCAGTGCCATGGGCAGATGAGGCTGAGCAACAGCTTTCCAGGCTAGCCCCTTCTGCCTGCCTGCTATCTGCAGACGTTCGCATTTTCGGAGCAGGGCTGGGAAAGGAGCCTGGCAGGGACACCCCTCATTTCCAGGTTACGTTTGAAGTTTGAGGTGGCAAGACAAGCAAGCAGCCCCAGTCTCTGTGCCTCTGTTCGAGCAGTGCATGCGCAGATGAGGCTGAGCAACAGCTTTCCAGGCTAGCCCCTTCTGCCTGCCAGCTATCTGCAGACGTTCGCAGTTTTGGAGCAGGGTTGGGAAAGGAGCCTGCCAGGGACCCCCCCATTTACAGTCTAATTTGGAAGTTCGAGGTGGCAAGACAAGTAAGCAGCCCCAGTCTCTGTGCCTCTGTGCGAGCAGTGCCATGTGCAGATGAGGCTGAGCAACAGCTTTCCAGGCTAGCCCCTTCTGGCTGACGGCTATCTGCAGACGTTCGCATTCTCAGAGCAGAGCTAATGGAGGAGCCCAGCACTAACAACATAAGATACGTTAGAAGTTTGAGGTAGCAAGACAAGCAAGCAGCCCCAGTCTCTGTGCCTCTGTGCGAGCAGTGCCATGGGCAGATGAGGCTGAGCAACAGCTTTCCAGGCTAGCCCCTTCTGGCTGCCAGCTATCTGCAGACGTTCGCATTCTCAGAGCATGTCTACGAAAAAAGCCTGGCATGGACTTCCCCATTCCCAGGTTACGTTTGAAGTTTGAGGTGGCAAGACAAGTAAGCAGCCCCAGTCTCTGTGCCTCTGTGTGAGCAGTGCCATGGGCAGATGAGGCTGAGCAACAGCTTTCCGGGCTAGCCCCTTCTGCCTGCCTGCTATCTGCAGACGTTCGCATTCTCAGAGCAGGGCTACCGGAGGCGCCCAGCACGGAAAACATAAGACACGTTTGAAGTTTGAGGGGGCAAGACAAGCAAGCAGCCCCAGTCTCTGTGCCTCTGTGCGAGTAGTGCGATGGGCAGATGAGGCTGAGCAACAGCTTTCCAGGATAGCCCCTTCTCGCTGCAATCTATATGCAGACGTTCGCATTTTCGGAACAGGGCTGGGAAAGGAGCCTGGCAGGGACCCCTACCTTTTCCAGTCCACGTTGGAAGTTTGAAGTGGCAAGAGAAGCATCAGCCCCAGTCTCTGTGCCTCTGTGCGAGCAGTGCCATGGGCAGATGAGGCTGAGCAACAGCTTTCCAGGCTAGCCCCTTCTGGCTGCCAGCTATCTGCAGACGTTCGCATTCTCAGAGCAGGGCTAATGGAGGAGCCCAGCACGGATAACATAAGATACGTTAGAAGTTCGAGGTGGCAAGACAAGCAAGCAGCCCCAGTCTCTGTGCCTCTGTGCGAGCAGTGCCATGGGCAGATGAGGCTGAGCAACAGCTTTCCAGGCTAGTCCCTTCTGGCTGCCAGCTATCTGCAGACGTTCGCATTTTCGGAGCAGGGCTGCCAAAGGAGCCTGGCAGGGACCTCCCCATTTCCAGTCTACGTTTGAAGTTTGAGGTGCAAGACAAGCAAGCAGCCCCAGTCTCTGTGCCTCTGTGCGAGCAGTGCCATGGGCAGATGAGGCTGAGCAACAGCTTTCCAGGCTAGCCCCTTCTGCCTGCCAGCTATCTGCAGACGTTCGCAGTTTCGGAGCAGGGTTGGGAAAGGAGCCTGCCAGGGACCCCCCCATTTACAGTCTAATTTGGAAGTTCGAAGTGGCAAGACAAGTAAGCAGCCCCAGTCTCTGTGCCTCTGTGCGAGCAGTGCCATGTGCAGATGAGGCTGAGCAACAGCTTTCCAGGCTAGTCCCTTCTGGCTGACAGCTATCTGCAGACGTTCGCATTCTCAGAGCAGAGCTAATGGAGGAGCCCAGCACTAACAACATAAGATACGTTAGAAGTTTGAGGTAGCAAGACAAGCAAGCAGCCCCAGTCTCTGTGCCTCTGTGCGAGCAGTGCCATGGGCAGATGAGGCTGAGCAACAGCTTTCCAGGCTAGCCCCTTCTGGCTGCCAGCTATCTGCAGACGTTCGCATTCTCAGAGCATGTCTACGAAAATAGCCTGGCATGGACTTCCCCATTCCCAGGTTACGTTTGAAGTTTGAGGTGGCAAGACAAGCAAGCAGCCCCAGTCTCTGTGCCTCTGTGTGAGCAGTGCCATGGGCAGATGAGGCTGAGCAACAGCTTTCCAGGCTAGCCCCTTCTGGCTGCCAGCTATCTGCAGACGTTCGCATTCTCAGAGCAGGGCTAATGGAGGAGCCCAGCACGGATAACATAAGATACGTTGGAAGTTCGAGGTGGCAATACAAGCAAGCAGCCCCAGTCTCTGTGCCTCTGTGCGAGCAGTGCCATGGGCAGATGAGGCTGAGCAACAGCTTTCCAGGCTAGCCCCTTCTGGCTGACAGCTATCTGCAGACGTTCGCACTTTCGGAGCAGGGCTGTGATAGGACCCTGGCAGGGACACCACCATTCCCAGCATGCGTTTGAAGTTTCAAGTGGCAAGATAAGCAAGCAGAACCAGTCTCTGTGCCTCTGTGCGAGCAGTGCCATGTGCAGATGAGGCTGAGCAACAGCTTTCCAGGCTAGTCCCTTCTGGCTGCCAGCTATCTGCAGATGTTCGCATTTTCGGAGCAGGGCTGCCAAAGGAGCCTGGCAGGGACCTCTCCATTTCCAGTCTACGTTTGAAGTTTGAGGTGCAAGACAAGCAAGCAGCCCCAGTCTCTGTGCCTCTGTGCGAGCAGTGCCATGGGCAGATGAGGCTGAGCAACAGCTTTCCAGGCTAGCCCCTTCTGGCTGCCAGCTATCTGCAGACGTTCGCAGTTTCGGAGCAGGGTTGGGAAAGGAGCCTGCCAGGGACCCCCCCATTTACAGTCTAATTTGGAAGTTCGAGGTGGCAAGACAAGTAAGCAGCCCCAGTCTCTGTGCCTCTGTGCGAGCAGTGCCATGTGCAGATGAGGCTGAGCAACAGCTTTCCAGGCTAGCCCCTTCTGGCTGACAGCTATCTGCAGACGTTCGCATTCTCAGAGCAGAGCTAATGGAGGAGCCCAGCACTAACAACATAAGATACGTTAGAAGTTTGAGGTAGCAAGACAAGCAAGCAGCCCCAGTCTCTGTGCCTCTGTGCGAGCAGTGCCATGGGCAGATGAGGCTGAGCAACAGCTTTCCAGGCTAGCCCCTTCTGGCTGCCAGCTATCTGCAGACGTTCGCATTCTCAGAGCATGTCTACGAAAAAAGCCTGGCATGGACTTCCCCATTCCCAGGTTACGTTTGAAGTTTGAGTGGGCAAGACAAGCAAGCAGCCCCAGTCTCTGTGCCTCTGTGCGAGCAGTGCCATGGGCAGATGAGGCTGAGCAACAGCTTTCCAGGCTAGCCCCTTCTGCCTGCCTGCTATCTGCAGACGTTCGCATTCTCAGAGCAGGGCTACCGCAGGCGCACAGCACGGAAAACATAAGATACGTTTGAATTTTGAGAGGGCAAGACAAGCAAGCAGCCCCAGTCTCTGTGCCTCTGTGCGAGTAGTGCCATGGGCAGATGAGGCTGAGCAACAGCTTTCCAGGATAGCCACTTCTCGCTGCCATCTATATGCAGACGTTCGCATTTTCGGAACAGGGCTGGGAAAGGAGCCTGGCAGGGACCCCTACCTTTTCCAGTTTACGTTGGAAGTTTGAAGTGGCAAGAGAAGCATCAGCCCCAGTCTCTGTGCCTCTGTGCGAGCAGTGCCATGGGCAGATGAGGCTGAGCAACAGCTTTCCAGGCTAGCCCCTTCTGGCTGACAGCTATCTGCAGACGTTCGCATTCTCAGAGCAGGGCTAATGGAGGAGCCCAGCACGGATAACATAAGATACGTTTGAAGTTCGAGGTGGCAAGACAAGCAAGCAGCCCCAGTCTCTGTGCCTCTGTGCGAGCAGTGCCATGGGCAGATGAGGCTGAGCAAGAGCTTTCCAGGCTAGCCCCTTCTGGCTGCCAGCTATCTGCAGACGTTCGCATTTTCGGAGCAGGGCTGGGAAAGGAGCCTGGCATTGACATCCCCCATTTCCAGTGTACGTTGGAAGTTTGAGGTGGCAAGAGAAACAAGCAGCCCCAGTCTCTGTGCCTCTGTGCGAGCAGTGCCATGGGCAGATGAGGCTGAGCAACAGCTTTCCAGGCTAGCTCTTTCTGCCTGCAAGCTATCTGCAGACGTTCGCATTTTCGGAGCAAGGCTACCGGAGGCCCCTTGCACGAATCACCTAAGATACCATTGAAGTTTGAGGGAGCAAGACAAGCAAGCAGCCCCAGTCTCTGTGCCTCTGTGCGAGCAGTGCCATGGGCAGATGAGGCTGAGCAACAGCTTTCCAAGCTAGCTCTTTCTGGCTTCACGGTATCTGCAGAAGTTTATATTTTCGTAGCAGGGCTGCCGGAGGCCCCCTGCACGGATCACCTAAGCTACGTTTGAAGTTTGAGGGGGCAAACAAGCAAGCAGCCCCAGTCTCTGTGCCTCTGTGCGAGCAGTGCCATGGGCAGATGAGGCTGAGCAACAGCTTTCCAGGCTAGCTCTTTCTGGCTGCGAGCTATCTGCAGACGTTCGCATTTTCAGAGCAGGGCTGCCCGAGGTGCCAGACAAGGACCACCTAAGCTACATTTGAAGTTTGAGGTGACAAGACAAGCAAGAAGCCCTAGTCTCTGTGCCTCTGTGCGAGCAGTGCCATGGGCAGATGAGGCTGAGCAACAGCTTTCCAGGCTAGCTCTTTCTGACTGCGAGCTATCTGCAGACGTTCGCATTGTCAGAGCAGGGCTACCGGAGGCCCCTTGCACGGATCACCTAAGATACCATTGAAGTTTGAGGGTGCAAGACAAGCAAGCAGCCCCGGTCTCTGTGCCTCTGTGTGAGCAGTGGCATGGGCAGATGAGGCTGAGCAACAGCTTTCCAGGCTAGCTCTTTCTGGCTGCGAGCTATCTGCAGACGTACGCATTTTCATAGCAGGGCTGCTGTAGGCCAACTGCACGGACACCCAAAGCTACGTTTGAAGTTTGAGTTGGCAAGACAAGCAAGAAGCCCCAGTCTCTGTGCCTCTGTGCAAGCAGTGCCATGGGCAGATGAGGCTGAGCAACAGCTTTCCAGGCTAGCTCTTTCTGCCTGCGAGCTATCTGCAGACGTTCTCATTTTCAGAGCAGGGCTGCCGGAGGCGCCCGGCACGGACCACCTAAGCTACATTTGAAGTTTAAGGGGACAAGACAAGCAAGCAGCCCCAGTCTCTGTGCCTCTGTGCGAGCAGTGACATGGGCAGATGAGGCTGAGCAACAGCTTTCCAGGCTAGCCCCTTCTGCCTGTGAGCTATCTGCAGACTTTCGCATTTTCAGAACAGGGCTGCCGGAGGCGCCAGACACGGACTACCCAAGCTACGTTTGAAGTTTGAGGTGACAAGACAAGCAAGAAGCCCCAGTCTCTGTGCCTTTGTGCGAGCAGTGCCATGGGCAGATGAGGCTGAGCAACAGCTTTCCAGGCTAGCTCTTTCTGGCTGCGAGCTATCTGCAGACGTTCGCATTCTCAGAGCAGGGCTGCCGGAGGTGCCAGACACGGACCACCTAAGCTACGTTTGAAGTTTGAGTGGGCAAGACAAGCAAGCATCAGCCCCAGTCTCTGTGCCTCTGTGTGAGCAGTGCATGGGCAGATGAGGCTGAGCAACAGCTTTCCAGGCTAGCCCCTTCTGGCTGACAGCTATCTGCAGACGTTCGCATTCTCAGAGCAGGGCTACCGGAGGCGCCCAGCACGGAAAACATAAGATAAGTTTGAAGTTTGAGGGGGCAAGACAAGCAAGCAGCCCCAGTCTCTGTGCCTCTGTGCGAGTAGTGCCATGGGCAGATGAGGCTGAGCAACAGCTTTCCAGGATAGCCCCTTCTCGCTGCCATCTATATGCAGACGTTCGCATTTTCGGAACAGGGCTGGGAAAGGAGCCTGGCAGGGACCCCTACCATTGCCAGTCTAAGTTGGAAGTTTGAGGTGGCAACACAAGCATCAGCCCCAGTCTCTGTGCCTCTGTGCGAGCAGTGCCATGGGCAGATGAGGCTGAGCAACAGCTTTCCAGGCTAGCCCCTTCTGGCTGACAGCTATCTGCAGACGTTCGCATTCTCAGAGCAGGGCTAAAGGAGGAGCCCAGCACGGACAACATAAGATACGTCAGAAGTTCGAGGTGGCAAGACAAGCAAGCAGCCCCAGTCTCTGTGCCTCTGTGCGAGCAGTGCCATGGGCAGATGAGGCTGAGCAACAGCTTTCCAGGCTAGCCCCTTCTGGCTGCCAGCTATCTGCAGACGTTCGCATTTTCGGAGCAGGGCTGCCAAAGGAGCCTGGCAGGGAACTCCCCATTTCCAGTCTACGTTTGAAGTTTGAGGTGAAAGACAAGCAAGCAGCCCCAGTCTCTGTGCCTCTGTGCGAGCAGTGCCATGGGCAGATGAGGCTGAGCAACAGCTTTCCAGGCTAGCCCCTTCTGGCTGCCAGCTATCTGCAGACGTTCGCACTTTCGGAGCAGGGCTGCAGGAGGCGCATGGTACGGACCACCTAAGCTGCGTTTGAAGTTTGAGTGGGCAAGACAAGCAAGCAGCCCCAGTCTCTGTGCCTCTGTGCAAGCAGTGCCATGGGCAGATGAGGCTGAGCAACAGCTTTCCAAGCTAGCTCTTTCTGGCTTCACGCTATCTGCAGAAGTTTATATTTTCGGAGCAGGGCTGCCGGAGGCCCCCTGCACGGATCACCTAAGCTACGTTTGAAGTTTGAGGGGGCAAGACAAGCAAGCAGCCCCAGTCTCTGTGCCTCTGTGCGAGCAGTGCCATGGGCAGATAAGGCTGAGCAACAGCTTTCCAGGCTAGCTCTTTCTGGCTGCGAGCTATCTGCAGACGTTCGCATTTTCAGAGCAGGGCTGCCCGAGGTGCCAGACACGGACCACCTAAGCTATGTTTGAAGTTTGAGGGGGAAAGATAAGCAAGCAGCCCCAGTCTCTGTGCCTCTGTGCGAGCAGTGCCAAGGGCAGACGAGGCTGAGCAACAGCTTTCCAGGCTAGCTCTTTCTGGCTGCCAGCTATCTGCAGACGTTCGCATTTTCGGAGCAGGGCTGCCGGAGGCGCCCTGCACGGACCACCTAAGCTACCCTTGAAGTTTGAGGTGACAAGATAAGCAAGAAGCCCTAGTCTCTGTGCCTCTGTGCGAGCAGTGCCATGGGCAGATGAGGCTGAGCAACAGCTTTCCAGGCTAGCTCTTTCTGGCTGCCAGCTATCTGCAGACGTTCGCATTTTCAGAACAGGGCTGCCGGAGGCGCCAGACACGGACCACCTAAGCTACGTTTCAAGTTTGAGTGGGCAAGACAAGCAAGCAGCCCCAGTCTCTGTGCCTCTGTGCGAGCAGTGCATGCGCAGATGAGGCTGAGCAACAGCTTTCCAGGCTAGCCCCTTCTGGCTGCCAGCTATCTGCAGACGTTCGCATTTTCGGAGCAGGGTTGGGAAAGGAGCCTGGCAGGGACCCTCCCATTTACAGTCTAATTTGGAAGTTTGAGGTGGCAAGACAAGTAAGCAGCCCCAGTCTCTGTGCCTCTGTGCGAGCAGTGCCATGGGCAGATGAGGTTGAGCAACAGCTTTCCAGGGTAGCCTCTTCTGGCTGACAGCTATCTGCAGACGTTCGCATTCTCAGAGCAGAGCTAATGGAGGAGCCCAGCACGGACAACATAAGATACGTTAGAAGTTTGAGGTGGCAAGACAAGCAAGCAGCCCCAGTCTCTGTGCCTCTGTGCGAGCAGTGGCATGGGCAGATGAGGCTGCGCAACAGCTTTCCAGGCTAGCCCCTTCTGGCTGCCAGCTATCTGCAGACGTTCGCATTCTCAGAGCATGTCTACGAAAATAGCCTGGCATGGACTTCCCCATTCCCAGGTTACGTTTGAAGTTTGAGGTGGCAAAACAAGCAAGCAGCCCCAGTCTCTGTGCCTCTGTGCGAGCAGTGCCATGGGCAGATGAGGCTGAGCAACAGCTTTCCAGGCTAGCCCCTTCTGCCTGCCTGCTATCTGCAGACGTTCGCATTCTCAGAGCAGGGCTACCGGAGGCGCCCAGCACGGAAAACATAACATACGTTTGAAATTTGAAGTGGCAAGAGAAGCAAGCAGCCCCAGTCTCTGTGCCTCTGTGCGAGTAGTGCCATGGGCAGATGAGGCTGAGCAACAGCTTTCCAGGCTAGCCCCTTCTCGCTGACATCTATCTGCAGACGTTTGCATTTTCGGAGCAGGGCTGGGAAAGGAGCCGGGCAGGGACCCCTACCATTTCCAGTCTACGTTGGAAGTTTGAGGTGGCAAGACAAGTAAGCAGCCCCAGTCTCTGTGCCTCTGTGCGAGCAGTGCCATGGGCAGATGAGGCTGAGCAACAGCTTTCCAGGCTAGCCCCTTCTGGCTGACTGCTATCTGCAGACGTTCGCATTCTCAGAGCAGGGCTAATGGAGGTGCCCAGCACGTACAAGATAAGATACGTGAGAAGTTTGAGGTGGGAAGACAAGCAAGCAGCCCCAGTCTCTGTGCCTCTGTGCGAGCAGTGCCATGGGCAGATGAGGCTGAGCAACAGCTTTCCAGGCTAGCCCCTTCTGGCTGCCATCTATCTGCAGACGTTTGCATTTTTGGAGCAGGGCTGGGAAAGTATAGTGGCAGGTACCCCCCCCCATTCACACGTTACGTTTGAAGTTTGAGGTGGCAAAACAAGCAAGCAGTCCCATGTCTCTGTGCCTCTGTGCGAGCAGTGCCATGTGCAGATGAGACTGAGCAACAGCTTTCCAGGCTAGCCCCTTCTGGCTGCCAGCTATCTGCAGACGTTCACATTCTTAGAGCAGTGCTGCGAAAGGAGCCTGGCAGGGACCTCCCAATTTCCAGACTACGTTTGAAGTTTGAGGTGCAAGACAAGCAAGCAGCCCCAGTCTCTGTGCCTCTGTGCGAGCAGTGCATGAGCAGATGAGGCTGAGCAACAGCTTTCCAGGCTAGCCCCTTCTGGCTGCCAGCTATCTGCAGACGTTCGCATTTTTGGAGAAGGGCTGGGAAAGTATACTGGCAGGTACCCCCCAATTTCCAGTCTACGTTTGAAGTTTGAGGTGGCAAGACAAGCAAGCAGCCCCAGTCTCTGTGCCTCTGTGCGAGCAGTGCCATGGGCAGATGAGGCTGAGCAACAGCTTTCCAGGCTAGCCCCTTCTGGCTGCCAGCTATCTGCAGACGTTCGCATTGTCAGAGCAGTGCTGCGAAAGGAGCCTGGCAGTAACACCCCCCATTTCCAGTGTACGTTGGAAGTTTGAGGTGGCAAGAGAAGCAAGCAGCCCCATTCTCTGTGCCTCTGTGCGAGCAGTGCCATGTGCAGATGAGGCTGAGCAACAGCTTTCCAGGGTAGCCCCTTCTGGCTGCCAGCTATCTGCAGACGTTCGCATTCTCAGAGCAGAGCTAATGGAGGAGCCCAGCACTAACAACATAAGATACGTTAGAAGTTTGAGGTGGCAAGACAAGCAAGCAGCCCCAGTCTCTGTGCCTCTGTGCGAGCAGTGCCATGGGCAGATGAGGCTGCGCAACAGCTTTCCAGGCTAGACCCTTCTGGCTGCCATCCATCTGCAGACGTTCGCATTCTCAGAGCATGTCTACGAAAATAGCCTGGCATGGACTTCCCCATTCCCAGGTTACGTTTGAAGTTTGAGGTGGCAAGACAAGCAAGCAGCCCCAGTCTCTGTGCCTCTGTGCGAGCAGTGCCATGGGCAGATGAGGCTGAGCAACAGCTTTCCAGGCTAGCCCCTTCTGCCTGCCTGCTATCTGCAGACGTTCGCATTCTCAGAGCAGGGCTACCGGAGGCGCCCAGCACGGAAAACATAAGATACGTTTGAAGTTTGAGGGGGCAAGACAAGCAAGCAGCCCCAGTCTCTGTGCCTCTGTGCGAGTAGTGCCATGGTCAGATGAGGCTGAGCAACAGCTTTCCAGGATAGCCCCTTCTCGCTGCCATCTATATGCAGACGTTCGCATTATCGGAACAGGGCTGGGAAAGGAGCCTGGCAGGGACCCCCCCCATTTCCAGTCTACGTTGGAAGTTTGAAGTGGCAAGACAAGCATCAGCCCCAGTCTCTGTGCCTCTGTGCGAGCAGTGCCATGGGCAGATGAGGCTGAGCAACAGCTTTCCAGGCTAGCCCCTTCTGGCTGACAGCTATCTGCAGACGTTCGCATTCTCAGAGCAGGGCTAATGGAGGAGCGCAGCACGGACAACATAAGATACGTTAGAAGTTCGAGGTGGCAAGACAAGCAAGCAGCCCCAGTCTCTGTGCCTCTGTGCGAGCAGTTCCATGGGCAGATGAGGCTGAGCAACAGCTTTCCAGGCTAGCCCCTTCTGGCTGCGAGCTACCTGCAGACGTTCGCATTCTCAGAGCAGGGCTGCCGGAGGCCCCCATCACGAAACAACTAAGCTACGTTAGAAGTTTGACGGGGCAAGACAAGCAAGCAGCCCTAGTCTCTGTGCCTCTATGCGAACAGTGCCATGGGCAGGTGAGGCTGAGCAACAGCTTTCCAGGCTAGCTCTTTCTGGCAGCGAGCTATCTGCAGACGTCCGTATTTTCATAGCAGGGCTGCTGTAGGCCCCCTGCACGGACACCCAAAGCTACGTTTGAAGTTTGAGGGGGCAAGACAAGCAAGCAGCCTCAGACTCTGTGCCTCTGTGCAAGCAGTGCCATGGGCAGATGAGGCTGAGCAACAGCTTTCCAGGCTAGCTCTTTCTGCCTGCGAGCTATCTGCAGACGTTGTCATTTTCAGAGCAGGGCTTCCGGAGGCGCCCGGCGCGGACCACCTAAGCTACATTTGAAGTTTAAGGGAACAAGACAAGCAAGCAGCCTCAGTCTCTGTGCCTCTGTGCGAGCAGTTACATGGGCAGATGAGGCTGAGCAACATCTTTCCAGGCTAGCTTATTCTGCCTGCGAGCTATCTGCAGACGTTCGCATTTTCAGAACAGGGCTGCCGGAGGCGCCAGACACGGAGTACCTAAGCTACGTTTGAAGTTTGAGGTGACAAGACAAGCAAGAAGCCCCAGTCTCTGTGCCTTTGTGCGAGCAGTGCCATGGGCAGACGAGGCTGAGCAACAGCTTTCCAGGCTAGCTCTTTCTGGCTGCGGGCTATCTGCAGACGTTCGCATTTTCAGAGCAGGGCTGCCGGAGGTGCCAGACACGGACCACCTAAGATACGTTTGAAGTTTGAGTGGGCAAGACAAGCAAGCAGCCCCAGTCTCTGTGCCTCTGTGCGAGCAGTGCCATGGGCAGATGAGGCTGAGCAACAGCTTTCCAGGCTAGCTCTTTCTGGCTGCGAGCTATCAGCAGAAGTTTATATTTTCGGAGCAGGGCTGCTGTAGGCCCCCTGCACGGATCACCTAAGCTACGTTTGAAGTTTGAGAGGGCAAGACAAGCAAGCAGCCCCAGTCTCTGTGCCTCTGTGCGAGCAGTGCCATGGGCAGATGAGGCTGAGCAACAGCTTTCCAGGCTAGCTCTTTCTGGCTGCGAGCTACCTGCAGACGTTCTCATTTTCAGAGCAGGGCTGCCGGAGGCGCCCGGCACGGACCACCTAATATACATCTGAAGTTTAAGGGGACAAGACAAGCAAGCAGACCCAGTCTCTGTGCCTTTGTGCGAGCAGTGCCATGGGCAGATGAGGCTGAGCAACAGCTTTCCAGGCTAGCTCTTTCTGGCTGCGAGCTATCTGCAGACGTTCGCATTTTCAGAGCAGGGCTTCCGGAGGTGCCAGACACGGACCACCTAAGCTACGTTTGAAGTTTGAGTGGGCAAGACAAGCAAGCAGCCCCAGTCTGTGTGCCTCTGTGCGAGCAGTGCCATGGGCAGATGAGGCTGAGCAACAGCTTTCCAGGCTAGCCCCTTCTGCCTGCCTGCTATCTGCAGACGTTCGCATTTTCGGAGCAGGGCTGGGAAAGGAGCCTGGCAGGGACACCCCTCATTTCCAGGTTACGTTTGAAGTTTGAGGTGGCAAGACAAGCAAGCAGCCCCAGTCTCTGTGCCTCTGTTCGAGCAGTGCATGCGCAGATGAGGCTGAGCAACAGCTTTCCAGGCTAGCCCCTTCTGCCTGCCAGCTATCTGCAGACGTTCGCAGTTTTGGAGCAGGGTTGGGAAAGGAGCCTGCCAGGGACCCCCCCATTTACAGTCTAATTTGGAAGTTCGAGGTGGCAAGACAAGTAAGCAGCCCCAGTCTCTGTGCCTCTGTGCGAGCAGTGCCATGTGCAGATGAGGCTGAGCAACAGCTTTCCAGGCTAGACCCTTCTGGCTGCCATCCATCTGCAGACGTTCGCATTCTCAGAGCATGTCTACGAAAATAGCCTGGCATGGACTTCCCCATTCCCAGGTTACGTTTGAAGTTTGAGGTGGCAAGACAAGCAAGCAGCCCCAGTCTCTGTGCCTCTGTGCGAGCAGTGCCATGGGCAGATGAGGCTGAGCAACAGCTTTCCAGGCTAGCCCCTTCTGCCTGCCTGCTATCTGCAGACGTTCGCATTCTCAGAGCAGGGCTACCGGAGGCGCCCAGCACGGAAAACATAAGATACGTTTGAAGTTTGAGGGGGCAAGACAAGCAAGCAGCCCCAGTCTCTGTGCCTCTGTGCGAGTAGTGCCATGGTCAGATGAGGCTGAGCAACAGCTTTCCAGGATAGCCCCTTCTCGCTGCCATCTATATGCAGACGTTCGCATTATCGGAACAGGGCTGGGAAAGGAGCCTGGCAGGGACCCCCCCCATTTCCAGTCTACGTTGGAAGTTTGAAGTGGCAAGACAAGCATCAGCCCCAGTCTCTGTGCCTCTGTGCGAGCAGTGCCATGGGCAGATGAGGCTGAGCAACAGCTTTCCAGGCTAGCCCCTTCTGGCTGACAGCTATCTGCAGACGTTCGCATTCTCAGAGCAGGGCTAATGGAGGAGCGCAGCACGGACAACATAAGATACGTTAGAAGTTCGACGTGGCAAGACAAGCAAGCAGCCCCAGTCTCTGTGCCTCTGTGCGAGCAGTTCCATGGGCAGATGAGGCTGAGCAACAGCTTTCCAGGCTAGCCCCTTCTGGCTGCGAGCTACCTGCAGACGTTCGCATTCTCAGAGCAGGGCTGCCGGAGGCCCCCATCACGAAACAACTAAGCTACGTTAGAAGTTTGACGGGGCAAGACAAGCAAGCAGCCCTAGTCTCTGTGCCTCTATGCGAACAGTGCCATGGGCAGGTGAGGCTGAGCAACAGCTTTCCAGGCTAGCTCTTTCTGGCAGCGAGCTATCTGCAGACGTCCGTATTTTCATAGCAGGGCTGCTGTAGGCCCCCTGCACGGACACCCAAAGCTACGTTTGAAGTTTGAGGGGGCAAGACAAGCAAGCAGCCTCAGACTCTGTGCCTCTGTGCAAGCAGTGCCATGGGCAGATGAGGCTGAGCAACAGCTTTCCAGGCTAGCTCTTTCTGCCTGCGAGCTATCTGCAGACGTTGTCATTTTCAGAGCAGGGCTTCCGGAGGCGCCCGGCGCGGACCACCTAAGCTACATTTGAAGTTTAAGGGAACAAGACAAGCAAGCAGCCTCAGTCTCTGTGCCTCTGTGCGAGCAGTTACATGGGCAGATGAGGCTGAGCAACATCTTTCCAGGCTAGCTTATTCTGCCTGCGAGCTATCTGCAGACGTTCGCATTTTCAGAACAGGGCTGCCGGAGGCGCCAGACACGGAGTACCTAAGCTACGTTTGAAGTTTGAGGTGACAAGACAAGCAAGAAGCCCCAGTCTCTGTGCCTTTGTGCGAGCAGTGCCATGGGCAGACGAGGCTGAGCAACAGCTTTCCAGGCTAGCTCTTTCTGGCTGCGGGCTATCTGCAGACGTTCGCATTTTCAGAGCAGGGCTGCCGGAGGTGCCAGACACGGACCACCTAAGATACGTTTGAAGTTTGAGTGGGCAAGACAAGCAAGCAGCCCCAGTCTCTGTGCCTCTGTGCGAGCAGTGCCATGGGCAGATGAGGCTGAGCAACAGCTTTCCAGGCTAGCTCTTTCTGGCTGCGAGCTATCAGCAGAAGTTTATATTTTCGGAGCAGGGCTGCTGTAGGCCCCCTGCACGGATCACCTAAGCTACGTTTGAAGTTTGAGAGGGCAAGACAAGCAAGCAGCCCCAGTCTCTGTGCCTCTGTGCGAGCAGTGCCATGGGCAGATGAGGCTGAGCAACAGCTTTCCAGGCTAGCTCTTTCTGGCTGCGAGCTACCTGCAGACGTTCTCATTTTCAGAGCAGGGCTGCCGGAGGCGCCCGGCACGGACCACCTAATATACATCTGAAGTTTAAGGGGACAAGACAAGCAAGCAGACCCAGTCTCTGTGCCTTTGTGCGAGCAGTGCCATGGGCAGATGAGGCTGAGCAACAGCTTTCCAGGCTAGCTCTTTCTGGCTGCGAGCTATCTGCAGACGTTCGCATTTTCAGAGCAGGGCTTCCGGAGGTGCCAGACACGGACCACCTAAGCTACGTTTGAAGTTTGAGTGGGCAAGACAAGCAAGCAGCCCCAGTCTGTGTGCCTCTGTGCGAGCAGTGCCATGGGCAGATGAGGCTGAGCAACAGCTTTCCAGGCTAGCCCCTTCTGCCTGCCTGCTATCTGCAGACGTTCGCATTTTCGGAGCAGGGCTGGGAAAGGAGCCTGGCAGGGACACCCCTCATTTCCAGGTTACGTTTGAAGTTTGAGGTGGCAAGACAAGCAAGCAGCCCCAGTCTCTGTGCCTCTGTTCGAGCAGTGCATGCGCAGATGAGGCTGAGCAACAGCTTTCCAGGCTAGCCCCTTCTGCCTGCCAGCTATCTGCAGACGTTCGCAGTTTTGGAGCAGGGTTGGGAAAGGAGCCTGCCAGGGACCCCCCCATTTACAGTCTAATTTGGAAGTTCGAGGTGGCAAGACAAGTAAGCAGCCCCAGTCTCTGTGCCTCTGTGCGAGCAGTGCCATGTGCAGATGAGGCTGAGCAACAGCTTTCCAGGCTAGCCCCTTCTGGCTGACAGCTATCTGCAGACGTTCGCATTCTCAGAGCAGAGCTAATGGAGGAGCCCAGCACTAACAACATAAGATACGTTAGAAGTTTGAGGTAGCAAGACAAGCAAGCAGCCCCAGTCTCTGTGCCTCTGTGCGAGCAGTGCCATGGGCAGATGAGGCTGAGCAACAGCTTTCCAGGCTAGCCCCTTCTGGCTGCCAGCTATCTGCAGACGTTCGCATTCTCAGAGCATGTCTACGAAAAAAGCCTGGCATGGACTTCCCCATTCCCAGGTTACGTTTGAAGTTTGAGGTGGCAAGACAAGTAAGCAGCCCCAGTCTCTGTGCCTCTGTGTGAGCAGTGCCATGGGCAGATGAGGCTGAGCAACAGCTTTCCAGGCTAGCCCCTTCTGCCTGCCTGCTATCTGCAGACGTTCGCATTCTCAGAGCAGGGCTACCGGAGGCGCCCAGCACGGAAAACATAAGACACGTTTGAAGTTTGAGGGGGCAAGACAAGCAAGCAGCCCCAGTCTCTGTGCCTCTGTGCGAGTAGTGCGATGGGCAGATGAGGCTGAGCAACAGCTTTCCAGGATAGCCCCTTCTCGCTGCAATCTATATGCAGACGTTCGCATTTTCGGAACAGGGCTGGGAAAGGAGCCTGGCAGGGACCCCTACCTTTTCCAGTCCACGTTGGAAGTTTGAAGTGGCAAGAGAAGCATCAGCCCCAGTCTCTGTGCCTCTGTGCGAGCAGTGCCATGGGCAGATGAGGCTGAGCAACAGCTTTCCAGGCTAGCCCCTTCTGGCTGCCAGCTATCTGCAGACGTTCGCATTCTCAGAGCAGGGCTAATGGAGGAGCCCAGCACGGATAACATAAGATACGTTTGAAGTTCGAGGTGGCAAGACAAGCAAGCAGCCCCAGTCTCTGTGCCTCTGTGCGAGCAGTGCCATGGGCAGATGAGGCTGAGCAACAGCTTTCCAGGCTAGTCCCTTCTGGCTGCCAGCTATCTGCAGACGTTCGCATTTTCGGAGCAGGGCTGCCAAAGGAGCCTGGCAGGGACCTCCCCATTTCCAGTCTACGTTTGAAGTTTGAGGTGCAAGACAAGCAAGCAGCCCCAGTCTCTGTGCCTCTGTGCGAGCAGTGCCATGGGCAGATGAGGCTGAGCAACAGCTTTCCAGGCTAGCCCCTTCTGCCTGCCAGCTATCTGCAGACGTTCGCAGTTTCGGAGCAGGGTTGGGAAAGGAGCCTGCCAGGGACCCCCCCATTTACAGTCTAATTTGGAAGTTCGAAGTGGCAAGACAAGTAAGCAGCCCCAGTCTCTGTGCCTCTGTGCGAGCAGTGCCATGTGCAGATGAGGCTGAGCAACAGCTTTCCAGGCTAGTCCCTTCTGGCTGACAGCTATCTGCAGACGTTCGCATTCTCAGAGCAGAGCTAATGGAGGAGCCCAGCACTAACAACATAAGATACGTTAGAAGTTTGAGGTAGCAAGACAAGCAAGCAGCCCCAGTCTCTGTGCCTCTGTGCGAGCAGTGCCATGGGCAGATGAGGCTGAGCAACAGCTTTCCAGGCTAGCCCCTTCTGGCTGCCAGCTATCTGCAGACGTTCGCATTCTCAGAGCATGTCTACGAAAATAGCCTGGCATGGACTTCCCCATTCCCAGGTTACGTTTGAAGTTTGAGGTGCCAAGACAAGCAAGCAGCCCCAGTCTCTGTGCCTCTGTGTGAGCAGTGCCATGGGCAGATGAGGATGAGCAACAGCTTTCCAGGCTAGCCCCTTCTGGCTGCCAGCTATCTGCAGACGTTCGCATTCTCAGAGCAGGGCTAATGGAGGAGCCCAGCACGGATAACATAAGATACGTTGGAATTTCGAGGTGGCAATACAAGCAAGCAGCCCCAGTCTCTGTGCCTCTGTGCGAGTAGTGCCATGGGCAGATGAGGCTGAGCAACAGCTTTCCAGGCTAGCCCCTTCTGGCTGACAGCTATCTGCAGACGTTCGCACTTTCGAAGCAGGGCTGTGATAGGACCCTGGCAGGGACACCACCATTCCCAGCATGCGTTTGAAGTTTCAAGTGGCAAGATAAGCAAGCAGAACCAGTCTCTGTGCCTCTGTGCGAGCAGTGCCATGTGCAGATGAGGCTGAGCAACAGCTTTCCAGGCTAGTCCCTTCTGGCTGCCAGCTATCTGCAGATGTTCGCATTTTCGGAGCAGGGCTGCCAAAGGAGCCTGGCAGGGACCTCCCCATTTCCAGTCTACGTTTGAAGTTTGAGGTGCAAGACAAGCAAGCAGCCCCAGTCTCTGTGCCTCTGTGCGAGCAGTGCCATGGGCAGATGAGGCTGAGCAACAGCTTTCCAGGCTAGCCCCTTCTGGCTGCCAGCTATCTGCAGACGTTCGCAGTTTCGGAGCAGGGTTGGGAAAGGAGCCTGCCAGGGACCCCCCCATTTACAGTCTAATTTGGAAGTTCGAGGTGGCAAGACAAGTAAGCAGCCCCAGTCTCTGTGCCTCTGTGCGAGCAGTGCCATGTGCAGATGAGGCTGAGCAACAGCTTTCCAGGCTAGCCCCTTCTGGCTGACAGCTATCTGCAGACGTTCGCATTCTCAGAGCAGAGCTAATGGAGGAGCCCAGCACTAACAACATAAGATACGTTAGAAGTTTGAGGTAGCAAGACAAGCAAGCAGCCCCAGTCTCTGTGCCTCTGTGCGAGCAGTGCCATGGGCAGATGAGGCTGAGCAACAGCTTTCCAGGCTAGCCCCTTCTGGCTGCCAGCTATCTGCAGACGTTCGCATTCTCAGAGCATGTCTACGAAAAAAGCCTGGCATGGACTTCCCCATTCCCAGGTTACGTTTGAAGTTTGAGTGGGCAAGACAAGCAAGCAGCCCCAGTCTCTGTGCCTCTGTGCGAGCAGTGCCATGGGCAGATGAGGCTGAGCAACAGCTTTCCAGGCTAGCCCCTTCTGCCTGCCTGCTATCTGCAGACGTTCGCATTCTCAGAGCAGGGCTACCGCAGGCGCACAGCACGGAAAACATAAGATACGTTTGAATTTTGAGAGGGCAAGACAAGCAAGCAGCCCCAGTCTCTGTGCCTCTGTGCGAGTAGTGCCATGGGCAGATGAGGCTGAGCAACAGCTTTCCAGGATAGCCACTTCTCGCTGCCATCTATATGCAGACGTTCGCATTTTCGGAACAGGGCTGGGAAAGGAGCCTGGCAGGGACCCCTACCTTTTCCAGTTTACGTTGGAAGTTTGAAGTGGCAAGAGAAGCATCAGCCCCAGTCTCTGTGCCTCTGTGCGAGCAGTGCCATGGGCAGATGAGGCTGAGCAACAGCTTTCCAGGCTAGCCCCTTCTGGCTGACAGCTATCTGCAGACGTTCGCATTCTCAGAGCAGGGCTAATGGAGGAGCCCAGCACGGATAACATAAGATACGTTTGAAGTTCGAGGTGGCAAGACAAGCAAGCAGCCCCAGTCTCTGTGCCTCTGTGCGAGCAGTGCCATGGGCAGATGAGGCTGAGCAAGAGCTTTCCAGGCTAGCCCCTTCTGGCTGCCAGCTATCTGCAGACGTTCGCATTTTCGGAGCAGGGCTGGGAAAGGAGCCTGGCATTGACATCCCCCATTTCCAGTGTACGTTGGAAGTTTGAGGTGGCAAGAGAAACAAGCAGCCCCAGTCTCTGTGCCTCTGTGCGAGCAGTGCCATGGGCAGATGAGGCTGAGCAACAGCTTTCCAGGCTAGCTCTTTCTGCCTGCAAGCTATCTGCAGACGTTCGCATTTTCGGAGCAAGGCTACCGGAGGCCCCTTGCACGAATCACCTAAGATACCATTGAAGTTTGAGGGAGCAAGACAAGCAAGCAGCCCCAGTCTCTGTGCCTCTGTGCGAGCAGTGCCATGGGCAGATGAGGCTGAGCAACAGCTTTCCAAGCTAGCTCTTTCTGGCTTCACGGTATCTGCAGAAGTTTATATTTTCGTAGCAGGGCTGCCGGAGGCCCCCTGCACGGATCACCTAAGCTACGTTTGAAGTTTGAGGGGGCAAACAAGCAAGCAGCCCCAGTCTCTGTGCCTCTGTGCGAGCAGTGCCATGGGCAGATGAGGCTGAGCAACAGCTTTCCAGGCTAGCTCTTTCTGGCTGCGAGCTATCTGCAGACGTTCGCATTTTCAGAGCAGGGCTGCCCGAGGTGCCAGACAAGGACCACCTAAGCTACATTTGAAGTTTGAGGTGACAAGACAAGCAAGAAGCCCTAGTCTCTGTGCCTCTGTGCGAGCAGTGCCATGGGCAGATGAGGCTGAGCAACAGCTTTCCAGGCTAGCTCTTTCTGACTGCGAGCTATCTGCAGACGTTCGCATTGTCAGAGCAGGGCTACCGGAGGCCCCTTGCACGGATCACCTAAGATACCATTGAAGTTTGAGGGTGCAAGACAAGCAAGCAGCCCCGGTCTCTGTGCCTCTGTGTGAGCAGTGGCATGGGCAGATGAGGCTGAGCAACAGCTTTCCAGGCTAGCTCTTTCTGGCTGCGAGCTATCTGCAGACGTACGCATTTTCATAGCAGGGCTGCTGTAGGCCAACTGCACGGACACCCAAAGCTACGTTTGAAGTTTGAGTTGGCAAGACAAGCAAGAAGCCCCAGTCTCTGTGCCTCTGTGCAAGCAGTGCCATGGGCAGATGAGGCTGAGCAACAGCTTTCCAGGCTAGCTCTTTCTGCCTGCGAGCTATCTGCAGACGTTCTCATTTTCAGAGCAGGGCTGCCGGAGGCGCCCGGCACGGACCACCTAAGCTACATTTGAAGTTTAAGGGGACAAGACAAGCAAGCAGCCCCAGTCTCTGTGCCTCTGTGCGAGCAGTGACATGGGCAGATGAGGCTGAGCAACAGCTTTCCAGGCTAGCTCTTTCTGCCTGCGAGCTATCTGCAGACTTTCGCATTTTCAGAACAGGGCTGCCGGAGGCGCCAGACACGGACTACCCAAGCTACGTTTGAAGTTTGAGGTGACAAGACAAGCAAGAAGCCCCAGTCTCTGTGCCTTTGTGCGAGCAGTGCCATGGGCAGATGAGGCTGAGCAACAGCTTTCCAGGCTAGCTCTTTCTGGCTGCGAGCTATCTGCAGACGTTCGCATTCTCAGAGCAGGGCTGCCGGAGGTGCCAGACACGGACCACCTAAGCTACGTTTGAAGTTTGAGTGGGCAAGACAAGCAAGCATCAGCCCCAGTCTCTGTGCCTCTGTGTGAGCAGTGCATGGGCAGATGAGGCTGAGCAACAGCTTTCCAGGCTAGCCCCTTCTGGCTGACAGCTATCTGCAGACGTTCGCATTCTCAGAGCAGGGCTACCGGAGGCGCCCAGCACGGAAAACATAAGATAAGTTTGAAGTTTGAGGGGGCAAGACAAGCAAGCAGCCCCAGTCTCTGTGCCTCTGTGCGAGTAGTGCCATGGGCAGATGAGGCTGAGCAACAGCTTTCCAGGATAGCCCCTTCTCGCTGCCATCTATATGCAGACGTTCGCATTTTCGGAACAGGGCTGGGAAAGGAGCCTGGCAGGGACCCCTACCATTGCCAGTCTAAGTTGGAAGTTTGAGGTGGCAACACAAGCATCAGCCCCAGTCTCTGTGCCTCTGTGCGAGCAGTGCCATGGGCAGATGAGGCTGAGCAACAGCTTTCCAGGCTAGCCCCTTCTGGCTGACAGCTATCTGCAGACGTTCGCATTCTCAGAGCAGGGCTAAAGGAGGAGCCCAGCACGGACAACATAAGATACGTCAGAAGTTCGAGGTGGCAAGACAAGCAAGCAGCCCCAGTCTCTGTGCCTCTGTGCGAGCAGTGCCATGGGCAGATGAGGCTGAGCAACAGCTTTCCAGGCTAGCCCCTTCTGGCTGCCAGCTATCTGCAGACGTTCGCATTTTCGGAGCAGGGCTGCCAAAGGAGCCTGGCAGGGAACTCCCCATTTCCAGTCTACGTTTGAAGTTTGAGGTGAAAGACAAGCAAGCAGCCCCAGTCTCTGTGCCTCTGTGCGAGCAGTGCCATGGGCAGATGAGGCTGAGCAACAGCTTTCCAGGCTAGCCCCTTCTGGCTGCCAGCTATCTGCAGACGTTCGCACTTTCGGAGCAGGGCTGCAGGAGGCGCATGGTACGGACCACCTAAGGTGCGTTTGAAGTTTGAGTGGGCAAGACAAGCAAGCAGCCCCAGTCTCTGTGCCTCTGTGCAAGCAGTGCCATGGGCAGATGAGGCTGAGCAACAGCTTTCCAAGCTAGCTCTTTCTGGCTTCACGCTATCTGCAGAAGTTTATATTTTCGGAGCAGGGCTGCCGGAGGCCCCCTGCACGGATCACCTAAGCTACGTTTGAAGTTTGAGGGGGCAAGACAAGCAAGCAGCCCCAGTCTCTGTGCCTCTGTGCGAGCAGTGCCATGGGCAGATAAGGCTGAGCAACAGCTTTCCAGGCTAGCTCTTTCTGGCTGCGAGCTATCTGCAGACGTTCGCATTTTCAGAGCAGGGCTGCCCGAGGTGCCAGACACGGACCACCTAAGCTATGTTTGAAGTTTGAGGGGGAAAGATAAGCAAGCAGCCCCAGTCTCTGTGCCTCTGTGCGAGCAGTGCCAAGGGCAGACGAGGCTGAGCAACAGCTTTCCAGGCTAGCTCTTTCTGGCTGCCAGCTATCTGCAGACGTTCGCACTTTCGGAGCAGGGCTGCGAAAGGAGCCTGGCAGGGACCACCTAAGCTACCCTTGAAGTTTGAGGTGACAAGATAAGCAAGAAGCCCTAGTCTCTGTGCCTCTGTGCGAGCAGTGCCATGGGCAGATGAGGCTGAGCAACAGCTTTCCAGGCTAGCTCTTTCTGGCTGCCAGCTATCTGCAGACGTTCGCATTTTCAGAACAGGGCTGCCGGAGGCGCCAGACACGGACCACCTAAGCTACGTTTCAAGTTTGAGTGGGCAAGACAAGCAAGCAGCCCCAGTCTCTGTGCCTCTGTGTGAGCAGTGCATGGGCAGATGAGGCTGAGCAACAGCTTTCCAGGCTAGCCCCTTCTGGCTGACAGCTATCTGCAGACGTTCGCATTCTCAGAGCAGGGCTACCGGAGGCGCCCAGCACGGAAAACATAAGATAAGTTTGAAGTTTGAGAGGGCAAGACAAGCAAGCAGCCCCAGTCTCTGTGCCTCTTTGCGAACAGTGCCATGGGCAGATGAGGCTGAGCAACAGCTTTCCAGGATAGCCCCTTCTCGCTGCCATCTATATGCAGACGTTCGCATTTTCGGAACAGGGCTGGGAAAGGAGCCTGGCAGGGACCCCTACCATTTCCAGTCTACGTTGGAAGTTTGAGGTGGCAACACAAGCATCAGCCCCAGTCTCTGTGCCTCTGTGCGAGCAGTGCCATGGGCAGATGAGGCTGAGCAACAGCTTTCCAGGCTAGCCCCTTCTGGCTGACAGCTATCTGCAGACGTTCGCATTCTCAGAGCAGGGCTAATGGAGGAGCCCAGCACGGATAACATAAGATACGTTAGAAGTTCGAGGTGGCAAGACAAGCAAGCAGCCCCAGTCTCTGTGCCTCTGTGCGAGCAGTGCCATGGGCAGATGAGGCTGAGCAAGAGCTTTCCAGGCTAGCCCCTTCTGGCTGCCAGCTATCTGCAGACGTTCGCATTTTCGGAGCAGGGCTGGGAAAGGAGCCTGGCATTGACATCCCCCATTTCCAGTGTACGTTGGAAGTTTGAGGTGGCAAGAGAAACAAGCAGCCCCAGTCTCTGTGCCTCTGTGCGAGCAGTGCCATGGGCAGATGAGGCTGAGCAACAGCTTTCCAGGCTAGCTCTTTCTGCCTGCAAGCTATCTGCAGACGTTCGCATTTTCGGAGCAAGGCTACCGGAGGCCCCTTGCACGAATCACCTAAGATACCATTGAAGTTTGAGGGAGCAAGACAAGCAAGCAGCCCCAGTCTCTGTGCCTCTGTGCGAGCAGTGCCATGGGCAGATGAGGCTGAGCAACAGCTTTCCAAGCTAGCTCTTTCTGGCTTCACGGTATCTGCAGAAGTTTATATTTTCGTAGCAGGGCTGCCGGAGGCCCCCTGCACGGATCACCTAAGCTACGTTTGAAGTTTGAGGGGGCAAACAAGCAAGCAGCCCCAGTCTCTGTGCCTCTGTGCGAGCAGTGCCATGGGCAGATGAGGCTGAGCAACAGCTTTCCAGGCTAGCTCTTTCTGGCTGCGAGCTATCTGCAGACGTTCGCATTTTCAGAGCAGGGCTGCCCGAGGTGCCAGACAAGGACCACCTAAGCTACATTTGAAGTTTGAGGTGACAAGACAAGCAAGAAGCCCTAGTCTCTGTGCCTCTGTGCGAGCAGTGCCATGGGCAGATGAGGCTGAGCAACAGCTTTCCAGGCTAGCTCTTTCTGACTGCGAGCTATCTGCAGACGTTCGCATTGTCAGAGCAGGGCTACCGGAGGCCCCTTGCACGGATCACCTAAGATACCATTGAAGTTTGAGGGTGCAAGACAAGCAAGCAGCCCCGGTCTCTGTGCCTCTGTGTGAGCAGTGGCATGGGCAGATGAGGCTGAGCAACAGCTTTCCAGGCTAGCTCTTTCTGGCTGCGAGCTATCTGCAGACGTACGCATTTTCATAGCAGGGCTGCTGTAGGCCAACTGCACGGACACCCAAAGCTACGTTTGAAGTTTGAGTTGGCAAGACAAGCAAGAAGCCCCAGTCTCTGTGCCTCTGTGCAAGCAGTGCCATGGGCAGATGAGGCTGAGCAACAGCTTTCCAGGCTAGCTCTTTCTGCCTGCGAGCTATCTGCAGACGTTCTCATTTTCAGAGCAGGGCTGCCGGAGGCGCCCGGCACGGACCACCTAAGCTACATTTGAAGTTTAAGGGGACAAGACAAGCAAGCAGCCCCAGTCTCTGTGCCTCTGTGCGAGCAGTGACATGGGCAGATGAGGCTGAGCAACAGCTTTCCAGGCTAGCTCTTTCTGCCTGCGAGCTATCTGCAGACTTTCGCATTTTCAGAACAGGGCTGCCGGAGGCGCCAGACACGGACTACCCAAGCTACGTTTGAAGTTTGAGGTGACAAGACAAGCAAGAAGCCCCAGTCTCTGTGCCTTTGTGCGAGCAGTGCCATGGGTAGATGAGGCAGAGCAACAGCTTTGCAGGCTAGCTCTTTCTGGCTGCGAGCTATCTGCAGACGTTCGCATTCTCAGAGCAGGGCTGCCGGAGGTGCCAGACACGGACCACCTAAGCTACGTTTGAAGTTTGAGTGGGCAAGACAAGCAAGCATCAGCCCCAGTCTCTGTGCCTCTGTGTGAGCAGTGCATGGGCAGATGAGGCTGAGCAACAGCTTTCCAGGCTAGCCCCTTCTGGCTGACAGCTATCTGCAGACGTTCGCATTCTCAGAGCAGGGCTACCGGAGGCGCCCAGCACGGAAAACATAAGATAAGTTTGAAGTTTGAGGGGGCAAGACAAGCAAGCAGCCCCAGTCTCTGTGCCTCTGTGCGAGTAGTGCCATGGGCAGATGAGGCTGAGCAACAGCTTTCCAGGATAGCCCCTTCTCGCTGCCATCTATATGCAGACGTTCGCATTTTCGGAACAGGGCTGGGAAAGGAGCCTGGCAGGGACCCCTACCATTGCCAGTCTAAGTTGGAAGTTTGAGGTGGCAACACAAGCATCAGCCCCAGTCTCTGTGCCTCTGTGCGAGCAGTGCCATGGGCAGATGAGGCTGAGCAACAGCTTTCCAGGCTAACCCCTTCTGGCTGACAGCTATCTGCAGACGTTCGCATTCTCAGAGCAGGGCTAAAGGAGGAGCCCAGCACGGACAACATAAGATACGTCAGAAGTTCGAGGTGGCAAGACAAGCAAGCAGCCCCAGTCTCTGTGCCTCTGTGCGAGCAGTGCCATGGGCAGATGAGGCTGAGCAACAGCTTTCCAGGCTAGCCCCTTCTGGCTGCCAGCTATCTGCAGACGTTCGCATTTTCGGAGCAGGGCTGCCAAAGGAGCCTGGCAGGGACCTCCCCATTTCCAGTCTACGTTTGAAGTTTGAGGTGAAAGACAAGCAAGCAGCCCCAGTCTCTGTGCCTCTGTGCGAGCAGTGCCATGGGCAGATGAGGCTGAGCAACAGCTTTCCAGGCTAGCCCCTTCTGGCTGCCAGCTATCTGCAGACGTTCGCACTTTCGGAGCAGGGCTGCAGGAGGCGCATGGTACGGACCACCTAAGCTGCGTTTGAAGTTTGAGTGGGCAAGACAAGCAAGCAGCCCCAGTCTCTGTGCCTCTGTGCAAGCAGTGCCATGGGCAGATGAGGCTGAGCAACAGCTTTCCAAGCTAGCTCTTTCTGGCTTCACGCTATCTGCAGAAGTTTATATTTTCGGAGCAGGGCTGCCGGAGGCCCCCTGCACGGATCACCTAAGCTACGTTAGAAGTTTGACGGGGCAAGACAAGCAAGCAGCCCTAGTCTCTGTGCCTCTATGCGAACAGTGCCATGGGCAGGTGAGGCTGAGCAACAGCTTTCCAGGCTAGCTCTTTCTTGCAGCGAGCTATCTGCAGACGTCCGCATTTTCATAGCAGGGCTGCTGTAGGCCCCCTGCACGGACACCCAAAGCTACGTTTGAAGTTTGAGGGGGCAAGACAAGCAAGCAGCCTCAGACTCTGTGCCTCTGTGCAAGCAGTGCCATGGGCAGATGAGGCTGAGCAACAGCTTTCCAGGCTAGCTCTTTCTGCCTGCGAGCTATCTGCAGACGTTGTCATTTTCAGAGCAGGGCTTCCGGAGGCGCCCGGTGCGGACCACCTAAGCTACATTTGAAGTTTAAGGGAACAAGACAAGCAAGCAGCCTCAGTCTCTGTGCCTCTGTGCGAGCAGTTACATGGGCAGATGAGGCTGAGCAACATCTTTCCAGGCTAGCTTATTCTGCCTGCGAGCTATCTGCAGACGTTCGCATTTTCAGAACAGGGCTGCCGGAGGCGCCAGACACGGAGTACCTAAGCTACGTTTGAAGTTTGAGGTGACAAGACAAGCAAGAAGCCCCAGTCTCTGTGCCTTTGTGCGAGCAGTGCCATGGGCAGATGAGGCTGAGCAACAGCTTTCCAGGCTAGCTCTTTCTGGCTGCGGGCTATCTGCAGACGTTCGCATTTTCAGAGCAGGGCTGCCGGAGGTGCCAGACACGGACCACCTAAGCTACGTTTGAAGTTTGAGTGGGCAAGACAAGCAAGCAGCCCCAGTCTCTGTGCCTCTGTGCGAGCAGTGCCATGGGCAGATGAGGCTGAGCAACAGCTTTCCAGGCTAGCTCTTTCTGGCTGCGAGCTATCAGCAGAAGTTTATATTTTCGGAGCAGTGCTGCTGTAGGCCCCCTGCACGGATCACCTAAGCTACGTTTGAAGTTTGAGAGGGCAAGACAAGCAAGCAGCCCCAGTCTCTGTGCCTCTGTGCGAGCAGTGCCATGGGCAGATGAGGCTGAGCAACAGCTTTCCAGGCTAGCTCTTTCTGGCTGCGAGCTACCTGCAGACGTTCTCATTTTCAGAGCAGGGCTGCCGGAGGCGCCCGGCACGGACCACCTAATATACATCTGAAGTTTAAGGGGACAAGACAAGCAAGCAGACCCACTCTCTGTGCCTTTGTGCGAGCAGTGCCATGGGCAGATGAGGCTGAGCAACAGCTTTCCAGGCTAGCTCTTTCTGGCTGCGAGCTATCTGCAGACGTTCGCATTTTCAGAGCAGGGCTTCCGGAGGTGCCAGACACGGACCACCTAAGCTACGTTTGAAGTTTGAGTGGGCAAGACAAGCAAGCAGCCCCAGTCTGTGTGCCTCTGTGCGAGCAGTGCCATGGGCAGATGAGGCTGAGCAACAGCTTTCCAGGCTAGCCCCTTCTGCCTGCCTGCTATCTGCAGACGTTCGCATTTTCGGAGCAGGGCTGGGAAAGGAGCGTGGCAGGGACACCCCTCATTTCCAGTGTACGTTTGAAGTTTGAGGTGGCAAGACAAGCAAGCAGCCCCAGTCTCTGTGCCTCTGTGCGAGCAGTGCATGCGCAGATGAGGCTGAGCAACAGCTTTCCAGGCTAGCCCCTTCTGCCTGCCAGCTATCTGCAGACGTTCGCAGTTTTGGAGCAGGGTTGGGAAAGGAGCCTGCCAGGGACCCCCCCATTTACAGTCTAATTTGGAAGTTCGAGGTGGCAAGACAAGTAAGCAGCCCCAGTCTCTGTGCCTCTGTGCGAGCAGTGCCATGTGCAGATGAGGCTGAGCAACAGCTTTCCAGGCTAGCCCCTTCTGGCTGACAGCTATCTGCAGACGTTCGCATTCTCAGAGCAGAGCTAATGGAGGAGCCCAGCACTAACAACATAAGATACGTTAGAAGTTTGAGGTAGCAAGACAAGCAAGCAGCCCCAGTCTCTGTGCCTCTGTGCGAGCAGTGCCATGGGCAGATGAGGCTGAGCAACAGCTTTCCAGGCTAGCCCCTTCTGGCTGCCAGCTATCTGCAGACGTTCGCATTCTCAGAGCATGTCTACGAAAAAAGCCTGGCATGGACTTCCCCATTCCCAGGTTACGTTTGAAGTTTGAGGTGGCAAGACAAGTAAGCAGCCCCAGTCTCTGTGCCTCTGTGTGAGCAGTGCCATGGGCAGATGAGGCTGAGCAACAGCTTTCCAGGCTAGCCCCTTCTGCCTGCCTGCTATCTGCAGACGTTCGCATTCTCAGAGCAGGGCTACCGGAGGCGCCCAGCACGGAAAACATAAGATACGTTTGAAGTTTGAGGGGGCAAGACAAGCAAGCAGCCCCAGTCTCTGTGCCTCTGTGCGAGTAGTGCCATGGGCAGATGAGGCTGAGCAACAGCTTTCCAGGATAGTCCCTTCTCGCTGCCATCTATATGCAGACGTTCGCATTTTCGGAACAGGGCTGGGAAAGGAGCCTGGCAGGGACCCCTACCTTTTCCAGTCCACGTTGGAAGTTTGAAGTGGCAAGAGAAGCATCAGCCCCAGTCTCTGTGCCTCTGTGCGAGCAGTGCCATGGGCAGATGAGGCTGAGCAACAGCTTTCCAGGCTAGCCCCTTCTGGCTGCCAGCTATCTGCAGACGTTCGCATTCTCAGAGCAGGGCTAATGGAGGAGCCCAGCACGGATAACATAAGATACGTTAGAAGTTCGAGGTGGCAAGACAAGCAAGCAGCCCCAGTCTCTGTGCCTCTGTGCGAGCAGTGCCATGGGCAGATGAGGCTGAGCAACAGCTTTCCAGGCTAGTCCCTTCTGGCTGCCAGCTATCTGCAGACGTTCGCATTTTCGGAGCAGGGCTGCCAAAGGAGCCTGGCAGGGACCTCCCCATTTCCAGTCTACGTTTGAAGTTTGAGGTGCAAGACAAGCAAGCAGCCCCAGTCTCTGTGCCTCTGTGCGAGCAGTGCCATGGGCAGATGAGGCTGAGCAACAGCTTTCCAGGCTAGCCCCTTCTGGCTGCCAGCTATCTGCAGACGTTCGCAGTTTCGGAGCAGGGTTGGGAAAGGAGCCTGCCAGGGACCCCCCCATTTACAGTCTAATTTGGAAGTTCGAAGTGGCAAGACAAGTAAGCAGCCCCAGTCTCTGTGCCTCTGTGCGAGCAGTGCCATGTGCAGATGAGGCTGAGCAACAGCTTTCCAGGCTAGTCCCTTCTGGCTGACAGCTATCTGCAGACGTTCGCATTCTCAGAGCAGAGCTAATGGAGGAGCCCAGCACTAACAACATAAGATACGTTAGAAGTTTGAGGTAGCAAGACAAGCAAGCAGCCCCAGTCTCTGTGCCTCTGTGCGAGCAGTGCCATGGGCAGATGAGGCTGAGCAACAGCTTTCCAGGCTAGCCCCTTCTGGCTGCCAGCTATCTGCAGACGTTCGCATTCTCAGAGCATGTCTACGAAAAAAGCCTGGCATGGACTTCCCCATTCCCAGGTTACGTTTGAAGTTTGAGGTGGCAAGACAAGCAAGCAGCCCCAGTCTCTGTGCCTCTGTGTGAGCAGTGCCATGGGCAGATGAGGCTGAGCAACAGCTTTCCAGGCTAGCCCCTTCTGCCTGCCTGCTATCTGCAGACGTTCGCATTCTCAGAGCAGGGCTACCGGAGGCGCCCAGCACGGAAAACATAAGATACGTTTGAAGTTTGAGGTGGCAAGACAAGCAAGCAGCCCCAGTCTCTGTGCCTCTGTGCGAGTAGTGCCATGGGCAGATGAGGCTGAGCAACAGCTTTCCAGGATAGCCCCTTCTCGCTGCCATCTATATGCAGACGTTCGCATTTTCGGAACAGGGCTGGGAAAGGAGCCTGGCAGGGACCCCTACCTTTTCCAGTCTACGTTGGAAGTTTGAAGTGGCAAGAGAAGCATCAGCCCCAGTCTCTGTGCCTCTGTGCGAGCAGTGCCATGGGCAGATGAGGCTGAGCAACAGCTTTCCAGGCTAGCCCCTTCTGGCTGCCAGCTATCTGCAGACGTTCGCATTCTCAGAGCAGGGCTAATGGAGGAGCCCAGCACGGATAACATAAGATACGTTGGAAGTTCGAGGTGGCAATACAAGCAAGCAGCCCCAGTCTCTGTGCCTCTGTGCGAGCAGTGCCATGGGCAGATGAGGCTGAGCAACAGCTTTCCAGGCTAGCCCCTTCTGGCTGACAGCTATCTGCAGACGTTCGCACTTTCGGAGCAGGGCTGTGATAGGACCCTGGCAGGGACACCACCATTCCCAGCATGCGTTTGAAGTTTCAAGTGGCAAGATAAGCAAGCAGCCCCAGTCTCTGTGCCTCTGTGCGAGCAGTGCCATGTGCAGATGAGGCTGAGCAACAGCTTTCCAGGCTAGTCCCTTCTGGCTGCCAGCTATCTGCAGATGTTCGCATTTTCGGAGCAGGGCTGCCAAAGGAGCCTGGCAGGGACCTCCCCATTTCCAGTCTACGTTTGAAGTTTGAGGTGCAAGACAAGCAAGCAGCCCCAGTCTCTGTGCCTCTGTGCGAGCAGTGCCATGGGCAGATGAGGCTGAGCAACAGCTTTCCAGGCTAGCCCCTTCTGGCTGCCAGCTATCTGCAGACGTTCGCAGTTTCGGAGCAGGGTTGGGAAAGGAGCCTGCCAGGGACCCCCCCATTTACAGTCTAATTTGGAAGTTCGAGGTGGCAAGACAAGTAAGCAGCCCCAGTCTCTGTGCCTCTGTGCGAGCAGTGCCATGTGCAGATGAGGCTGAGCAACAGCTTTCCAGGCTAGCCCCTTCTGGCTGACAGCTATCTGCAGACGTTCGCATTCTCAGAGCAGAGCTAATGGAGGAGCCCAGCACTAACAACATAAGATACGTTAGAAGTTTGAGGTAGCAAGACAAGCAAGCAGCCCCAGTCTCTGTGCCTCTGTGCGAGCAGTGCCATGGGCAGATGAGGCTGAGCAACAGCTTTCCAGGCTAGCCCCTTCTGGCTGCCAGCTATCTGCAGACGTTCGCATTCTCAGAGCATGTCTACGAAAAAAGCCTGGCATGGACTTCCCCATTCCCAGGTTACGTTTGAAGTTTGAGTGGGCAAGACAAGCAAGCAGCCCCAGTCTCTGTGCCTCTGTGCGAGCAGTGCCAAGGGCAGACGAGGCTGAGCAACAGCTTTCCAGGCTAGCTCTTTCTGGCTGCCAGCTATCTGCAGACGTTCGCATTTTCGGAGCAGGGCTGCCGGAGGCGCCCTGCACGGACCACCTAAGCTACCCTTGAAGTTTGAGGTGACAAGATAAGCAAGAAGCCCTAGTCTCTGTGCCTCTGTGCGAGCAGTGCCATGGGCAGATGAGGCTGAGCAACAGCTTTCCAGGCTAGCTCTTTCTGGCTGCCAGCTATCTGCAGACGTTCGCATTTTCAGAACAGGGCTGCCGGAGGCGCCAGACACGGACCACCTAAGCTACGTTTCAAGTTTGAGTGGGCAAGACAAGCAAGCAGCCCCAGTCTCTGTGCCTCTGTGTGAGCAGTGCATGGGCAGATGAGGCTGAGCAACAGCTTTCCAGGCTAGCCCCTTCTGGCTGACAGCTATCTGCAGACGTTCGCATTCTCAGAGCAGGGCTACCGGAGGCGCCCAGCACGGAAAACATAAGATAAGTTTGAAGTTTGAGGGGGCAAGACAAGCAAGCAGCCCCAGTCTCTGTGCCTCTTTGCGAACAGTGCCATGGGCAGATGAGGCTGAGCAACAGCTTTCCAGGATAGCCCCTTCTCGCTGCCATCTATATGCAGACGTTCGCATTTTCGGAACAGGGCTGGGAAAGGAGCCTGGCAGGGACCCCTACCATTTCCAGTCTACGTTGGAAGTTTGAGGTGGCAACACAAGCATCAGCCCCAGTCTCTGTGCCTCTGTGCGAGCAGTGCCATGGGCAGATGAGGCTGAGCAACAGCTTTCCAGGCTAGCCCCTTCTGGCTGACAGCTATCTGCAGACGTTCGCATTCTCAGAGCAGGGCTAATGGAGGAGCCCAGCACGGATAACATAAGATACGTTTGAAGTTCGAGGTGGCAAGACAAGCAAGCAGCCCCAGTCTCTGTGCCTCTGTGCGAGCAGTGCCATGGGCAGATGAGGCTGAGCAAGAGCTTTCCAGGCTAGCCCCTTCTGGCTGCCAGCTATCTGCAGACGTTCGCATTTTCGGAGCAGGGCTGGGAAAGGAGCCTGGCATTGACATCCCCCATTTCCAGTGTACGTTGGAAGTTTGAGGTGGCAAGAGAAACAAGCAGCCCCAGTCTCTGTGCCTCTGTGCGAGCAGTGCCATGGGCAGATGAGGCTGAGCAACAGCTTTCCAGGCTAGCTCTTTCTGCCTGCAAGCTATCTGCAGACGTTCGCATTTTCGGAGCAAGGCTACCGGAGGCCCCTTGCACGAATCACCTAAGATACCATTGAAGTTTGAGGGAGCAAGACAAGCAAGCAGCCCCAGTCTCTGTGCCTCTGTGCGAGCAGTGCCATGGGCAGATGAGGCTGAGCAACAGCTTTCCAAGCTAGCTCTTTCTGGCTTCACGGTATCTGCAGAAGTTTATATTTTCGTAGCAGGGCTGCCGGAGGCCCCCTGCACGGATCACCTAAGCTACGTTTGAAGTTTGAGGGGGCAAACAAGCAAGCAGCCCCAGTCTCTGTGCCTCTGTGCGAGCAGTGCCATGGGCAGATGAGGCTGAGCAACAGCTTTCCAGGCTAGCTCTTTCTGGCTGCGAGCTATCTGCAGACGTTCGCATTTTCAGAGCAGGGCTGCCCGAGGTGCCAGACAAGGACCACCTAAGCTACATTTGAAGTTTGAGGTGACAAGACAAGCAAGAAGCCCTAGTCTCTGTGCCTCTGTGCGAGCAGTGCCATGGGCAGATGAGGCTGAGCAACAGCTTTCCAGGCTAGCTCTTTCTGACTGCGAGCTATCTGCAGACGTTCGCATTGTCAGAGCAGGGCTACCGGAGGCCCCTTGCACGGATCACCTAAGATACCATTGAAGTTTGAGGGTGCAAGACAAGCAAGCAGCCCCGGTCTCTGTGCCTCTGTGTGAGCAGTGGCATGGGCAGATGAGGCTGAGCAACAGCTTTCCAGGCTAGCTCTTTCTGGCTGCGAGCTATCTGCAGACGTACGCATTTTCATAGCAGGGCTGCTGTAGGCCAACTGCACGGACACCCAAAGCTACGTTTGAAGTTTGAGTTGGCAAGACAAGCAAGAAGCCCCAGTCTCTGTGCCTCTGTGCAAGCAGTGCCATGGGCAGATGAGGCTGAGCAACAGCTTTCCAGGCTAGCTCTTTCTGCCTGCGAGCTATCTGCAGACGTTCTCATTTTCAGAGCAGGGCTGCCGGAGGCGCCCGGCACGGACCACCTAAGCTACATTTGAAGTTTAAGGGGACAAGACAAGCAAGCAGCCCCAGTCTCTGTGCCTCTGTGCGAGCAGTGACATGGGCAGATGAGGCTGAGCAACAGCTTTCCAGACTAGCTCTTTCTGCCTGCGAGCTATCTGCAGACTTTCGCATTTTCAGAACAGGGCTGCCGGAGGCGCCAGACACGGACTACCCAAGCTACGTTTGAAGTTTGAGGTGACAAGACAAGCAAGAAGCCCCAGTCTCTGTGCCTTTGTGCGAGCAGTGCCATGGGCAGATGAGGCTGAGCAACAGCTTTCCAGGCTAGCTCTTTCTGGCTGCGAGCTATCTGCAGACGTTCGCATTCTCAGAGCAGGGCTGCCGGAGGTGCCAGACACGGACCACCTAAGCTGCGTTTGAAGTTTGAGTGGGCAAGACAAGCAAGCAGCCCCAGTCTCTGTGCCTCTGTGCAAGCAGTGCCATGGGCAGATGAGGCTGAGCAACAGCTTTCCAAGCTAGCTCTTTCTGGCTTCACGCTATCTGCAGAAGTTTATATTTTCGGAGCAGGGCTGCCGGAGGCCCCCTGCACGGATCACCTAAGCTACGTTTGAAGTTTGAGGGGGCAAGACAAGCAAGCAGCCCCAGTCTCTGTGCCTCTGTGCGAGTAGTGCCATGGGCAGATAAGGCTGAGCAACAGCTTTCCAGGCTAGCTCTTTCTGGCTGCGAGCTATCTGCAGACGTTCGCATTTTCAGAGCAGGGCTGCCCGAGGTGCCAGACACGGACCACCTAAGCTATGTTTGAAGTTTGAGGGGGAAAGATAAGCAAGCAGCCCCAGTCTCTGTGCCTCTGTGCGAGCAGTGCCAAGGGCAGACGAGGCTGAGCAACAGCTTTCCAGGCTAGCTCTTTCTGGCTGCCAGCTATCTGCAGACGTTCGCATTTTCGGAGCAGGGCTGCCGGAGGCGCCCTGCACGGACCACCTAAGCTACCCTTGAAGTTTGAGGTGACAAGATAAGCAAGAAGCCCTAGTCTCTGTGCCTCTGTGCGAGCAGTGCCATGGGCAGATGAGGCTGAGCAACAGCTTTCCAGGCTAGCTCTTTCTGGCTGCCAGCTATCTGCAGACGTTCGCATTTTCAGAACAGGGCTGCCGGAGGCGCCAGACACGGACCACCTAAGCTACGTTTCAAGTTTGAGTGGGCAAGACAAGCAAGCAGCCCCAGTCTCTGTGCCTCTGTGTGAGCAGTGCATGGGCAGATGAGGCTGAGCAACAGCTTTCCAGGCTAGCCCCTTCTGGCTGACAGCTATCTGCAGACGTTCGCATTCTCAGAGCAGGGCTACCGGAGGCGCCCAGCACGGAAAACATAAGATAAGTTTGAAGTTTGAGGGGGCAAGACAAGCAAGCAGCCCCAGTCTCTGTGCCTCTTTGCGAACAGTGCCATGGGCAGATGAGGCTGAGCAACAGCTTTCCAGGATAGCCCCTTCTCGCTGCCATCTATATGCAGACGTTCGCATTTTCGGAACAGGGCTGGGAAAGGAGCCTGGCAGGGACCCCTACCATTTCCAGTTTACGTTGGAAGTTTGAGGTGGCAACACAAGCATCAGCCCCAGTCTCTGTGCCTCTGTGCGAGCAGTGCCATGGGCAGATGAGGCTGAGCAACAGCTTTCCAGGCTAGCCCCTTCTGGCTGACAGCTATCTGCAGACGTTCGCATTCTCAGAGCAGGGCTAATGGAGGAGCCCAGCACGGATAACATAAGATACGTTTGAAGTTCGAGGTGGCAAGACAAGCAAGCAGCCCCAGTCTCTGTGCCTCTGTGCGAGCAGTGCCATGGGCAGATGAGGCTGAGCAAGAGTTTTCCAGGCTAGCCCCTTCTGGCTGCCAGCTATCTGCAGACGTTCGCATTTTCGGAGCAAGGCTACCGGAGGCCCCTTGCACGAATCACCTAAGATACCATTGAAGTTTGAGGGAGCAAGACAAGCAAGCAGCCCCAGTCTCTGTGCCTCTGTGCGAGCAGTGCCATGGGCAGATGAGGCTGAGCAACAGCTTTCCAAGCTAGCTCTTTCTGGCTTCACGGTATCTGCAGAAGTTTATATTTTCGTAGCAGGGCTGCCGGAGGCCCCCTGCACGGATCACCTAAGCTACGTTTGAAGTTTGAGGGGGCAAACAAGCAAGCAGCCCCAGTCTCTGTGCCTCTGTGCGAGCAGTGCCATGGGCAGATGAGGCTGAGCAACAGCTTTCCAGGCTAGCTCTTTCTGGCTGCGAGCTATCTGCAGACGTTCGCATTTTCAGAGCAGGGCTGCCCGAGGTGCCAGACAAGGACCACCTAAGCTACATTTGAAGTTTGAGGTGACAAGACAAGCAAGAAGCCCTAGTCTCTGTGCCTCTGTGCGAGCAGTGCCATGGGCAGATGAGGCTGAGCAACAGCTTTCCAGGCTAGCTCTTTCTGACTGCGAGCTATCTGCAGACGTTCGCATTGTCAGAGCAGGGCTACCGGAGGCCCCTTGCACGGATCACCTAAGATACCATTGAAGTTTGAGGGTGCAAGACAAGCAAGCAGCCCCGGTCTCTGTGCCTCTGTGTGAGCAGTGGCATGGGCAGATGAGGCTGAGCAACAGCTTTCCAGGCTAGCTCTTTCTGGCTGCGAGCTATCTGCAGACGTACGCATTTTCATAGCAGGGCTGCTGTAGGCCAACTGCACGGACACCCAAAGCTACGTTTGAAGTTTGAGTTGGCAAGACAAGCAAGAAGCCCCAGTCTCTGTGCCTCTGTGCAAGCAGTGCCATGGGCAGATGAGGCTGAGCAACAGCTTTCCAGGCTAGCTCTTTCTGCCTGCGAGCTATCTGCAGACGTTCTCATTTTCAGAGCAGGGCTGCCGGAGGCGCCCGGCACGGACCACCTAAGCTACATTTGAAGTTTAAGGGGACAAGACAAGCAAGCAGCCCCAGTCTCTGTGCCTCTGTGCGAGCAGTGACATGGGCAGATGAGGCTGAGCAACAGCTTTCCAGGCTAGCTCTTTCTGCCTGCGAGCTATCTGCAGACTTTCGCATTTTCAGAACAGGGCTGCCGGAGGCGCCAGACACGGACTACCCAAGCTACGTTTGAAGTTTGAGGTGACAAGACAAGCAAGAAGCCCCAGTCTCTGTGCCTTTGTGCGAGCAGTGCCATGGGCAGATGAGGCTGAGCAACAGCTTTCCAGGCTAGCTCTTTCTGGCTGCGAGCTATCTGCAGACGTTGACATTCTCAGAGCAGGGCTGCCGGAGGTGCCAGACACGGACCACCTAAGCTACGTTTGAAGTTTGAGTGGGCAAGACAAGCAAGCATCAGCCCCAGTCTCTGTGCCTCTGTGTGAGCAGTGCATGGGCAGATGAGGCTGAGCAACAGCTTTCCAGGCTAGCCCCTTCTGGCTGACAGCTATCTGCAGACGTTCGCATTCTCAGAGCAGGGCTACCGGAGGCGCCCAGCACGGAAAACATAAGATAAGTTTGAAGTTTGAGGGGGCAAGACAAGCAAGCAGCCCCAGTCTCTGTGCCTCTGTGCGAGTAGTGCCATGGGCAGATGAGGCTGAGCAACAGCTTTCCAGGATAGCCCCTTCTCGCTGCCATCTATATGCAGACGTTCGCATTTTCGGAACAGGGCTGGGAAAGGAGCCTGGCAGGGACCCCTACCATTGCCAGTCTAAGTTGGAAGTTTGAGGTGGCAACACAAGCATCAGCCCCAGTCTCTGTGCCTCTGTGCGAGCAGTGCCATGGGCAGATGAGGCTGAGCAACAGCTTTCCAGGCTAGCCCCTTCTGGCTGACAGCTATCTGCAGACGTTCGCATTCTCAGAGCAGGGCTAAAGGAGGAGCCCAGCACGGACAACATAAGATACGTCAGAAGTTCGAGGTGGCAAGACAAGCAAGCAGCCCCAGTCTCTGTGCCTCTGTGCGAGCAGTGCCATGGGCAGATGAGGCTGAGCAACATCTTTCCAGGCTAGCCCCTTCTGGCTGCCAGCTATCTGCAGACGTTCGCATTTTCGGAGCAGGGCTGCCAAAGGAGCCTGGCAGGGACCTCCCCATTTCCAGTCTACGTTTGAAGTTTGAGGGGGCAAGACAAGCAAGCAGCCCCAGTCTCTGTGCCTCTGTGCGAGCAGTGCCATGGGCAGATGAGGCTGAGCAACAGCTTTCCAGGCTAGCCCCTTCTGGCTGCCAGCTATCTGCAGACGTTCGCACTTTCGGAGCAGGGCTGCAGGAGGCGCATGGTACGGACCACCTAAGCTGCGTTTGAAGTTTGAGTGGGCAAGACAAGCAAGCAGCCCCAGTCTCTGTGCCTCTGTGCAAGCAGTGCCATGGGCAGATGAGGCTGAGCAACAGCTTTCCAAGCTAGCTCTTTCTGGCTTCACGCTATCTGCAGAAGTTTATATTTTCGGAGCAGGGCTGCCGGAGGCCCCCTGCACGGATCACCTAAGCTACGTTTGAAGTTTGAGGGGGCAAGACAAGCAAGCAGCCCCAGTCTCTGTGCCTCTGTGCGAGCAGTGCCATGGGCAGATAAGGCTGAGCAACAGCTTTCCAGGCTAGCTCTTTCTGGCTGCGAGCTATCTGCAGACGTTCGCATTTTCAGAGCATGGCTGCCGGAGGTGCCAGACACGGACCACCTAAGCTATGTTTGAAGTTTGAGGGGGAAAGATAAGCAAGCAGCCCCAGTCTCTGTGCCTCTGTGCGAGCAGTGCCAAGGGCAGACGAGGCTGAGCAACAGCTTTCCAGGCTAGCTCTTTCTGGCTGCCAGCTATCTGCAGACGTTCGCATTTTCGGAGCAGGGCTGCCGGAGGCGCCCTGCACGGACCACCTAAGCTACCCTTGAAGTTTGAGGTGACAAGATAAGCAAGAAGCCCTATTCTCTGTGCCTCTGTGCGAGCAGTGCCATGGGCAGATGAGGCTGAGCAACAGCTTTCCAGGCTAGCTCTTTCTGGCTGCCAGCTATCTGCAGACGTTCGCATTTTCAGAACAGGGCTGCCGGAGGCGCCAGACACGGACCACCTAAGCTACGTTTCAAGTTTGAGTGGGCAAGACAAGCAAGCAGCCCCAGTCTCTGTGCCTCTGTGTGAGCAGTGCATGGGCAGATGAGGCTGAGCAACAGCTTTCCAGGCTAGCCCCTTCTGGCTGACAGCTATCTGCAGACGTTCGCATTTTCAGAACAGGGCTGCCGGAGGCGCCAGACACGGAGTACCTAAGCTACGTTTGAAGTCTGAGGTGACAAGACAAGCAAGCAGCCCCAGTCTCTGTGCCTCTGTGCGAGCAGTGACATGGGCAGATGAGGCTGAGCAACAGCTTTCCAGGAGAGCTCTTTCTGGCTGCGAGCTATCAGTAGAAGTTTATATTTTCAGAACAGGGCTGCCGGAGGTGCCAGACACGGACCACCTAAGCTACGTTTGAAGTTTGAGAGGGCAAGACAAGCAAGCAGCCCCAGTCTCTGTGCCTCTGTGCGAGCAGTGCCATGGGCAGATGAGGCTGAGCATCAGCTTTCCAGGCTAGCTCTTTCTGGCTGCGAGCTACCTGCAGACGTTCGCATTTTCAGAGCAGGGCTTCCAGAGGCGCATGGCTCGGACCACCTAAGCTACGTTTGAAGTTTGAGGTGGCAAGACAAGCAAGCAGCCCCAGTCTCTGTGCCTCTGTGCGAGCAGTGCCATGGGCAGATGAGGCTGAGCAACAGCTTTCCAAGCTAGCTCTTTCTGGTTCAAGCTATCTGCAGAAGTTTATATTTTAGGAGCAGGGCTTGCGGAGGCCCCCTGCACGGATCACCTAAGCTACGCTTGAAGTTTGAGGGGGCAAGACAAGCAAGCAGCCCTAGTCTCTGTGCCTCTGTGCGAGCAGTGCTATGGGCAGATGAGGCTGAGCAACAGCTTTCCAGGCTAGCTCTTTCTGGCTGCGAGCTATCTGCAGACGTCCGCATTTTCATAGCAGGGCTGCTGTAGGCCAACTGCACGGACACCCAAAGCTACGTTTGAAGTTTGACGGGGAAGACAAGCAAGCAGCCCCAGTCTGTGTGCCTCTATGCAAGCAGTGCCATGGGCAGATGAGGGTGAGCAACAGCTTTCCAGGCTAGCTCTTTCTGGCTGCGAGCTACCTGCAGACGTTCACATTTTCAGAGCAGGGCTGCCGGAGGCGCCCGGCACGGACCACCTAAGCTACATTTGAAGTTTAAGGGGACAAGACAAGCAAGCAGCCCCAGTCTCTGTGCCTCTGTGCGAGCAGTGCCATGGGCAGATGAGGCTGAGCAACAGCTTTCCAGGCTAGCTGTTTCTGGCTGCAAGCTATCTGCAGACGTTCGCATTTTCAGAACAGTGCTGCCGGAGGCGCCAGACACGGACTACCTAAGCTACGTTTGAAGTTTGCGGTGACAAGACAAGCAAGAAGCCCCAGTCTCTGTGCCTCTGTGCGAGCAGTGCATGCGCAGATGAGGCTGAGCAACAGCTTTACAGGCTAGCCCCTTCTGGCTGCGAGCTATCTGCAGACGTTCGCATATTTGGAGCAGGGCTGGGAAAGGAGCCGGGCAGGGACCCCCCCATTTCCAGTCTACGCTTGAAGTTTGAGGTGGCAAGACAAGTAAGCAGCCGCAGTCTCTGTGCCTCTGTGCGAGCAGTGCCATGGGCAGATGAGGCTGAGCAACAGCTTTACAGGCTAGCCCCTTCTGGCTGCCAGCTATCTGCAGACGTTCGCATTCTCAGAGCAGGGCTAATGGACGTGCCCAGCACGGAAAACATAAGATACATTTGAAGTTTGAGGTGGCAAGACAAGCAAGCAGCCCCAGTCTCTGTGCCTCTGTGCGAGCAGTGCCATGGGCAGATGAGGCTGAGCAACAGCTTTCCAGGCTAGCCCCTTCTGCCTGCCAGCTATCTGCAGACGTTCACATTCTGAGAGCAGTGCTGCGAAAGGAGCCTGGCAGGGACCTCCCAATTTCCAGACTACGTTTGAACTTTGAGGTGCAAGACAAGCAAGCAGCCCCAGTCTCTGTGCCTCTGTGCGAGCAGTGCCATGGGCAGATGAGGCTGAGCAACAGCTTTCCAGGCTAGCCTCTTCTGGCTGCCAGCTATCTGCAGACGTTCGCATTTTTGGAGCAGGGCTGGGAAAGTATATTGGCAGGTACCTCCCCATTTCCAGTCTACATTTGAAGTTTGAGGTGGCAAGACAAGCAAGCAGCCCCAGTCTCTGTGCCTCTGTGCGAGCAGTGCCATGCGCAGATGACGCTGAGCAACAGCTTTCCAGGCTAGTCCCTTCTGGCTGCCAGCTATCTGCAGACGTTCGCATTTTTGGAGCAGGGCTGGGAAGGTATATTGGCAGGTACCTCCCCATTTCCAGTCTACATTTGAAGTTTGAGGTGGCAAGACAAGCAAGCAGCCCCAGTCTCTGTGCCTCTGTGCGAGCAGTGCATGCGCAGATGAGGCTGAGCAACAGCTTTCCAGGCTAGCCCCTTCTGGCTGCCAGCTATCTGCAGACGTTCGCAGTTTCGGAGCAGAGTTGGGAAAGGAGCCTGGCAGGGACCCCCCCATTTACAGTCTAATTTGGAAGTTCGAGGTGGCAAGACAAGTAAGCAGCCCCAGTCTCTGTGCCTCTGTGCGAGCAGTGCCATGGGCAGATGAGGCTGAGCAACAGCTTTCCAGGCTAGCCCCTTCTGGCTGACAGCTATCTGCAGACGTTCGCATTCTCAGAGCAGAGCTAATGGAGGAGCCCAGCACTAACAACATAAGATACGTTAGAAGTTTGAGGTGGCAAGACAAGCAAGCAGCCGCAGTCTCTGTGCCTCTGTGCGAGCAGTGCCATGGGCAGATGAGGCTGAGCAACAGCTTTCCAGGCTAGCCCCTTCTGGCTGCCAGCTATCTGCAGACGTTCGCATTCTCAGAGCATGTCTACGAAAATAGCCTGGCATGGACTTCCCCATTCCCAGGTTACGTTTGAAGTTTGAGGTGGCAAGACAAGCAAGCAGCCCCAGTCTCTGTGCCTCTGTGTGAGCAGTGCCATGGGCAGATGAGGCTGAGCAACAGCTTTCCAGGCTAGCCCCTTCTGCCTGCCTGCTATCTGCAGACGTTCGCATTCTCAGAGCAGGGCTACGGGAGGCGCCCAGCACGGAAAACATAAGATACGTTTGAAGTTAGAGGGGGCAAGACAAGCAAGCAGCCCCAGTCTCTGTGCCTCTGTGCGAGTAGTGCCATGGGCAGATGAGGCTGAGCAACAGCTTTCCAGGATAGCCCCTTCTCGCTGCCATCTATATGCAGACGTTCGCATTTTCGGAACAGGGCTGGGAAAGGAGCCTGGCAGGGACCCCTACCATTTCCAGTCTACGTTGGAAGTTTGAAGTGGCAAGAGAAGCATCAGCCCCAGTCTCTGTGCCTCTGTGCGAGCAGTGCCATGGGCAGATGAGGCTGAGCAACAGCTTTCCAGGCTAGCCCCTTCTGCCTGCCAGCTATCTGCAGACGTTCACATTCTGAGAGCAGTGCTGCGAAAGGAGCCTGGCAGGGACCTCCCAATTTCCAGACTACGTTTGAACTTTGAGGTGCAAGACAAGCAAGCAGCCCCAGTCTCTGTGCCTCTGTGCGAGCAGTGCCATGGGCAGATGAGGCTGAGCAACAGCTTTCCAGGCTAGCCCCTTCTGGCTGCCAGCTATCTGCAGACGTTCGCATTTTTGGAGCAGGGCTGGGAAAGTATATTGGCAGGTACCTCCCCATTTCCAGTCTACATTTGAAGTTTGAGGTGGCAAGACAAGCAAGCAGCCCCAGTCTCTGTGCCTCTGTGCGAGCAGTGCCATGCGCAGATGACGCTGAGCAACAGCTTTCCAGGCTAGTCCCTTCTGGCTGCCAGCTATCTGCAGACGTTCGCATTTTTGGAGCAGGGCTGGGAAAGTATATTGGCAGGTACCTTCCCATTTCCAGTCTACATTTGAAGTTTGAGGTGGCAAGACAAGGAAGCAGTCCCAGTCTCTGTGCCTCTGTGCGAGCAGTGCATGCGCAGATGAGGCTGAGCAACAGCTTTCCAGGCTAGCCCCTTCTGGCTGCCAGCTATCTGCAGACGTTCGCAGTTTCGGAGCAGAGTTGGGAAAGGAGCCTGGCAGGGACCCCCCCATTTACAGTCTAATTTGGAAGTTCGAGGTGGCAAGACAAGTAAGCAGCCCCAGTCTCTGTGCCTCTGTGCGAGCAGTGCCATGGGCAGATGAGGCTGAGCAACAGCTTTCCAGGCTAGCCCCTTCTGGCTGACAGCTATCTGCAGACGTTCGCATTCTCAGAGCAGAGCTAATGGAGGAGCCCAGCACTAACAACATAAGATACGTTAGAAGTTTGAGGTGGCAAGACAAGCAAGCAGCCCCAGTCTCTGTGCCTCTGTGCGAGCAGTGCCATGGGCAGATGAGGCTGAGCAACAGCTTTCCAGGCTAGCCCCTTCTGCCTGCCAGCTATCTGCAGACATTCGCATTCTCAGAGCATGTCTACGAAAATAGCCTGGCATGGACTTCCCCATTCCCAGGTTACGTTTGAAGTTTGAGGTGGCAAGACAAGCAAGCAGCCCCAGTCTCTGTGCCTCTGTGTGAGCAGTGCCATGGGCAGATGAGGCTGAGCAACAGCTTTCCAGGCTAGCCCCTTCTGCCTGCCTGCTATCTGCAGACGTTCGCATTCTCAGAGCAGGGCTACGGGAAGCGCCCAGCACGGAAAACATAAGATACGTTTGAAGTTAGAGGGGGCAAGACAAGCAAGCAGCCCCAGTCTCTGTGCCTCTGTGCGAGTAGTGCCATGGGCAGATGAGGCTGAGCAACAGCTTTCCAGGATAGCCCCTTCTCGCTGCCATCTATATGCAGACGTTCGCATTTTCGGAACAGGGCTGGGAAAGGAGCCTGGCAGGGACCCCTACCATTTCCAGTCTACGTTGGAAGTTTGAAGTGGCAAGAGAAGCATCACCCCCAGTCTCTGTGCCTCTGTGCGAGCAGTGCCATGGGCAGATGAGGCTGAGCAACAGCTTTCCAGGCTAGCCCCTTCTGGCTGCCAGCTATCTGCAGACGTTCGCACTTTCGGAGCAGGGCTGCGAAAGGAGCCTGGCAGGGACCTCCCCATTTCCAGTCTACGTTTGAAGTTTGAGGTTCAAGACAAGCAAGCAGCCCCAGTCTCTGTGCCTCTGTGCGAGCAGTGCCATGGGCAGATGAGGCTGAGCAACAGCTTTCCAGGCTAGCCCCTTCTGGCTGCCAGCTATCTGCAGACGTTCGCATTTTCGGAGCAGGGCTGGGAAAGGAGCCTGGCATTGACACCCCCCATTTCCAGTGTACGTTGGAAGTTTGAGGTGGCAAGAGAAACAAGCAGCCCCAGTCTCTGTGCCTCTGTGCGAGCAGTGCCATGGGCAGATGAGGCTGAGCAACAGCTTTCCAGGCTAGCTCTTTCTGCCTGCGAGCTATCTGCAGACGTTCGCATTTTCGGAGCAAGGCTACCGGAGGCCCCTTGCACGAATCACCTAAGATACCATTGAAGTTTGAGGGAGCAAGACAAGCAAGCAGCCCCGGTCTCTGTGCCTCTGTGCGAGCAGTGGCATGGGCAGATGAGGCTGAGCAACAGCTTTCCAGGCTAGCTCTTTCTGGCTGCGAGCTATCTGCAGACGTCCGCATTTTCATAGCAGGGCTGCTGTAGGTCAACTGCACGGACACCCAAAGCTACGTTTGAAGTTTGACGGGGCAAGACAAGCAAGCAGCCCCAGTCTGTGTGCCTGTGTGCAAGCAGTGCCATGGGCAGATGAGGCTGAGCAACAGCTTTCCAGGCTAGCTCTTTCTGGCTGCGAGCTATCTGCAGACGTTCGCATTTTCAGAGCAGGGCTGCCGGAGGCGCCCGGCACGGACAACCAAAGCTACATTTGAAGTTTAAGGGGACAAGACAAGCAAGCAGCCCCAGTCTCTGTGCCTCTGTGCGAGCAGTGACATGGGCAGATGAGGCTGAGCAACAGCTTTCCAGGCTAGCTCTTTCTGGCTTCACGCTATCTGCAGAAGTTTATATTTTCGGAGCAGGGCTGCCGGAGGCCCCCTGCACGGATCACCTAAGCTACGTTTGAAGTTTAAGGGGGCAAGACAAGCAGGCAGCCCCAGTCTCTGTGCCTCTGTGTGAGCAGTGCCATGGGCAGATGAGGCTGAGCAACAGCTTTCCAGACTAGCTCTTTCTGGCTGCGAGCTATCTGCAGACGTTCGCATTTTCAGAGCAGGGCTGCCCGAGGTGCCAGACACGGACCACCTAAGCTACATTTGAAGTTTGAGAGGGAAAGATAAGCAAGCAGCCCCAGTCTCTGTGCCTCTGTGCGAGCAGTGCCATGGGCAGACGAGGCTGAGCAACAGCTTTCCAGGCTAGCTCTTTCTCGCTGCCAGCTATCTGGAGACGTTCGCATTTTCGGAGCAGGGCTGCCGGAGGCGCCCTGCACGGACCAACTAAGCTACGCTTGAAGTTTGAGGTGAGAAGACAAGCGACAAGCCCTAGTCTCTGTGCCTCTGTGCGAGCAGTGCCATGGGCAGATGAGGCTGAGCAACATCTTTCCAGGCTAGCTCTTTCAACCTGCGAGCTATCTGCAGACGTTCGCATTTTCGGAGCAAGGCTACCGGAGGCCCCTTGCACGGATCTCCTAAGATACCATTGAAGTTTGAGGGTGCAAGACAAGCAAGCAGCCCCGGTCTCTGTGCCTCTGTGCGAGCAGTGCCTTGGGCAGATGAGGCTGAGCAACAGCTTTCCAGGCTAGCTCTTTCTGCCTGCGAGCTATCTGCAGACATTCGCATTTTCAGAACAGGGCTGCCGGAGGCGCCAGACACGGACTACCTAAGCTACGTTTGAAGTTTGAGGTGACAAGACAAGCAAGAAGCCCCAGTCTCTGTGCCTTTGTGCGAGCAGTGCCATGGGCAGATGAGGCTGAGCAACAGCTTTCCAGGCTAGCTCTTTCTGGCTGCGAGCTATCTGCAGACGTCCGCATTTTCATAGCAGGGCTGCTGTAGGCCAACTGCACGGACACCCAAAGCTACGTTTGAAGTTTGACGGGGCAAGACAAGCAAGCAGCCCCAGTCTGTGTGCCTGTGTGCAAGCAGTGCCATGGGCAGATGAGGCTGAGCAACAGCTTTCCAGGCTAGCTCTTTCTGCCTGCGAGCTATCTGCAGACGTTCTCATTTTCAGAGCAGGGCTGCCGGAGGCGCCCGGCACGGACAACCAAAGCTACATTTGAAGTTTAAGGGGACAAGACAAGCAAGCAGCCCCAGTCTCTGTGCCTCTGTGCGAGCAGTGACATGGGCAGATGAGGCTGAGCAACAGCTTTCCAGGCTAGCTCTTTCTGGCTGCGAGCTATCTGCAGACGTTCGCATTTTCAGAGCAGGGCTGCCGGAGGTGCCAGACACGGACCACCTAAGCTACATTTGAAGTTTGAGGGGGAAAGATAAGCAAGCAGCCCCAGTCTCTGTGCCTCTGTGCGAGCAGTGCCATGGGCAGACGAGGCTGAGCAACAGCTTTCCAGGCTAGCTCTTTCTCGCTGCCAGCTATCTGCAGACGTTCGCATTTTCGGAGCAGGGCTGCCGGAGGCGCCCTGCACGGACCACCTAAGCTACGCTTGAAGTTTGAGGTGACAAGACAAGCAAGAAGCCCTAGTCTCTGTGCCTCTGTGCGAGCAGTGCCATGGGCAGATGAGGCTGAGCAACAGCTTTCCAGGCTAGCCCCTTCTGGCTGCCAGCTATCTGCAGACGTTCGCATTCTCAGAGCATGTCTACGAAAATAGCCTGGCATGGACTTCCCCATTCCCAGGTTACGTTTGAAGTTTGAGGTGGCAAGACAATCAAGCAGCCCCAGTCTCTGTGCCTCTGTGTGAGCAGTGCATGGGCAGATGAGGCTGAGCAACAGCTTTCCAGGCTAGCCCCTTCTGCCTGCCTGCTATCTGCAGACGTCCGCATTTTCATAGCAGGGCTGCTGTAGGCCAACTGCATGGACACCCAAAGCTACGTTTGAAGTTTGACGGGGCAAGACAAGCAAGCAGCCCCAGTCTGTGTGCCTCTGTGCAAGCAGTGCCATGGGCAGATGAGGCTGAGCAACAGCTTTCCAGGCTAGCTCTTTCTGGCTGCGAGCTATCTGCAGACGTTCGCATTTTCAGAACAGGGCTGCCGGAGGCGCCCGGCATGGACCACCTAAGCTACATTTGAAGTTTAAGGGGACAAGACAAGCAAGCAGCCCCAGTCTCTGTGCCTCTGTGCGAGCAGTGCCATGGGCAGATGAGGCTGAGCAACAGCTTTCCAGGCTAGCTCTTTCTGGCTGCGAGCTATCTGCAGACGTTCGCATTTTCAGAGCAGGGCTGCCGGAGGTGCCAGACACGGACCACCTAAGATACGTTTGAAGTTTGAGTGGGCAAGACAAGCAAGCAGCCCCAGTCTCTGTGCCTCTGTGCGAGCAGTGCCATGGGCAGATGAGGCTGAGCAACAGCTTTCCAGGCTAGCCCCTTGTGGCTGCCAGCTATCTGCAGACGTTCGCATTTTCGGAGCAGGGCTGGGAAAGGAGCCTGGCAGGGACACCCTCCATTTCCAGTGTACGTTGGAAGTTTGAGGTGGCAAGACAAGCAAGCAGCCCCAGTCTCTGTGCCTCTGTGCGAGCAGTGCATGCGCAGATGAGGCTGAGCAACAGCTTTCCAGGCTAGCCCCTTCTGCCTGCCAGCTATCTGCAGACGTTCGCATTTTTGGAGCAGGGCTGGGAAAGGAGCCTGGCAGGGACCCCCCCATTTCCAGTCTACGTTTGAAGTTTGAGGTGGCAAGACAAGTAAGCAGCCCCAGTCTCTGTGCCTCTGTGCGAGCAGTGCCATGGGCAGATGAGGCTGAGCAACAGCTTTCCAGGCTAGCCCCTTCTGGCTGCCAGCTATCTGCAGACGTTCGCATTTCAAGAGCAGGGCTAATGGAGGTGCCCAGCACGGACAACATAAGATACGTGAGAAGTTTGAGGTGGAAAGACAAGCAAGCAGCCCCAGTCTCTGTGCCTCTGTGCGAGCAGTGCCATGGGCAGATGAGGCTGAGCAACAGCTTTCCAGGCTAGCCCCTTCTGCCTGCCAGCTATCTGGAGACGTTCGCATTCTCAGAGCATGTCTACGAAAATAGCCTGGCATGGACTTCCCCATTCCCAGGTTACGTTTGAAGTTTGAGGTGGCAAGACAAGCAAGCAGCCCCAGTCTCTGTGCCTCTGTGCGAGCAGTGCCATGGGCAGATGAGGCTGAGCAACAGCTTTCCAGGCTAGCCCCTTCTGGCTGACAGCTATCTGCAGACGTTCGCATTCTCAGAGCAGGGCTAAAGGAGGAGCCCAGCACGGACAACATAAGATACGTTAGAAGTTCGAGGTGGCAAGACAAGCAAGCAGCCCCAGTCTCTGTGCCTCTGTGCGAGCAGTGCCATGGGCAGATGAGGCTGAGCAACATCTTTCCAGGCTAGCCCCTTCTGGCTGTCAGCTATCTGCAGACGTTCGCACTTTTGGAGCAGGGCTGTGATAGGACCCTGGCAGGGACACTAGCATTCCAGGCATGCGTTTGAAGTTTCAAGTGGCAAGATAAGCAAGCAGCCCCATTCTCTGTGCCTCTGTGCGAGCACTGCCATGGGCAGATGAGGCTGAGCAACAGCTTTCCAGGCTAGCCCCTTCAGGCTGCCAGCTATCTGCAGACGTTCGCATTTTCGGAGCAGGGCTGCCAAAGGAGCCTGGCAGGGACCTCCCCATTTCCAGTCTACGTTTGAAGTTTGAGGTGCAAGACAAGCAAGCAGCCCCAGTCTCTGTGCCTCTGTGCGAGCAGTGCCATGGGCAGATGAGGCTGAGCAACAGCTTTCCAGGCTAGCCCCTTCTGCCTGCGAGCTATCTGCAGACGTCCGCATTTTCATAGCAGGGCTGCTGTAGGCCAACTGCATGGACACCCAAAGCTACGTTTGAAGTTTGACGGGGCAAGACAAGCAAGCAGCCCCAGTCTGTGTGCCTCTGTGCAAGCAGTGCCATGGGCAGATGAGGCTGAGCAACAGCTTTCCAGGCTAGCTCTTTCTGCCTGCGAGCTATCTGCAGACGTTCTCATTTTCAGAGCAGGGCTGCCGGAGGCGCCCGGCATGGACCACCTAAGCTACATTTGAAGTTTAAGGGGACAAGACAAGCAAGCAGCCCCAGTCTCTGTGCCTCTGTGCGAGCAGTGACATGGGCAGATGAGGCTGAGCAACAGCTTTCCAGGCTAGCTCTTTCTGGCTGCGAGCTATCTGCAGACGTTCGCATTTTCAGAGCAGGGCTGCCGGAGGTGCCAGACACGGACCACCTAAGCTACGTTTGAAGTTTGAGTGGGCAAGACAAGCAAGCAGCCCCAGTCTCTGTGCCTCTGTGCGAGCAGTGCCATGGGCAGATGAGGCTGAGCAACAGCTTTCCAGGCTAGCCCCTTGTGGCTGCCAGCTATCTGCAGACGTTCGCATTTTCGGAGCAGGGCTGGGAAAGGAGCCTGGCAGGGACACCCTCCATTTCCAGTGTACGTTGGAAGTTTGAGGTGGCAAGACAAGCAAGCAGACCCAGTCTCTGTGCCTCTGTGCGAGCAGTGCATGCGCAGATGAGGCTGAGCAACAGCTTTCCAGGCTAGCCCCTTCTGGCTGCCAGCTATCTGCAGACGTTCGCATTTTTGGAGCAGGGCTGGGAAAGGAGCCGGGCAGGGACCCCCCCATTTCCAGTCTACGTTTGAAGTTTGAGGTGGCAAGACAAGTAAGCAGCCCCAGTCTCTGTGCCACTGTGTGAGCAGTGCCATGGGCAGATGAGGCTGAGCAACAGCTTTCCAGGCTAGCCCCTTCTGGCTGCCAGCTATCTGCAGACGTTCGCATTCTCAGAGCAGGGCTAATGGAGGTGCCCAGCACGGACAACATAAGATACGTGAGAAGTTTGAGGTGGAAAGACAAGCAAGCAGCCCCAGTCTCTGTGCCTCTGTGCGAGCAGTGCCATGGGCAGATGAGGCTGAGCAACAGCTTTCCAGGCTAGCCCCTTCTGCCTGCCAGCTATCTGCAGACGTTCGCATTCTCAGAGCATGGCTACGAAAATAGCCTGGCATGGACTTCCCCATTCCCAGGTTACGTTTGAAGTTTGAGGTGGCAAGACAAGCAAGCAGCCCCAGTCTCTGTGCCTCTGTGCGAGTAGTGCCATGGGCAGATGAGGCTGAGCAACAGCTTTCCAGGATAGCCCCTTCTCGCTGCCATCTATATGCAGACGTTCGCGTTTTCGGAACAGGGCTGGGAAAGGAGCCTGGCAGGGACCCCTACCATTTCCAGTCTACGTTGGAAGTTTGAGGTGGCAAGACAAGCATCAGCCCCAGTCTCTGTGCCTCTGTGCGAGCAGTGCCATGGGCAGATGAGGCTGAGCAACAGCTTTCCAGGCTAGCCACTTCTGGCTGACAGCTATCTGCAGACGTTCGCATTCTCAGAGCAGGGCTAAAGGAGGAGCCCAGCACGGACAACATAAGATACGTTAGAAGTTCGAGGTGGCAAGACAAGCAAGCAGCCCCAGTCTCTGTGCCTCTGTGCGAGCAGTGCCATGGGCAGATGAGGCTGAGCAACATCTTTCCAGGCTAGCCCCTTCTGGCTGCCAGCTATCTGCAGACGTTCGCACTTTCGGAGCAGGGCTGGGATAGGACCCTGGCAGGGACACTAGCATTCCAGGCATGCGTTTGAAGTTTCAAGTGGCAAGATAAGCAAGCAGCCCCATTCTCTGTGCCTCTGTGCGAGCAGTGCCATGTGCAGATGAGGCTGAGCAACAGCTTTCCAGGCTAGCTCTTCCTGGCTGCGAGCTATCTGCAGACGTTTTCATTTTCGGAGTAGGGCTGCCGGAGGCCAGCTGCACGGACCACCTAAGCTACGTTTGAAGTTTGAGGGGGCAAGACAAGCAAGCAGCCCCAGTCTCTGTACCTCTGTGCGAGCAGTGCCATGGGCAGATGAGACTGAGCAACAGCTTTCCAGGCTAGCACTTTCTGCCTGCGAGCTATCTGCAGACGTTTGCATTTTCAGAGCATGGCTGCCGGAGGACCCCTACACGGACCCGAAAATATACGTTTGAAGTTTGAGGGGGCAAGACAAGCAAGCAGCCCCAGTCTCTGTGCCTCTGTGTGAGCAGTGCCATGGGCAGATGAGGCTGAGCAACAGCTTTCCAGGCTAGCTCTTCCTGGCTGCGAGCTATCTGCAGACGTTCGCATTTTCAGACCAGGACTGCCGGAGGCACCAGACACGCACAACCTAAGATACTTTTGAAGTTTGAGAGGGCAATACAAGCAAGCAGCCCCAGTCTCTGTGTCTGTGTGCGAGCAGTGCCATGGGCAGATGAGGATGAGCAACAGCTTTCCAGGCTAGCCCCTTCTGGCTGCCAGCTATCTGCAGACGTTTGCATTTTCGGAGTAGGGCTGCCGGAGGCTCCCGGCACGGACCACCTAATCTACATTTGAAGCTTAGTGACAAGACAAGCAAGCAGCCCCAGTCTCTGTGCCTCGGTGCGAGCAGTGCCGTGGGCAGATGAGGCTGAGCAACAGCTTTCCAGGCTAGCTCTTTCTGCCTGCGAGCTATCTGCAGACGTTCGCATTTTCGGAGCAGGGCTGCCGGAGGTGCCAGACACGGACCACCTACGCTACGTTTGAAGTTTGAGGGGGCAAGACAAGCAAGCAGCCCCGGTCTCTGTGCCTCTGTGCGAGCAGTGCCATGGGCAGATGAGGCTGAGCAACAGCTTTCCAGGCTAGCTCTTTCTGGCTGCGAGCTATCTGCAGACGTTCGCATTTTCAGAGCAGGACTGCCGGAGGCACGAGACACGCACAACCTAAGATACTTTTGAAGTTTGAGAGGGCAAGACAAGCAAGCAGCCCCAGTCTCTGTTCCTCTGTGCGAGCAGTGCCATGGGCAGATGAGGCTGAGCAACAGCTTTCCAGCCTAGCTCTTTCTGGCTGCGAGCTGTCTGCAGACGATCGCATTTTCGGATCAGGGCTGCCGGAGGATCCCTGCACGGACCCCAAAAGATACGTTTGAAGTTTGAGGGGGCAAGACAAGCAAGCAGCCCCAGTCTCTGTACCTCTGTGCGAGCAGTGCCATGGGCAGATGAGACTGAGCAACAGCTTTCCAGGCTAGCACTTTCTGGCTGCGAGCTATCTGCAGACGTTTGCATTTTCAGAGCAGGGCTGCCAGAGGACCCCTGCACGGACCCCAAAAGATACGTTTGAAGTTTTAGGGGGCAAGACAAGCAAGCAGCCCCAGTCTCTGTGCCTCTGTGCGAGCAGTGCCATGGGCAGATGAGGCTGAGCAACAGCTTTCCAGGCTAGCTCTTTCTGCCTGCGAGCCATCTGCAGACGTTCGCATTTTCATAGCAGGGCTTCTGTAGGCCCCCTGCACGGACTCCCAAATCTATGTTTGAAGTTTGAGGGGGCAAGACAAGTAAGCAGCCCCAGTCTCTGTACCTCTGTGCGAGCAGTGCCATGGGCAGATGAGACTGAGTAACAGCTTTCCAGGCTAGCACTTTCTGGCTGCGAGCTATCTGCAGACGTTTGCATTTTCAGAGCATGGCTGCCGGAGGACCCCTACACGGACCCCAAAAGATACGTTTGAAGTTTGAGGGGGCAAGACAAGCAAGCAGCCCCAGTCTCTGTGCCTCTGTGTGAGCAGTGCCATGGGCAGATGAGGCTGAGCAACAGCTTTCCAGGCTAGCTCTTTCTGCCTGCGAGCTATCTGCAGACGTTCGCATTTTCAGACCAGGACTGCCGGAGGCACCAGACACGCACAACCTAAGATACTTTTGAAGTTTGAGATGGCAATACAAGCAAGCAGCCCCAGTCTCTGTGCCTCTGTGTGAGCAGTGCCATGGGCAGATGAGGCTGAGCAACAGCTTTCCAGGCTAGCCCCTTCTGGCTGCCAGCTATCTGCAGACGTTTGCATTTTCGGAGTAGGGCTGCCGGAGGCTCCCGGCGCGGACCACCTAATCTACATTTGAAGCTTAGTGACAAGACAAGCAAGCAGCGCCAGTCTCTGTGCCTCGGTGCGAGCAGTGCCGTGGGCAGATGAGGCTGAGCAACAGCTTTCCAGGCTAGCTCTTTCTGGCTGCGAGCTATCTGCAGACGTTTGCATTTTCGGAACAGGGCTGCCGGAGGCCCCCTACACGGACCACCTAAGCTACGTTTGAAGTTTGAGGGGGCAAGACAAGCAAGCAGCCCCAGTCTCTGTGCCTCTGTGCGAGCAGTGCCATGGGCAGATGAGGCTGAGCAACAGCTTTCCAGGCTAGCTCTTTCTGCCTGCGAGCTATCTGCAGACGTTCGCATTTTCAGAGCAGGCCTGCGGAGGCGCCAGACAGAGACCACCTAACCTACGTTTGAAGTTTGAGGTGGCAAGACAAGCAAGAATCCGCAGTCTCTGTGCCTCTGTGCGAGCAGTGCCATGGGCAGATGGGGCTGAGCAACAGCTTTCCAGGCTAGCTTTTTCTGGCTGCGAGCTATCTGCAGACGTTTGTATTTTCAGAGCAGGGCTGACGGAGGCGCATGGCACGGACCACCTATGCTATCTTTGAAGTTTGAGGTGGCAAGACAAGCAAGCAACCCCAGTCTCTGTGCCTCTGTGCGAGCAGTGCCATGGGCAGATGAGGCTGAGCAACAGCTTTCCAGGCTAGATCTTTCTGGCTGCAAGCTGTCTGCAGACGTTCGCATTTTTGGAGCATGGCTGCCGGAGGACCCCTGCACGGACCCCCAAAGATACATTTGAAGTTTGAGGGTGCAAGATAAGCAAGCAGCCCCAGTCTCTGTGCCTCTGTGCGAGCAGTGCCATGGGCAGATGAGGCTGAGCAACAGCTTTCCAGGCTAGCTCTTTCTGGCTGCGAGCTATCTGCAGACGTTCGCATTTTCAGAGCAGGGCAGCTGGAGGCCCCCTGCACGGACACCCAAATCTACGTTTGAAGTTTGAGAGGGCAAGACAAGCAAGCAGCCCCAGTCTTTGTGCCTTTGTGCAAGCAGTGGCATGGGCAGATGAGGCTGAGCAACAGCTTTCCAGGCTAGCTCTTTCTGGCTGCGAGCTATCTGCAGACGTTCGCATTTTCGGAGCAGGGCTGCCGGAGGTGCCAGACAAGGACCACCTAAGATACGTTTGAAGTTTGAGGGGGCAAGACAAGCAAGCAGCCCCAGTCTCTGTGCCTCTGTGCGAGCAGTGCCTTGGGCAGATGAGGCTGAACAACAGCTTTCCAGGCTAGCTCTTTCTGGCTGCGAGCTATCTGCAGACGTTCGCATTTTCAGAGCAGGGCTGCCAGAGGCGCCAGACACGGACCACCTAAGGTACGTTTGAAGTTTGAGGGGGCAAGACAAGCAAGCAGCCCCAGTCTCTGTGCCTCTGTGCGAGCAGTGGCATGGGCAGATGAGGCTGAGCAACAGCTTTCCAGGCTAGCTCTTTCTGCCTGCGAGCTATCTGCAGACGTTTGCATTTTCGGAGTAGGGCTGCCGGAGTCGCCCTGCATGGACCACCTAATCTACATTTGAATCTTAGTGGACAAGACAGGCAAGCAGCCCCAGTCTCTGTGCCTCGGTGCGAGCAGTGCCATGGGCAGATGAGGCTGAGCAACAGCTTTCCAGGCTAGCTCTTTCTGGCTGCGAGCTATTTGCAGACGTTTGCAATTCGGAGCAGGGCTGCCGGAGGCCCCCTGCACGGACCACCTAAGCTACGTTTGAAGTTTGACGGGGCAAGACAAGCAAGCAGCCCCAGTCTCTGTGCCTCTGTGCGAGCAGTGCCATGGGCAGATGAGGCTGAGCAACAGCTTTCCAGGCTAGCTCTTTCTGGCTGCGAGCTATCTGCAGACGTTCGCATTTTCAGAGCAGGACTGCCGGAGGCACGAGACACGTACAACCTAAGATACTTTTGAAGTTTGAGAGGGCAAGACAAGCAAGCAGCCCCAGTCTCTGTGCCTCTGTGCGAGCAGTGCCATGGGCAGATGAGGCTGAGCAACAGCTTTCCAGGCTAGCTCTTTCTGGCTGCGAGCTATCTGCAGACGACCGCATTTTCGGAGCAGGGCTGCCGGAGGACACCTGCACGGACAACCTAAGCTACGTTTGAAGTTTGAGGGGGCAAGACAAGCAAGCAGCCCCAGTCTCTGTACCTCTGTGCGAGAAGTGCCATGGGCAGATGAGACTGAGCAACAGCTTTCCAGGCTAGCTCTATCTGGCTGCGAGCTATCTGCAGACGTTTGCATTTTCAGAGCAGGGCTGCCAGAGGACCCCTGCACGGACCCCAAAAGATACGTTTGAAGTTTGAGGGGGCAAGACAAGCAAGCAGCCCCAGTCTCTGTGCCTCTGTGCGAGCAGTGCCATGGGCAGATGAGGCTGAGCAACAGCTTTCCAGGCTAGCTCTTTCTGCCTGCGAGCCATCTGCAGACGTTCGCATTTTCATAGCAGGGCTTCTGTAGGCCCCCTGCACGGACTCCCAAATCTATGTTTGAAGTTTGAGGGGGCAAGACAAGCAAGCAGCCCCAGTCTCTGTACCTCTGTGCGAGCAGTGCCATGGGCAGATGAGGCTGAGCAACAGCTTTCCAGCCTAACTCTTTGTGGCTGCGAGCTATCTGCAGACGTTCGCATTTTCGGAGCAGGGCTGCCGGAGGACCCCTGTACGGACCCCCAAAGATACATTTGAAGTTTGAGGGGGCAAGACAAGCAAGCAGCCCCAGTCTCTGTAGCTCTGAGAGAGAAGTGCCATGGGCAGATGAGGCTGAGCAACAGCTTTCCAGGCTAGCTCTTTCTGGCTGCGAGCTATCTGCAGACTTTCGCATTTTCAGAGCAGGGCTGCTGGAGGCGCTTGGCACAGACCACCTAAGATGTGTTTGAAGTTTTAGGGGGCAAGACAAGCAAGCAGCCCCAGTCTCTGTGCCTCTGTGCGAGCAGTGCCTTGGGCAGATGAGGCTGAACAACAGCTTTCCAGGCTAGCTCTTTCTGGCTGCGAGCTATCTGCAGACGTTCGCATTTTCAGAGCAGGGCTGCCGGAGGCGCCAGACACGGACCACCTAAGATACGTTTGAAGTTTGAGGGGGCAAGACAAGCAAGCAGCCCCAGTCTCCGTGCCTCTGTGCGAGCAGTGGCATGGGCAGATGAGGCTGAGCAACAGCTTTCCAGGCTAGCTCTTTCTGGTTGCGAGCTATCTGCAGATGTTTGCATTTTCGGAGTAGGGCTGCCGGAGTCGCCCTGCACGGACCACCTAATCTACATTTGAAGCTTAGTGGACAAGACAGGCAAGCAGCCCCAGTCTCTGTGCCTCGGTGCGAGCAGTGCCATGGGCAGATGAGGCTGAGCAACAGCTTTCCAGGCTAGCTCTTTCTGCCTGCGAGCTATCTGCAGACGTTTGCGTTTTCGGAGCAGGGCTGCCGGAGGTGCCAGACACGGACCACCTACGCTACGTTTGAAGTTTTAGGGGGCAAGACAAGCAAGCAGCCCCAGTCTCTGTGCCTCTGTGCGAGCAGTGCCATGGGCAGATGAGGCTGAGCAACAGCTTTCCAGGCTAGCTCTTTCTGGCTGCGAGCTATCTGCAGACGTTTGCATTTTCGGAGTAGGGCTGCCGGAGGCCAGCTGCACGGACCACCTAAGCTACGTTTGAAGTTTGAGGGGGCAAGACAAGCAAGCAGCCCCAGTCTCTGTGCCTCGGTGCGAGCAGTGCCATGGGCAGATGAGGCTGAGCAACAGCTTTCCAGGCTAGCTCTTTCTGGCTGCGAGCCATCTGCAGACGTTCGCATTTTCATAGCAAGGCTTCTGTAGGCCCCCTGCACGGACTCCCAAATTTATGTTTGAAGTTTGAGGGGGCAAGACAAGCAAGCAGCCAGAGTCTCTCTAGCTCTGTGAGAGCAGTGCCATGGGCAGATGAGGCTGAGCAACAGCTTTCCAGCCTAACTCTTTGTGGCTGCGAGCCATCTGCAGACGTTCACATTTTCGGAGCAGGGCTGCCGGAGGACCCCTACACGGACCCCAAAAGCTACGTTTGAAGTTTGAGGGGGCAAGACAAGCAAGCAGCCCCAGTCTCTGTACCTCTGTGCGAGAAGTGCCATGGGCAGATGAGACTGAGCAACAGCTTTCCAGGCTAGCTCTTTCTGGCTGCGAGCTATCTGCAGACGTTTGCATTTTCAGAGCAGGGCTGCCGGAGGACCCCTGCACGAACCCCAAAAGATACTTTTGAAGTTTTAGGGGGCACGACAAGCAAGCAGCCCCAGTCTCTGTGCCTCTGTGTGAGCAGTGCCATGGGCAGATGAGGCTGAGCAACAGCTTTCCAGGCTAGCTCTTTCTGGCTGCGAGCTATCTGCAGACGTTTTCATTTTCGGAGTAGGGCTGCCGGAGGCCAGCTGCACGGACCACCTAAGCTACGTTTGAAGTTTGAGGTGACAAGACAAGCAAGCAGCCCCAGTCTCTGTACCTCTGTGCGAGCAGTGCCATGGGCAGATGAGACTGAGCAACAGCTTTCCAGGCTAGCACTTTCTGGCTGCGAGCTATCTGCAGACGTTTGCATTTTCAGAGCATGGCTGCCGGAGGACCCCTACACGGACCCCAAAAGATACGTTTGAAGTTTGAGGGGGCAAGACAAGCAAGCAGCCCCAGTCTCTGTGCCTCTGTGTGAGCAGTGCCATGGGCAGATGAGGCTGAGCAACAGCTTTCCAGGCTAGCTCTTTCTGCCTGCGATCTATCTGCAGACGTTCGCATTTTCAGACCAGGACTGCCGGAGGCACCAGACACGCACAACCTAAGATACTTTTGAAGTTTGAGAGGGCAATACAAGCAAGCAGCCCCAGTCTCTGTGCCTCTGTGTGAGCAGTGCCATGGGCAGATGAGTCTGAGCAACAGCTTTCCAGGCTAGCCCCTTCTGGCTGCCAGCTATCTGCAGACGTTTGCATTTTCGGAGTAGGGCTGCCGGAGGCGCCCGGCACGGACCACCTAATCTACATTTGAAGCTTAGTGACAAGACAAGCAAGCAGCCCCAGTCTCTGTGCCTCGGTGCGAGCAGTGCCGTGGGCAGATGAGGCTGAGCAACAGCTTTCCAGGCTAGCTCTTTCTGCCTGCGAGCTATCTGCAGACGTTCGCATTTTCGGAGCAGGGCTGCCGGAGGTGCCAGACACGGACCACCTACGCTACGTTTGAAGTTTGAGGTGGCAAGACAAGCAAGCAGCCCCAGTCTCTGTAGCTCTGTGCGAGCAGTGCCATGGGCAGATGAGGCTGAGCAACAGCTTTCCAGGCTAGCTCTTTCTGCCTGCGAGCTATCTGCAGACGTTTGCATTTTCGGAGTAGGGCTGCCGGAGGACACCTGCACGGACCACCTAAGCTACGTTTGAAGTTTGAGGGGGCAAGACAAGCAAGCAGCCCCAGTCTCTGTGCCTCGGTGCGAGCAGTGCCATGGGCAGATGAGGCTGAGCAACAGCTTTCCAGGCTAGCTCTTTCTGGCTGCGAGCTATCTGCAGACGTTTGCATTTTCGGAACAGGGCTGCCGGAGGCCCCCTGCACGGACCACCTAAGCTACGTTTGAAGTTTGAGGGGGCAAGACAAGCAAGCAGCCCCAGTCTCTGTGCTTCGGTGCGAGCAGTGCCATGGGCAGATGAGGCTGAGCAACAGCTTTCCAGGCTAGCTCTTTCTGCCTGCGAGCTATCTGCAGACGTTCGCATTTACAGAGCAGGCCTGCGGAGGCGCCAGACAGAGACCACCTAAGCTACGTTTGAAGTTTGAGGTGGCAAGACAAGCAAGAATCCGCAGTCTCTGTGCCTCTGTGCGAGCAGTGCCATGGGCAGATGAGGCTGAGCAACAGCTTTCCAGGCTAGCTTTTTCTGGCTGCGAGCTATCTGCAGACGTTTGTATTTTCAGAGCAGGGCTGACGGAGGCGCATGGCACGGACCACCTATGCTATCTTTGAAGTTTGAGGTGGCAAGACAAGCAAGCAGCCCCAGTCTCTGTGCCTCTGTGCGAGCAGTGCCATGGGCAGATGAGGCTGAGCAACAGCTTTCCAGGCTAGATCTTTCTGGCTGCAAGCTGTCTGCAGACGTTCGCATTTTTGGAGCATGGCTGCCGGAGGACCCCTGCACGGACCCCCAAAGATACATTTGAAGTTTGAGGGTGCAAGATAAGCAAGCAGCCCCAGTCTCTGTGCCTCTGTGAAGCACTGGCATGTGCAGATAAGGCTGAGCAACAGCTTTCCAGGCTAGCTCTTTCTGGCTGCGAGCTATCTGCAGACGTTCGAATTTTAGAGCAGGGCAGCTGGAGGCCCCCTGCACGGACACCCAAATCTACGTTTGAAGTTTGAGAGGGCAAGACAAGCAAGCAGCCCCAGTCTTTGTGCCTTTGTGCAAGCAGTGGCATGGGCAGATGAGGCTGAGCAACAGCTTTCCAGGCTAGCTCTTCCTGGCTGCGAGCTATCTGCAGACGTTCGCATTTTCGGAGCAGGGCTGCCGGAGGCGCCAGGCACGGACCACCTAAGATACGTTTGAAGTTTGAGGGGGCAAGACAAGCAAGCAGCCCCAGTCTCTGTGCCTCTGTGCGAGCAGTGCCTTGGGCAGATGAGGCTGAACAACAGCTTTCCAGGCTAGCTCTTTCTGGCTGCGAGCTATCTGCAGACGTTCGCATTTTCAGAGCAGGGCTGCCGGAGGCGCCAGACACGGACCACCTAAGGTACGTTTGAAGTTTGAGGGGGCAAGACAAGCAAGCAGCCCCAGTCTCTGTGCCTCTGTGCGAGCAGTGGCATGGGCAGATGAGGCTGAGCAACAGCTTTCCAGGCTAGCTCTTTCTGGTTGCGGGCTATCTGCAGACGTTTGCATTTTCGGAGTAGGGCTGCCGGAGTCGCCCTGCACGGACCACCTAATCTACATTTGAAGCTTAGTGGACAAGACAGGCAAGCAGCCCCAGTCTCTGTGCCTCGGTGCGAGCAGTGCCATGGGCAGATGAGGCTGAGCAACAGCTTTCCAGGCTAGCTCTTTCTGGCTGCGAGCTATTTGCAGACGTTTGCAATTCGGAGCAGGGCTGCCGGAGGCCCCCTGCACGGACCACCTAAGCTACGTTGAAGTTTGAGGGGGCAAGACAAGCAAGCAGCCCCAGTCTCTGTGCCTCTGTGCGAGCAGTGCCATGGGCAGATGAGGCTGAGCAACAGCTTTCCAGGCTAGCTCTTTCTGGCTGCGAGCTATCTGCAGACGATCGCATTTTCGGAGCAGGGCTGCCGGAGGCCCCCTGCACGGACAACCTAAGCTACGTTTGAAGTTTGAGGGGGCAAGACAAGCAAGCAGCCCCACTCTCTGTACCTCTGTGCGAGAAGTGCCATGGGCAGATGAGACTGAGCAACAGCTTTCCAGGCTAGCTCTTTCTGGCTGCGAGCTATCTGCAGACGTTTGCATTTTCAGAGCAGGGCTGCCAGAGGACCGTTGCACGGACCCCAAAAGATACGTTTGAAGTTTTAGGTGGCAAGACAAGCAAGCAGCCCCAGTCTCTGTAGCTCTGCGAGAGAAGTGCCATGGGCAGATGAGGCTGAGCAACAGCTTTCCAGGTTAGCTCTTTCTGCCTGCGAGCCATCTGCAGACGTTCGCATTTTCATAGCAGGGCTTCTGTAGGCCCCCTGCACGGACTCCCAAATCTATGTTTGAAGTTTGAGGGGGCAAGACAAGCAAGCAGCCCCAGTCTCTGTACCTCTGTGCGAGCAGTGCCATGGGCAGATGAGGCTGAGCAACAGCTTTCCAGCCTAACTCTTCCTGGCTGCGAGCTATCTGCAGACGTTCGCATTTTCGGAGCAGGGCTGCCGGAGGGGCCAGGCACGGACCACCTAAGATACGTTTGAAGTTTGAGGGGGCAAGACAAGCAAGCAGCCCCAGTCTCTGTGCCTCTGTGCGAGCAGTGCCATGGGCAGATGAGGCTGAGCAACAGCTTTCCAGGCTAGCTCTTTCTGGCTGCGAGCTATCTGCAGACGTTCGCATTTTCAGAGCAGGGCTGCCGGAGGCGCCAGACACGGACCACCTAAGGTACGTTTGAAGTTTGAGGGGGCAAGACAAGCAAGCAGCCCCAGTCTCTGTGCCTCTGTGCGAGCAGTGGCATGGGCAGATGAGGCTGAGCAAAAGCTTTCCAGGCTAGCTCTTTCTGGTTGCGAGCTATCTGCAGACGTTTGCATTTTCGGAGTAGGGCTGCCGGAGTCGCCCTGCACGGACCACCTAATCTACATTTGAAGCTTAGTGGACAAGACAGGCAAGCAGCCCCAGTCTCTGTGCCTCGGTGCGAGCAGTGCCATGGGCAGATGAGGCTGAGCAACAGCTTTCCAGGCTAGCTCTTTCTGGCTGCGAGCTATTTGCAGACGTTTGCAATTCGGAGCAGGGCTGCCGGAGGCCCCCTGCACGGACCACCTAAGCTACGTTTGAAGTTTGAGGGGGCAAGACAAGCAAGCAGCCCCAGTCTCTGTGCCTCTGTGCGAGCAGTGGCATGGGCAGATGAGGCTGAGCAACAGCTTTCCAGGCTAGCTCTTTCTGGTTGCGAGCTATCTGCAGACGTTTGCATTTTCGGAGTAGGGCTGCCGGAGTCGCCCTGCACGGACCACCTAATCTACATTTGAAGCTTAGTGGACAAGACAGGCAAGCAGCCCCAGTCTCTGTGCCTCGGTGCGAGCAGTGCCATGGGCAGATGAGGCTGAGCAACAGCTTTCCAGGCTAGCTCTTTCTGGCTGCGAGCCATCTGCAGACGTTCGCATTTTCATAGCAAGGCTTCTGTAGGCCCCCTGCACGGACTCCCAAATTTATGTTTGAAGTTTGAGGGGGCAAGACAAGCAAGCAGCCAGAGTCTCTCTAGCTCTGTGAGAGCAGTGCCATGGGCAGATGAGGCTGAGCAACAGCTTTCCAGCCTAACTCTTTGTGGCTGCGAGCTATCTGCAGACGTTCGCATTTTCAGAGCAGGGCTGCCGGAGGACCCCTGTAAGGACCCCCAAAGATACATTTGAAGTTTGAGGGGGCAAGACAAGCAAGCAGCCCCAGTCTCTGTAGCTCTGCGAGAGAAGTGCCATGGGCAGATGAGGCTGAGCAACAGCTTTCCAGGCTAGCTCTTTCTGGCTGCGAGCTATTTGCAGACGTTTGCAATTCGGAGCAGGGCTGCCGGAGGCCCCCTGCACGGACCACCTAAGCTACGTTTGAAGTTTGAGGGGGCAAGACAAGCAAGCAGCCCCAGTCTCTGTGCCTCTGTGCGAGCAGTGCCATGGGCAGATGAGGCTGAGCAACAGCTTTCCAGGCTAGCTCTTTCTGGCTGCGAGCTATCTGCAGACGTTCGCATTTTCAGAGCAGGACTGCCGGAGGCACGAGACACGCACAACCTAAGATACTTTTGAAGTTTGAGAGGGCAAGACAAGCAAGCAGCCCCAGTCTCTGTTCCTCTGTGCGAGCAGTGCCATGGGCAGATGAGGCTGAGCAACAGCTTTCCAGGCTAGCTCTTTCTGGCTGCGAGCTATCTGCAGACGATCGCATTTTCGGAGCAGGGCTGCCGGAGGACCCCTACACGGACCCCAAAAGCTACGTTTGAAGTTTGAGGGGGCAAGACAAGCAAGCAGCCCCAGTCTCTGTACCTCTGTGCGAGAAGTGCCATGGGCAGATGAGACTGAGCAACAGCTTTCCAGGCTAGCTCTTTCTGGCTGCGAGCTATCTGCAGACGTTTGCATTTTCAGAGCAGGGCTGCCGGAGGACCCCTGCACGGACCCCAAAAGATACGTTTGAAGTTTTAGGGGGCAAGACAAGCAAGCAGCCCCAGTCTCTGTGCCTCTGTGCGAGCAGTGCCATGGGCAGATGAGGCTGAGCAACAGCTTTCCAGGCTAGCTCTTTCTGGCTGCGAGCCATCTGCAGACGTTCGCATTTTCATAGCAGGGCTTCTGTAGGCCCCCTGCACGGACTCCCAAATCTATGTTTGAAGTTTGAGGGGGCAAGACAAGCAAGCAGCCCCAGTCTCTGTACCTCTGTGCGAGCAGTGCCATGGGCAGATGAGGCTGAGCAACAGCTTTCCAGCCTAACTCTTTCTGGCTGCGAGCTATCTGCAGACGTTCGCATTTTCGGAGCAGGGCTGGCGGAGGACCCCTGTACGGAACCCCAAAGATACATTTGAAGTTTGAGGGGGCAAGAAAAGCAAGCAGCCCCAGTCTCTGTGCCTCGGTGCGAGAAGTGCCATGGGCAGATGAGGCTGAGCAACAGCTTTCCAGGCTAGCTCTTTCTGGCTGCGAGCTATCTGCAGACGTTCGCATTTTTAGAGCATGGCTGTCGGAGGGCCCCTGCACGGACCACCTAAGCTACGATTGAAGTTTGAGGGAGCAAGACAAGCAAGCAGCCCCAGTCTCTGTGCCTCTGTGCGAGCAGTGCCATGGGCAGATGAGGCTGAGCAACAGCTTTCCAGGCTAGCTCTTTCTGCCTGCGAGCTATCTGCAGACGTTCGCATTTTCGGAGCAGGGCTGCCGGAGGTGCCAGACACGGACCACCTACGCTACGTTTGAAGTTTGAGGTGGCAAGACAAGCAAGCAGCCCCAGTCTCTGTGCCTCTGTGCGAGCAGTGCCATGGGCAGATGAGGCTGAGCAACAGCTTTCCAGGATAGCTCTTTCTGCCTGCGAGCTATCTGCAGACGTTTGCATTTTCGGAGTAGGGCTGCCGGAGGCCACCTGCACGGACCACCTAAGCTACGTTTGAAGTTTGAGGTGGCAAGACAAGCAAGCAGCCCCAGTCTCTGTGCTTCGGTGCGAGCAGTGCCATGGGCAGATGAGGCTGAGCAACAGCTTTCCAGGCTAGCTCTTTCTGCCTGCGAGCTATCTGCAGACGTACGAATTTTCAGAGCAGGCCTGCGGAGGCGCCAGACACAGACCACCTAAGCTACGTTTGAAGTTTGAGGTGGCAAGACAAGCAAGAATCCGCAGTCTCTGTGCCTCTGTGCGAGCAGTGCCATGGGCAGATGAGGCTGAGCAACAGCTTTCCAGGCTAGCTTTTTCTGGCTGCGAGCTATCTGCAGACGTTTGTATTTTCAGAGCAGGGCTGACGGAGGCGCATGGCACGGACCACCTATGCTATCTTTGAAGTTTGAGGTGGCAAGACAAGCAAGCAGCCCCAGTCTCTGTGCCTCTGTGCGAGCAGTGCCATGGGCAGATGAGGCTGAGCAACAGCTTTCCAGGCTAGATCTTTCTGGCTGCAAGCTGTCTGCAGACGTTCGCATTTTTGGAGCATGGCTGCCGGAGGACCCCTGCACGGACCCCCAAAGATACATTTGAAGTTTGAGGGTGCAAGATAAGCAAGCAGCCCCAGTCTCTGTGCCTCTGTGCGAGCAGTGCCATGGGCAGATGAGGCTGAGCAACAGCTTTCCAGGCTAGCTCTTTCTGCCTGCGAGCTATCTGCAGACGTTTGCATTTTCGGAGTAGGGCTGCCGGAGGCCAGCTGCACGGACCACCTAAGCTACGTTTGAAGTTTGAGGGGGCAAGACAAGCAAGCAGCCCCAGTCTCTGTGCCTCTGTGCGAGCAGTGCCATGGGCAGATGAGGCTGAGCAACAGCTTTCCAGGCTAGCTCTTTCTGCCTGCGAGCTATCTGCAGACGTTTGCATTTTCGGAGCAGGGCTGCCGGAGGTGCCAGACACGGACCACCTACGCTACGTTTGAAGTTTTAGGGGGCAAGAGCGGCAAGCAGCCCCAGTCTCTGTGCCTCTGTGCGAGCACTGCCATGGGCAGATGAGGCTGAGCAACAGATTTCCAGGCTAGCTCTTTCTGCCTGCGAGCTATCTGCAGACGTTTGCATTTTCGGAGTAGGGCTGCCGGAGGCCAGCTGCACGGACCACCTAAGCTACGTTTGAAGTTTGAGGGGGCAAGACAAGCAAGCAGCCCCAGTCTCTGTGCCTCTGTGCGAGCAGTGCCATGGGCAGATGAGGCTGAGCAACAGCTTTCCAGGCTAGCTCTTTCTGGCTGCGAGCCATCTGCAGACGTTCGCATTTTCATAGCAGGGCTTCTGTAGGCCCCCTGCACGGACTCCCAAATCTATGTTTGAAGTTTGAGGGGGCAAGACAAGCAAGCAGCCCCAGTCTCTCTAGCTCTGTGAGAGCAGTGCCATGGGCAGATGAGGCTGAGCAACAGGTTTCCAGCCTAACTCTTTCTGGCTGCGAGCTATCTGCAGACGTTCGCATTTTCGGAGCAGGGCTGTCGGAGGACCCCTGTAAGGACCCCCAAAGATACATTTGAAGTTTGAGGGGGCAAGACAAGCAAGCAGCCCCAGTCTCTGTAGCTCTGCGAGAGAAGTGCCGTGAGCAGATGAGGCTGAGCAACAGCTTTCCAGGCTAGCTCTTTCTGCCTGCGAGCTATTTGCAGACGTTTGCAATTCGGAGCAGGGCTGCCGGAGGCCCCCTGCACGGACCACCTAAGCTACGTTTGAAGTTTGAGGGGGCAAGACAAGCAAGCAGCCCCAGTCTCTGTGCCTCTGTGCGAGCAGTGGCATGGGCAGATGAGGCTGAGCAACAGCTTTCCAGGCTAGCTCTTTCTGGCTGCGAGCTATCTGCAGACGTTCGCATTTTCAGAGCAGGACTGCCGGAGGCACGAGACACGCACAACCTAAGATACTTTTGAAGTTTGAGAGGGCAAGACAAGCAAGCAGCCCCAGTCTCTGTGCCTCTGTGCGAGCAGTGCCATGGGCAGATGAGGCTGAGCAACAGCTTTCCAGGCTAGCTCTTTCTGGCTGCGAGCTATCTGCAGACGATCGCATTTTCGGAGCAGGGCTGCCGGAGGCCCCCTGCACGGACAACCTAAGCTACGTTTGAAGTTTGAGGGGGCAAGACAAGCAAGCAGCCCCAGTCTCTGTACCTCTGTGCGAGAAGTGCCATGGGCAGATGAGGCTGAGCAACAGCTTTCCAGGTTAGCTCTTTCTGGCTGCGAGCTATCTGCAGACGTTTGCATTTTCAGAGCAGGGCTGCCGGAGGACCCCTGCACGGACCCCAAAAGATACGTTTGAAGTTTGAGGGGGTAAGACAAGCAAGCAGCCCCAGTCTCTGTGCCTCTGTGCGAGCAGTGCCATGGGCAGATGAGGCTGAGCAACAGCTTTCCAGGCTAGCTCTTTCTGGCTGAGAGCCATCTGCAGACGTTCGCATTTTCATAGCAGGGCTTCTGTAGGCCCCCTGCACGGACTCCCAAATCTATGTTTGAAGTTTGAGGGGGCAAGACAAGCAAGCAGCACCAGTCTCTGTAGCTCTGTGCGAGCAGTGCCATGGGCAGATGAGGCTGAGCAACAGCTTTCCAGCCTAACTCTTTCTGGCTGCGAGCTATCTGCAGACGTTCGCATTTTCGGAGCAGGGCTGCCGGAGGACCCCTGTACGGACCCCCAAAGATACATTTGAAGTTTGAGGGGGCAAGACAAGCAAGCAGCCCCAGTCTCTGTAGCTCTGCGAGAGAAGTGCCATGGGCAGATGAGGCTGAGCAACAGCTTTCCAGGCTAGCTCTTTCTGCCTGCGAGCTATCTGCAGACGTTCGCATTTTCAGAGCAGGGCAGCTGGAGGCCCCCTGCACGGACACCCAAATCTACGTTTGAAGTTTGAGAGGGCAAGACAAGCAAGCAGCCCCAGTCTTTGTGCCTTTGTGCAAGCAGTGGCATGGGCAGATGAGGCTGAGCAACAGCTTTCCAGGCTAGCTCTTTCTGGCTGCGAGCTATCTGCAGACGTTCGCATTTTCGGAGCAGGGCTGCCGGAGGCGCCAGGCACGGACCACCTAAGATACGTTTGAAGTTTGTGGTGGCAAGACAAGCAAGCAGCCCCAGTCTCTGTGCCTCTGTGCGAGCAGTGCCTTGGGCAGATGAGGCTGAACAACAGCTTTCCAGGCTAGCTCTTTCTGGCTGCGAGCTATCTGCAGACGTTCGCATTTTCAGAGCAGGGCTGACGGAGGCGCCAGACACGGACCACCTAAGATACGTTTGAAGTTTGAGGGGGCAAGACAAGCAAGCAGCCCCAGTCTCTGTGCCTCTGTGCGAGCAGTGCCATGGGCAGATGAGGCTGAGCAACAGCTTTCCAGGCTAGCTCTTTCTGGCTGCGAGCTATCTGCAGACGTTTGCATTTTCGGAGTAGGGCTGCCGGAGTCGCCCTGCACGGACCACCTAATCTACATTTGAAGCTTAGTGGACAAGACAGGCAAGCAGCCCCAGTCTCTGTGCCTCTGTGCGAGCAGTGCCATGGGCAGATGAGGCTGAGCAACAGCTTTCCAGGCTAGCTCTTTCTGGCTGCGAGCTATCTGCAGACGTTTGCATTTTCGGAGCAGGGCTGCCGGAGGTGCCAGACACGGACCACCTACGCTACGTTTGAAGTTTTAGGGGGCAAGACAAGCAAGCAGCCCCAGTCTCTGTGCCTCTGTGCGAGCAGTGCCATGGGCAGATGAGGCTGAGCAACAGATTTCCAGGCTAGCTCTTTCTGGCTGCGAGCTATCTGCAGACGTTTGCATTTTCGGAGTAGGAATGCCGGAGGCCAGCTGCACGGACCACCTAAGCTACGTTTGAAGTTTGAGGGGGCAAGACAAGCAAGCAGCCCCAGTCTCTGTGCCTCTGTGCGAGCAGTGCCATGGGCAGATGAGGCTGAGCAACAGCTTTCCAGGCTAGCTCTTTCTGGCTGCGAGCCATCTGCAGACGTTCGCATTTTCATAGCAGGGCTTCTGTAGGCCCCCTGCACGGACTCCCAAATCTATGTTTGATGTTTGAGGGGGCAAGACAAGCAATCAGCCAGAGTCTCTCTAGCTCTGTGAGAGCAGTGCCATGGGCAGATGAGGCTGAGCAACAGGTTTCCAGCCTAACTATTTGTGGCTGCGAGCTATCTGCAGACGTTCGCATTTTCGGAGCAGGGCTGCCGGAGGACCCCTGTAAGGACCCCCAAAGATACATTTGAAGTTTGAGGGGGCAAGACAAGCAAGCAGCCCCAGTCTCTGTAGCTCTGCGAGAGAAGTGCCATGGGCAGATGAGGCTGAGCAACAGCTTTCCAGGCTAGCTCTTTCTGGCTGCGAGCTATTTGCAGACGTTTGCAATTCGGAGCAGGGCTGCCGGAGGCCCCCTGCACGGACCACCTAAGCTACGTTTGAAGTTTGAGGGGGCAAGACAAGCAAGCAGCCCCAGTCTCTGTGCCTCTGTGCGAGCAGTGGCATGGGCAGATGAGGCTGAGCAACAGCTTTCCAGGCTAGCTCTTTCTGCCTGCGAGCTATCTGCAGACGTTCGCATTTTCAGAGCAGGATTGCCGGAGGCACGAGACACGCACAACCTAAGATACTTTTGAAGTTTGAGAGGGCAAGACAAGCAAGCAGCCCCAGTCTCTGTGCCTCTGTGCGAGCAGTGCCATGGGCAGATGAGGCTGAGCAACAGCTTTCCAGGCTAGCTCTTTCTGGCTGCGAGCTATCTGCAGACGATCGCATTTTCGGAGCAGGGCTGCCGGAGGCCCCCTGCACGGACAACCTAAGCTACGTTTGAAGTTTGAGGGGGCAAGACAAGCAAGCAGCCCCAGTCTCTGTACCTCTGTGCGAGAAGTGCCATGGGCAGATGAGGCTGAGCAACAGCTTTACAGGCTAGCTCTTTCTGGCTGCGAGCTATCTGCAGACGTTTGCATTTTCAGAGCAATGCTGCCGGAGGACCCCTGCACGGACCCCAAAAGATACGTTTGAAGTTTGAGGGGGTAAGACAAGCAAGCAGCCCCAGTCTCTGTGCCTCTGTGCGAGCAGTGCCATGGGCAGATGAGGCTGAGCAACAGCTTTCCAGCCTAACTCTTTCTGGCTGCGAGCTATCTGCAGACGTTCGCATTTTCGGAGCAGGGCTGCCGGAGGACCCCTGTACGGACCCCCAAAGATACATTTGAAGTTTGAGGGGGCAAGACAAGCAAGCAGCCCCAGTCTCTGTAGCTCTGCGAGAGAAGTGCCATGGGCAGATGAGGCTGAGCAACAGCTTTCCAGGCTAGCTCTTTCTGCCTGCGAGCTATCTGCAGACGTTCGCATTTTCAGAGCAGGGCAGCTGGAGGCCCCCTGCACGGACACCCAAATCTACGTTTGAAGTTTGAGAGGGCAAGACAAGCAAGCAGCCCCAGTCTTTGTGCCTTTGTGCAAGCAGTGGCATGGGCAGATGAGGCTGAGCAACAGCTTTCCAGGCTAGCTCTTTCTGGCTGCGAGCTATCTGCAGACGTTCGCATTTTCGGAGCAGGGCTGCCGGAGGCGCCAGGCACGGACCACCTAAGATACGTTTGAAGTTTGCGGTGGCAAGACAAGCAAGCAGCCCCAGTCTCTGTGCCTCTGTGCGAGCAGTGCCTTGGGCAGATGAGGCTGAACAACAGCTTTCCAGGCTAGCTCTTTCTGGCTGCGAGCTATCTGCAGACGTTCGCATTTTCAGAGCAGGGCTGACGGAGGCGCCAGACACGGACCACCTAAGATACGTTTGAAGTTTGAGGGGGCAAGACAAGCAAGCAGCCCCAGTCTCTGTGCCTCTGTGCGAGCAGTGCCATGGGCAGATGAGGCTGAGCAACAGCTTTCCAGGCTAGCTCTTTCTGGCTGCGAGCTATCTGCAGACGTTTGCATTTTCGGAGTAGGGCTGCCGGAGTCGCCCTGCACGGACCACCTAATCTACATTTGAAGCTTAGTGGACAAGACAGGCAAGCAGCCCCAGTCTCTGTGCCTCTGTGCGAGCAGTGCCATGGGCAGATGAGGCTGAGCAACAGCTTTCCAGGCTAGCTCTTTCTGCCTGCGAGCTATCTGCAGACGTTTGCATTTTCGGAGCAGGGCTGCCGGAGGTGCCAGACACGGACCACCTACGCTACGTTTGAAGTTTTAGGGGGCAAGACAAGCAAGCAGCCCCAGTCTCTGTGCCTCTGTGCGAGCAGTGCCATGGGCAGATGAGGCTGAGCAACAGATTTCCAGGCTAGCTCTTTCTGGCTGCGAGCTATCTGCAGACGTTTGCATTTTCGGAGTAGGACTGCCGGAGGCCAGCTGCACGGACCACCTAAGCTACGTTTGAAGTTTGAGGGGGCAAGACAAGCAAGCAGCCCCAGTCTCTGTGCCTCTGTGCGAGCAGTGCCATGGGCAGATGAGGCTGAGCAACAGCTTTCCAGGCTAGCTCTTTCTGGCTGCGAGCCATCTGCAGACGTTCGCATTTTCATAGCAGGGCTTCTGTAGGCCCCCTGCACGGACTCCCAAATCTATGTTTGATGTTTGAGGGGGCAAGACAAGCAATCAGCCAGAGTGTCTCTAGCTCTGTGAGAGCAGTGCCATGGGCAGATGAGGCTGAGCAACAGGTTTCCAGCCTAACTATTTGTGGCTGCGAGCTATCTGCAGACGTTCGCATTTTCGGAGCAGGGCTGCCGGAGGACCCCTGTAAGGACCCCCAAAGATACATTTGAAGTTTGAGGGGGCAAGACAAGCAAGCAGCCCCAGTCTCTGTAGCTCTGCGAGAGAAGTGCCATGGGCAGATGAGGCTGAGCAACAGCTTTCCAGGCTAGCTCTTTCTGGCTGCGAGCTATTTGCAGACGTTTGCAATTCGGAGCAGGGCTGCCGGAGGCCCCCTGCACGAACCACCTAAGCTACGTTTGAAGTTTGAGGGGGCAAGACAAGCAAGCAGCCCCAGTCTCTGTGCCTCTGTGCGAGCAGTGGCATGGGCAGATGAGGCTGAGCAACAGCTTTCCAGGCTAGCTCTTTCTGCCTGCGAGCTATCTGCAGACGTTCGCATTTTCAGAGCAGGACTGCCGGAGGCACGAGACACGCACAACCTAAGATACTTTTGAAGTTTGAGAGGGCAAGACAAGCAAGCAGCCCCAGTCTCTGTGCCTCTGTGCGAGCAGTGCCATGGGCAGATGAGGCTGAGCAACAGCTTTCCAGGCTAGCTCTTTCTGGCTGCGAGCTATCTGCAGACGATCGCATTTTCGGAGCAGGGCTGCCGGAGGCCCCCTGCACGGACAACCTAAGCTACGTTTGAAGTTTGAGGGGGCAAGACAAGCAAGCAGCCCCAGTCTCTGTACCTCTGTGCGAGAAGTGCCATGGGCAGATGAGGCTGAGCAACAGCTTTCCAGGCTAGCTCTTTCTGCCTGCGAGCTATCTGCAGACGTTTGCATTTTCGGAGCAGGGCTGCCGGAGGTGCCAGACACGGACCACCTACGCTACGTTTGAAGTTTTAGGGGGCAAGACAAGCAAGCAGCCCCAGTCTCTGTGCCTCTGTGCGAGCAGTGCCATGGGCAGATGAGGCTGAGCAACAGATTTCAAGGCTAGCTCTTTCTGGCTGCGAGCTATCTGCAGACGTTTGCATTTTCGGAGTAGGGCTGCCGGAGGCCAGCTGCACGGACCACCTAAGCTACGTTTGAAGTTTGAGGGGGCAAGACAAGCAAGCAGCCCCAGTCTCTGTGCCTCTGTGCGAGCAGTGCCATGGGCAGATGAGGCTGAGCAACAGCTTTCCAGGCTAGCTCTTTCTGGCTGCGAGCCATCTGCAGACGTTCGCATTTTCATAGCAGGGCTTCTGTAGGCCCCCTGCACGGACTCCCAAATCTATGTTTGATGTTTGAGGGGGCAAGACAAGCAATCAGCCAGAGTGTCTCTAGCTCTGTGAGAGCAGTGCCATGGGCAGATGAGGCTGAGCAACAGGTTTCCAGCCTAACTATTTGTGGCTGCGAGCTATCTGCAGACGTTCGCATTTTCGGAGCAGGGCTGCCGGAGGACCCCTGTAAGGACCCCCAAAGATACATTTGAAGTTTGAGGGGGCAAGACAAGCAAGCAGCCCCAGTCTCTGTAGCTCTGCGAGAGAAGTGCCATGGGCAGATGAGGCTGAGCAACAGCTTTCCAGGCTAGCTCTTTCTGGCTGCGAGCTATTTGCAGACGTTTGCAATTCGGAGCAGGGCTGCCGGAGGCCCCCTGCACGAACCACCTAAGCTACGTTTGAAGTTTGAGGGGGCAAGACAAGCAAGCAGCCCCAGTCTCTGTGCCTCTGTGCGAGCAGTGGCATGGGCAGATGAGGCTGAGCAACAGCTTTCCAGGCTAGCTCTTTCTGCCTGCGAGCTATCTGCAGACGTTCGCATTTTCAGAGCAGGACTGCCGGAGGCACGAGACACGCACAACCTAAGATACTTTTGAAGTTTGAGAGGGCAAGACAAGCAAGCAGCCCCAGTCTCTGTGCCTCTGTGCGAGCAGTGCCATGGGCAGATGAGGCTGAGCAACAGCTTTCCAGGCTAGCTCTTTCTGGCTGCGAGCTATCTGCAGACGATCGCATTTTCGGAGCAGGGCTGCCGGAGGCCCCCTGCACGGACAACCTAAGCTACGTTTGAAGTTTGAGGGGGCAAGACAAGCAAGCAGCCCCAGTCTCTGTACCTCTGTGCGAGAAGTGCCATGGGCAGATGAGGCTGAGCAACAGCTTTCCAGGCTAGCTCTTTCTGGCTGCGAGCTATCTGCAGACGTTTGCATTTTCAGAGCAATGCTGCCGGAGGACCCCTGCACGGACCCCAAAAGATACGTTTGAAGTTTGAGGGGGTAAGACAAGCAAGCAGCCCCAGTCTCTGTGCCTCTGTGTGAGCAGTGCCATGGGCAGATGAGGCTGAGCAACAGCTTTCCAGGCTAGCTCTTTCTGGCTGAGAGCCATCTGCAGACGTTCGCATTTTCATAGCAGGGCTTCTGTAGGCCCCCTGCACGGACTGCCAAATCTATGTTTGAAGTTTGAGGGGGCAAGACAAGCAAGCAGCACCAGTCTCTGTAGCTCTGTGCGAGCAGTGCCATGTGCAGATGAGGCTGAGCAACAGCTTTCCAGCCTAACTCTTTCTGGCTGCGAGCTATCTGCAGACGTTCGCATTTTCGGAGCAGGGCTGCCGGAGGACCCCTGTACGGACCCCCAAAGATACATTTGAAGTTTGAGGGGGCAAGACAAGCAAGCAGCCCCAGTCTCTGTAGCTCTGCGAGAGAAGTGCCATGGGCAGATGAGGCTGAGCAACAGCTTTCCAGGCTAGCTCTTTCTGGCTGCGAGCTATCTGCAGACGTTCGCATTTTCAGAGCAGGGCAGCTGGAGGCCCCCTGCACGGACACCCAATTCTACGTTTGAAGTTTGAGAGGGCAAGACAAGCAAGCAGCCCCAGTCTTTGTGCCTTTGTGCAAGCAGTGGCATGGGCAGATGAGGCTGAGCAACAGCTTTCCAGGCTAGCTCTTTCTGGCTGCGAGCTATCTGCAGACGTTCGCATTTTCGGAGCAGGGCTGCCGGAGGCGCCAGGCACGGACCACCTAAGATACGTTTGAAGTTTGAGGGGGCAAGACAAGCAAGCAGCCCCAGTCTCTGTGCCTCTGTGCGAGCAGTGCCTTGGGCAGATGAGGCTGAACAACAGCTTTCCAGGCTAGCTCTTTCTGGCTGCGAGCTATCTGCAGACGTTCGCATTTTCAGAGCAGGGCTGCCGGAGGCGCCAGACACGGACCACCTAAGATACGTTTGAAGTTTGAGGGGGCAAGACAAGCAAGCAGCCCCAGTCTCTGTGCCTCTGTGCGAGCAGTGGCATGGGCAGATGAGGCTGAGCAACAGCTTTCCAGGCTAGCTCTTTCTGGCTGCGTGCTATCTGCAGACGTTTGCATTTTCGGAGTAGGGCTGCCGGAGTCGCCCTGCACGGACCACCTAATCTACATTTGAATCTTAGTGGACAAGACAGGCAAGCAGCCCCAGTCTCTGTGCCTCGGTGCGAGCAGTGCCATGGGCAGATGAGGCTGAGCAACAGCTTTCCAGGCTAGCTCTTTCTGCCTGCGAGCTATCTGCAGACGTTTGCATTTTCGGAGAAGGGCTGCCGGAGGTGCCAGACACGGACCACCTACGCTACGTTTGAAGTTTTAGGGGGCAAGACAAGCAAGCAGCCCCAGTCTCTGTGCCTCTGTGCGAGCAGTGCCATGGGCAGATGAGGCTGAGCAACATCTTTCCAGGCTAGCTCTTTGTGGCTGCGAGCTATCTGCAGACGTTTGCATTTTCGGAGTAGGGCTGCCGGAGGCCAGCTGCACGGACCACCTAAGCTACGTTTGAAGTTTGAGGGGGCAAGACAAGCAAGCAGCCCCAGTCTCTGTGCCTCTGTGCGAGCAGTGCCATGGGCAGATGAGGCTGAGCAACAGCTTTCCAGGCTAGCTCTTTCTGGCTGCGAGCTATCTGCAGACGATCGCATTTTCGGAGCAGGGCTGCCGGAGGCCCCCTGCACGGACAACCTAAGCTACGTTTGAAGTTTGAGGGGGCAAGACAAGCAAGCAGCCCCAGTCTCTGTACCTCTGTGCGAGCAGTGCCATGGGCAGATGAGGCTGAGCAACAGCTTTCCAGCCTAACTCTTTCTGGCTGCGAGCTATCTGCAGACGTTCGCATTTTCGGAGCAGGGCTGCCGGAGGACCCCTGTACGGACCCGCAAAGATACATTTGAAGTTTGAGGGGGCAAGACAAGCAAGCAGCCCCAGTCTCTGTAGCTCTGCGAGAGAAGTGCCATGGGCAGATGAGGCTGAGCAACAGCTTTCCAGGCTAGCTCTTTCTGGCTGCGAGCTATATGCAGACGTTCGCATTTTTAGAGCATGGCTGTCGGAGGGCCCCTGCACGGACCACCTAAGCTACGACTGAAGTTTGAGGGAGCAAGACAAGCAAGCAGCCCCAGTCTCTGTGCCTCTGTGCGAGCAGTGCCATGGGCAGATGAGGCTGAGCAACAGCTTTCCAGCCTAGCTCTATCTGGCTGCGAGCTATCTGCAGACGTTCGCATTTTCGGAGCAGGGCTGCCGGAGGGCCCCTGCACGGACCACCTAAGCTACTTTTGAAGTTTGCGGTGGCAAGACAAGCAAGCAGCCCCACTCTCTGTGCCTCTGTGCGAGCAGTGCCATGGGCAGATGAGGCTGAGCAACATCTTTCCAGCCTAACTCTTTCTGGCTGCGAGCTATCTGCAGACGTTCGCATTTTCGGAGCAGGGCTGCCGGAGGTCCCCTGTAAGGACCCCCAAAGATACATTTGAATTTTCAGGGGGCAAGACAAGCAAGCAGCCCCAGTCTCTGTAGCTCTGCGAGAGAAGTGCCATGGGCAGATGAGGCTGAGCAACAGCTTTCCAGGCTAGCTCTTTCTGGCTGCGAGCTATTTGCAGACGTTTGCAATTCGGAGCAGGGCTGCCGGAGGCCCCCTGCACGGACCACCTAAGCTACGTTTGAAGTTTGAGGGGGCAAGACAAGCAAGCAGCCCCAGTCTCTGTGCCTCTGTGCGAGCAGTGCCATGGGCAGATGAGGCTGAGCAACAGCTTTCCAGGCTAGCTCTTTCTGCCTGCGAGCCATCTGCAGACGTTCGCATTTTCATAGCAGGGCTTCTGTAGGCCCCCTGCACGGACTCCCAAATCTATGTTTGAAGTTTGAGGGGGCAAGACAAGCAAGCAGCCCCAGTCTCTGTGCCTCTGTGCGAGCAGTGCCATGGGCAGATGAGGCTGAGCAACAGCTTTCCAGCCTAACTCTTTCTGGCTGCGAGCTATCTGCAGACGTTCGCATTTTCGGAGCAGGGCTGCCGGAGGACCCCTGTACGGACCCCCAAAGATACATTTGAAGTTTGAGGGGGCAAGACAAGCAAGTAGCCCCAGTCTCTGCAGCTCTGCGAGAGAAGTGCCATGGGCAGATGAGGCTGAGCAACAGCTTTCCAGGCTAGCTCTTTCTGGCTGCGAGCTATATGCAGACGTTCGCATTTTTAGAGCATGGCTGTCGGAGGGCCCCTGCACGGACCACCTAAGCTACGATTGAAGTTTGAGGGAGCAAGACAAGCAAGCAGCCCCAGTCTCTGTGCCTCTGTGCGAGCAGTGCCATGGGCAGATGAGGCTGAGCAACAGCTTTCCAGCCTAGCTCTATCTGGCTGCGAGCTATCTGCAGACGTTCGCATTTTCGGAGCAGGGCTGCCGGAGGGCCCCTGCACGGACCACCTAAGCTACTTTTGAAGTTTGCGGTGGCAAGACAAGCAAGCAGCCCCACTCTCTGTGACTCTGTGCGAGCAGTGCCATGGGCAGATGAGGCTGAGCAACAGCTTTCCAGCCTAACTCTTTCTGGCTGCGAGCTATCTGCAGACGTTTGCATTTTCAGAGCAGGGCTGCCGGAGGCGCCAGGCACGGACCACCTAAGATACGTTTGAAGTTTGAGGGGGCAAGACAAGCAAGCAGCCCCAGTCTCTGTGCCTCTGTGCGAGCAGTGCCTTGGGCAGATGAGGCTGAGCAACAGCTTTCCAGGCTAGCTCTTTCTGCCTGCGAGCTATCTGCAGACGTTTGCATTTTCGGAGTAGGGCTGCCGGAGGCCCCCTGCACGAACCACCTAAGCTACGTTTGAAGTTTTAGGGGGCAAGACAAGCAAGCAGCCCCAGTCTCTGTGCCTCTGTGCGAGCAGTGCCATGGGCAGATGAGGCTGAGCAACAGCTTTCCAGGCTAGCACTTTCTGGCTGCGAGCTATCTGCAGACGTTCGCATTTTCAGAGCATGGCTTCCGGAGGACCCCTGCACGGACCCCAAAAGATATGTTTGAAGTTTGACGGGGCAAGACAAGCAAGCAGCCCCAGTCTCTGTGCCTCTGTGTGAGCAGTGCCATGGGCAGATGAGGCTGAGCAACAGCTTTCCAGGCTAGCTCTTTCTGCCTGCGACCTATCTGCAGACGTTCGCATTTTCAGACCAGGACTGCCGGAGGCACCAGACACGCACAACCTAAGATACTTTTGAAGTTTGAGAGGGCAATACAAGCAAGCAGCCCCAGTCTCTGTGCCTCTGTGTGAGCAGTGCCATGGGCAGATGAGGCTGAGCAACAGCTTTCCAGGCTAGCTCTTTCTGGCTGCGAGCTATCTGCAGACGTTTGCATTTTCGGAGTAGGGCTGCCGGAGGCGCCCGGCACGGACCACCTAATCTACATTTGAAGCTTAGTGACAAGACAAGCAAGCAGCCCCAGTCTCTGTGCCTCGGTGCGAGCAGTGCCGTGGGCAGATGAGGCTGAGCAACAGCTTTCCAGGCTAGCTCTTTCTGCCTGCGAGCTATCTGCAGACGTTCGCATTTTCAGAGCAGGGCTGCCGGAGGTGCCAGACACGGACCACCTACGCTACCTTTGAAGTTTGAGGTGGCAAGACAAGCAAGCAGCCCCAGTCTCTGTGCCTCTGTGCGAGCAGTGCCATGGGCAGATGAGGCTGAGCAACAGCTTTCCAGGCTAGCTCTTTCTGGCTGCGAGCTATCTGCAGACGTTTGCATTTTCGGAACAGGGCTGCCGGAGGCCCCCTGCACGGACCACCTAAGCTATGTTTGAAGTTTGAGGGGGCAAGACAAGCAAGCAGCCCCAGTCTCTGTGCCTCTGTGCGAGCAGTGCCATGGGCAGATGAGGCTGAGCAACAGCTTTCCAGGCTAGCTCTTTCTGCCTGCGAGCTATCTGCAGACGTTCGCATTTTCAGAGCAGGCCTGCGGAGGCGCCAGGCACAGACCACCTAAGCTACGTTTGAAGTTTGAGGTGGCAAGACAAGCAAGAATCCGCAGTCTCTGTGCCTCTGTGCGAGCAGTGCCATGGGCAGATGAGGCTGAGCAACAGCTTTCCAGGCTAGCTTTTTCTGGCTGCGAGCTATCTGCAGACGTTTGTATTTTCAGAGCAGGGCTGACGGAGGCGCATGGCACGGACCATCTATGCTATCTTTGAAGTTTGAGGGGGCAAGACAAGCAAGCAGCCCCAGTCTCTGTGCCTCTGTGCGAGCAGTGCCATGGGCAGATGAGGCTGAGCAACAGCTTTCCAGGCTAGATCTTTCTGGCTGCAAGCTGTCTGCAGACGTTCGCATTTTTGGAGCATGGCTGCCGGAGGACCCCTGCACGGACCCCCAAAGATACATTTGAAGTTTGAGGGGGCAAGATAAGCAAGCAGCCCCGCTCTCTGTTTCTCTGTGCGAGCAGTGCCATGGGCAGATGAGGCTGAGCAACAGCTTTCCAGGCTAGCTCTTTCTGCCTGCGAGCTATCTGCAGACGTTCGCATTTTCAGAGCATGGCTGCCGGAGGACCCCTGCGCGGACCCCCAAAGATACGTTTGGAGTTTGAGAGTGCAAGATAAGCAAGTAGCCCTAGTCTCTGTGCCTCTGTGCGAGCAGTGCCATGGGCAGATGAGGCTGAGCAACAGCTTTCCAGCCTAGCTCTTTCTGGCTGCGAGCTATCTGCAGACGTTCGCATTTTCAGAGCAGGGCAGCTGGAGGCCCCCTACACGGACACCCAAATCTACGTTTGAAGTTTGAGAGGGCAAGACAAGCAAGCAGCCCCAGTCTTTGTGCCTTTGTGCAAGCAGTGGCATGGGCAGATGAGGCTGAGCAACAGCTTTCCAGGCTAGCTCTTACTGGCTGCGAGCTATCTGCAGACGTTCGCATTTTCGGAGCAGGTCTGCCGGAGGCGCCAGGCTCGGACCACCTAAGCTACATTTGAAGTTTAAGGTTACAAGACAAGCAAGCAGCCCCAGTCTCTGTGCCTCTGTGCGAGCAGTGCCATGGGCAGATGAGGCTGAGCAACAGCTTTCCAGGCTAGCTCTATCTGGCTGCGAGCTATCTGCAGACGTTCGCATTTTCGGAGCAGGGCTGCCGGAGGGCCCCTACACGGACCACCTAAGCTACTTCTGAAGTTTGGGGTGGCAAGACAAGCAAGCAGCCCCACTCTCTGTGCCTCTGTGCGAGCAGTGCCATGGGCAGATGAGGCTGAGCAACAGCTTTACAGGCTAGCTCTTTCTGCCTGCGAGCTATCTGCAGACGTTCGCATTTTCGGAGCAGGGCTGCCGTAGGCGCCAGGCACGGACCACCTAAGATACGTTTGAAGTTTGAGGGGGCAAGACAAGCAAGCAGCCCCAGTCTCTGTGCCTCTGTGCGAGCAGTGCCTTGGGCAGATGAGGCTGAGCAACAGCTTTCCAGGCTAGCTCTTTCTGGCTGCAAGCTATCTGCAGACGTTCGCATTTTCAGAGCAGGGCTGCCGGAGGCGCCAGACACGGACCACCTAAGATACGTTTGAAGTTTGAGGGGGCAAGACAAGCAAGCAGCCCCAGTCTCTGTGCCTCTGTGCGAGCAGTGCCATGGGCAGATGAGGCTGAGCAACAGCTTTCCAGGCTAGCTCTTTCTGGCTGCGAGCTATCTGCAGACGTTTGCATTTTCAGAGCAGTGCTGCCGAAGTCGCCCTGCACGGACCACCTAGTCTACATTTGAAGCTTAGGGGACAACACAGGCAAGCAGCCCCAGTCTCTGTGCCTCGGTGCGAGCAGTGCCATGGGCAGATGAGGCTGAGCAACAGCTTTCCAGGCTAGCTCTTTCTGCCTGCGAGCTATCTGCAGACGTTTGCATTTTCGGAGCAGGGCTGCCGGAGGTGCCAGACACGGACCACCTACGCTACGTTTGAAGTTTTAGGGGGCAAGACAAGCAAGCAGCCCCAGTCTCTGTGCCTCTGTGCGAGCAGTGCCATGGGCAGATGAGGCTGAGCAACAGCTTTCCAGGCTAGCTCTTTCTGGCTGCGAGCTATCTGCAGACGTTTGCATTTTCGGAACAGGGCTGCCGGAGGCCCCCTGCACGGACCACCTAAGCTACGTTTGAATTTTGAGGTGGCAAGACAAGCAAGCAGCCCCAGTCTCTGTGCCTCTGTGCGAGCAGTGCCATGGGCAGATGAGGCTGAGCAACAGCTTTCCAGGCTAGCTTTTTCTGGCTGCGAGCTATCTGCAGACGTTTGTATTTTCAGAGCAGGGCTAACGGAGACGCATGGCACGGACCACCTATGCTATCTTTGAAGTTTGAGGTGGCAAGACAAGCAAGCAGCCCCAGTCTCTGTGCCTCTGTGCGAGCAGTGCCATGGGCAGATGAGGCTGAGCAACAGCTTTTCAGGCTAGATCTTTCTGGCTGCAAGCTGTCTGCAGACGTTCGCATTTTTGGAGCATGGCTGCCGGAGGACCCCTGCACGGACCCCCAAAGATACATTTGAAGTTTGAGGGTGCAAGATAAGCAAGCAGCCCCACTCTCTGTTTCTCTGTGCGAGCAGTGCCATGGGCAGATGAGGCTGAGCAACAGCTTTCCAGGCTAGCTCTTTCTGCCTGCGAGCTATCTGCAGACGTTCGCATTTTCAGAGCATGGCTGCCGGAGGACCCCTGCGCGGACCCCCAAAGATACGTTTGAAGTTTGAGAGGGCAAGATAAGCAAGCAGCCCCAGTCTCTGTGCCTCTGTGCGAGCAGTGCCATGGGCAGATGAGGCTGAGCAACAGCTTTCCAGGCTAGCTCTTTCTGGCTGCGAGCTATCTGCAGACGTTTGTATTTTCAGAGCAGGGCTGACGGAGGCGCATGGCACGGACCACCTATGCTATCTTTGAAGTTTGAGGTGGCAAGACAAGCAAGCAGCCCCAGTCTCTGTGCCTCTGTGCGAGCAGTGGCATGGGCAGATGAGGCTGAGCAACAGCTTTCCAGGCTAGATTTTTCTGGCTTCAAGCTGTCTGCAGACGTTCGCATTTTTGGAGCATGGCTGCCGGAGGACCCCTGCACGGACCCCCAAAGATACATTTGAAGTTTGAGGGTGCAAGATAAGCAAGCAGCCCCACTCTCTGTTTCTCTGTGCGAGCAGTGCCATGGGCAGATGAGGCTGAGCAACAGCTTTCCAGGCTAGCTCTTTCTGCCTGCGAGCTATCTGCAGACGTTCGCATTTTCAGAGCATGGCTGCCGGAGGACCCCTGCGCGGACCCCCAAAGATACGTTTGAAGTTTGAGAGGGCAAGATAAGCAAGCAGCCCCAGTCTCTGTGCCTCTGTGCGAGCAGTGCCATGGGCAGATGACGCTGAGCAACAGCTTTCCAGCCTAGCTCTTTCTGGCTGCGAGCTATCTGCAGACGTTCGCATTTTCAAAGCAGGGCAGCTGGAGGCCCCCTGCACTGACACCCAAATCTACGTTTGAAGTTTAAGAGGGCAAGACAAGCAAGCAGCCCAAGTCTTTGTGCCTTTGTGCAAGCAGTGGCATGGGCAGATGAGGCTGAACAACAGCTTTTCAGGCTAGCTCTTCCTGGCTGCGAGCTATCTGCAGACGTTCGCATTTTCGGAGCAGGTCTGCCGGAGGCGCCAGGCACGGACCACCTAAGCTACGTTTGAAGTTTAAGGTTACAAGACAAGCAAGCAGCCCCAGTCTCTGTGCCTCGGTGCGAGCAGTGCCATGGGCAGATGAGGCTGAGCAACAGCTTTCCAGTCTAGCTCTATCTGGCTGCGAGCTATCTGCAGACGTTCGCATTTTCGGAGCAGGGCTGCCGGAGGGCCCCTGCACGGACCACCTAAGCTACTTTTGAAGTTTGGGGTGGCAAGACAAGCAAGCAGCCCCACTCTCTGTGCCTCTGTGCGAGCAGTGCCTTGGGCAGATGAGGCTGAGCAACAGCTTTCCAGGCTAGCTCTTTCTGGCTGCGAGCTATCTGCAGACGTTCGCATTTTCAGAGCAGGGCTGCCGGAGGCACCAGACACGGACCACCTAAGATACGTTTGAAGTTTGAGGGGGCAAGACAAGCAAGCAGCCCCAGTCTCTGTGCCTCTGTGCGAGCAGTGGCATGGGCAGATGAGGCTGAGCAACAGCTTTCCAGGCTAGCTCTTTCTGCCTGCGAGCTATCTGCAGACGTTTGCATTTTCGGAGTAGGGCTGCCGGAGTCGCCCTGCACGGACCACCTAATCTACATTTGAAGCTTAGTGGACAAGACAGGCAAGCAGCCCCAGTCTCTGTGCCTCGGTGCGAGCAGTGCCATGGGCAGATGAGGCTGAGCAACAGCTTTCCAGGCTAGCTCTTTCTGGCTGCGAGCTATCTGCAGACGTTTGCATTTTCGGAGCAGGGCTGCCGGAGGTGCCAGACACGGACCACCTACGCTACGTTTGAAGTTTTAGGGGGCAAGACAAGCAAGCAGCCCCAGTCTCTGTGCCTCTGTGCGAGCAGTGCCATGGGCAGATGAGGCTGAGCAACAGCTTTCCAGGCTAGCTCTTTCTGCCTGCGAGCTATCTGCAGACGTTTGCATTTTCGGAACAGGGCTGCCGGAGGCCCCCTGCGCGGACCCCCAAAGATACATTTGAAGTTTGAGAGGGCAAGACAAGGAAGCAGCCCCAGTCTCTGTGCCTCGGTGCGAGCAGTGCCATGGGCAGATGAGGCTGAGCAACAGCTTTCCAGGCTAGCTCTTTCTGGCTGCGAGCTATCTGCAGACGTTTGTATTTTCAGAGCAGGGCTGACGGAGGCGCATGGCACGGACCACCTATGCTATCTTTGAAGTTTGAGGTGGCAAGACAAGCAAGCAGCCCCAGTCTCTGTGCCTCTGTGCGAGCAGTGCCATGGGCAGATGAGGCTGAGAAACAGCTTTCCAGGCTAGATCTTTCTGGCTTCAAGCTGTCTGCAGACGTTCGCATTTTTGGAGCATGGCTGCCGGAGGACCCCTGCACGGACCCCCAAAGATACATTTGAAGTTTGAGGGTGCAAGATAAGCTAGCAGCCCCACTCTCTGTTTCTCTGTGCGAGCAGTGCCATGGGCAGATGAGGCTGAGCAACAGCTTTCCAGGCTAGCTCTTTCTGCCTGCGAGCTATCTGCAGACGTTCGCATTTTCAGAGCATGGCTGCCGGAGGACCCCTGCGCGGACCCCCAAAGATACGTTTGAAGTTTGAGAGGGCAAGATAAGCAAGCAGCCCCAGTCTCTGTGCCTCTGTGCGAGCAGTGCCATGGGCAGAGGAGGCTGAGCAACAGCTTTCCAGCCTAGCTCTTTCTGGCTGCGAGCTATCTGCAGACGTTCGCATTTTCATAGCAGGGCAGCTGGAGGCCCCCTGCACTGACACCCAAATCTACGTTTGAAGTTTAAGAGGGCAAGACAAGCAAGCAGCCCCAGTCTCTGTGCCTCTGTGCGAGCAGTGCCATGGGCAGATGAGGCTGAGCAACAGCTTTCCAGGCTAGCTCTTTCTGGCTGCGAGCTATCTGCAGACGTTTACATTTTCGCAACAGGGCTGCCGGAGGCCCCCTGCACGGACCACCTAAGCTACGTTTGAATTTTGAGGTGGCAAGACAAGCAAGCAGCCCCAGTCTCTGTGCCTCTGTGCGAGCAGTGCCATGGGCAGATGAGGCTGAGCAACAGCTTTCCAGCCTAGCTTTTTCTGGCTGCGAGCTATCTGCAGACGTTCGCATTTTCGGAGCAGGGCTGCCGGAGGGCCCCTGCACGGACCACCTAAGCTACTTTTGAAGTTTGCGGTGGCAAGACAAGCAAGCAGCCCCAGTCTCTGTGCCTCGGTGCGAGCAGTGCCATGGGCAGATGAGGCTGAGAAACATCTTTCCAGGCTAGCTCTTTCTGGCTGCGAGCTATCTGCAGACGTTTGCATTTTCGGAGCAGGGCTGCTGTAGGCCCCCTGCACGGACACCCAAAGCTACGTTTGAAGTTTGAGGGGGCAAGACAAGCAAGCAGCCCCAGTCTCTGTGCCTCTGTGCGAGCAGTGGCATGGGCAGATGAGGCTGAGCAACAGCTTTCCAGGCTAGCTCTTTCTGGCTGCGAGCTATCTGCAGACGTTCGCATTTTCAGAGCAGGGCTGCCGGAGGCGCCAGACACGGACCACCTAAGCTACGTTTGAAGTTTGAGGGGGCAAGACAAGCAAGCAGCCCCAGTCTCTGTGCCTCTGTGCGAGCAGTGCCATGGGCAGATGAGGCTGAGCAACAGCTTTCCAGGCTAGCTCTTTCTGCCTGCGAGCTATCTGCAGACGTTTTCATTTTCGTAGTAGGGCTGCCGGAGTCGCCCTGCACGGACCACCTAATCTACATTTGAAGCTTAGTGGACAAGACAGGCAAGCAGCCCCAGTCTCTGTGCCTCGGTGCGAGCAGTGCCATGGGCAGATGAGGCTGAGCAACAGCTTTCCAGGCTAGCTCTTTCTGGCTGCGAGCTATCTGCAGACGTTTGCATTTTCGGAGTAGGGCTGCCGGAGGCCAGCTGCACGGACCACCTAAGCTACGTTTGAAGTTTGAGGGGGCAAGACAAGAAAGCAGCTCCAGTCTCTGTGCCTCGGTGCGAGCAGTGCCATGGGCAGATGAGGCTGAGCAACAGCTTTCCAGGCTAGCTCTTTCTGGCTGCGAGCCATCTGCAGACGTTCGCATTTTCATAGCAGGGCTTCTGTAGGCCCCCTGCACGGACTCCCAAATCTATGTTTGACGTTTGAGGGGGCAAGACAAGCAAGCAGCCAGAGTCTCTCTAGCTCTGTGAGAGCAGTGCCATGGCCAGATGAGGCTGAGCAACAGCTTTCCAGCCTAACTCTTTGTGGCTGCGAGCTATCTGCAGACGTTCGCATTTTCGGAGCAGGGCTGCCGGAGGACCCCTGTACGGACCCCCAAAGATACATTTGAAGTTTGAGGGGGCAAGACAAGCAAGCAGCCCCAGTCTCTGTAGCTCTGCGAGAGAAGTGCCGTGGGCAGATGAGGCTGAGCAACAGCTTTCCAGGCTAGCTCTTTCTGCCTGCGAGCTATCTGCAGACGTTCGCATTTTCGGAGCAGGGCTGCCGGAGGTGCCAGACACGGACTACCTAAGCTACATTTGAAGTTTGAGGTGGCAAGACAAGCAAGCAGCCCCAGTCTCTGTGCCTCGGTGCGAGCAGTGCCATGGGCAGATGAGGATGAGCAACAGCTTTCCAGGCTAGCTCTTTCTGCCTGCGAGCTATCTGCAGACGTTCGCATTTTCGGAACAGGGCTGCCGGAGGCCCCCTGCACGGACCACCTAAGCTACGTTTGAATTTTGAGGTGGCAAGACAAGCAAGCAGCCCCAGTCTCTGTGCCTCGGTGCGAGCAGTGCCATGGGCAGATGAGGCTGAGCAACAGATTTCCAGGCTAGCTCTTTCTGCCTGCGAGCTATCTGCAGACGTTCGCATTTTCAGAGCAGGCCTGCGGAGGCGCCAGACACAGACCACCTAAGCTACGTTTGAAGTTTGAGGTGGCAAGACAAGCAAGAATCCGCAGTCTCTGTGCCTCTGTGCGAGCAGTGCCATGGGCAGATGAGGCTGAGCAACAGCTTTCTAGGCTAGCTTTTTCTGGCTGCGAGCTATCTGCAGACGTTTGTATTTTCAGAGCAGGGCTGACGGAGGCGCATGGCACGGACCACCTATGCTATCTTTGAAGTTTGAGGTGGCAAGACAAGCAAGCAGCCCCAGTCTCTGTGCCTCTGTGCGAGCAGTGCCATGGGCAGATGAGGCTGAGCAACAGCTTTCCAGGCTAGATCTTTCTGGCTGCAAGCTGTCTGCAGACGTTCGCATTTTTGGAGCATGGCTGCCGGAGGACCCCTGCACGGACCCCCAAAGATACATTTGAAGTTTGAGGGTGCAAGATAAGCAAGCAGCCCCACTCTCTGTTTCTCTGTGCGAGCAGTGCCATGGGCAGATGAGGCTGAGCAACAGCTTTCCAGGCTAGCTCTTTCTGGCTGCGAGCTATCTGCAGACGTTCGCATTTTCAGAGCATGGCTGCCGGAGGACCCCTGCGCGGACCCCCAAAGATACGTTTGAAGTTTGAGAGGGCAAGATAAGCAAGCAGCCCCAGACTCTGTGCCTCTGTGCGAGCAGTGCCATGGGCAGATGAGGCTGAGCAACAGCTTTCCAGCCTAGCTCTTTCTGGCTGCGAGCTATCTGCAGACGTTCGCATTTTCAGAGCAGGGCAGTTTGAAGCCCCATGCACGGACACCCAAATCTACGTTTGAAGTTTGAGAGGGCAAGACAAGCAAGCAGCCCCAGTCTTTGTGCCTTTGTGCAAGCAGTGGCATGGGCAGATGAGGCTGAGCAACAGCTTTCCAGGCTAGCTCTTCCTGGCTGCGAGCTATCTGCAGACGTTCGCATTTTCGGAGCAGGGCTGCCGGAGGCGCCAGGCACGGACCACCTAAGCTACATTTGAATTTTAAGGTTACAAGACAAGCAAGCAGCCCCAGTCTCTGTGCCTCTGTGCGAGCAGTGCCATGGGCAGATGAGGCTGAGCAACAGCTTTCCAGCCTAGCTTTTTCTGGCTGCGAGCTATCTGCAGACGTTCGCATTTTCGGAGCAGGGCTGCCGGAGGGCCCCTGCACGGACCACCTAAGCTAGTTTTGAAGTTTGGGGTGTCAAGACAAGCAAGCAGCCCCAGTCTCTGTGCCTCTGTGCGAGCAGTGCCTTGGGCAGATGAGGCTGAGCAACAGCTTTCCAGGCTAGCTCTTTCTGGCTGCGAGCTATCTGCAGACGTTCGCATTTTCGGAGCAGGGCTGCCGGAGGCGCCAGACACGGACCACCTAAGATACGTTTGAAGTTTGAGGGGGCAAGACAAGCAAGCAGCCCCAGTCTCTGTGCCTCTGTGCGAGCAGTGCCATGGGCAGATGAGGCTGAGCAACAGCTTTCCAGGCTAGCTCTTTCTGCCTGCGAGCTATCTGCAGACGTTTGCATTTTCGGAGTAGGGCTGCCGGAGTCGCCCTGCACGGACCACCTAATCTACATTTGAAGCTTAGTGGACAAGACAGGCAAGCAGCCCCAGTCTCTGTGCCTCGGTGCGAGCAGTGCCATGGGCAGATGAGGCTGAGCAACAGCTTTCCAGGCTAGCTCTTTCTGCCTGCGAGCTATCTGCAGACTTTTACATTTTCGGAGCAGGGCTGCCGGAGGTGCCAGACACGGACCACCTACGCTACGTTTGAAGTTTTAGGGGGCAAGACAAGCAAGCAGCCCCAGTCTCTGTGCCTCTGTGCGAGCAGTGCCATGGGCAGATGAGGCTGAGCAACAGATTTCCAGGCTAGCTCTTTCTGGCTGCGAGCTATCTGCAGACGTTTGCATTTTCGGAGTAGGGCTGCCGGAGGCCAGCTGCACGGACCACCTAAGCTACGTTTGAAGTTTGAGGGGGCAAGACAAGCAAGCAGCCCCAGTCTCTGTGCCTCGGTGCGAGCAGTGCCATGGGCAGATGAGGCTGAGCAACAGCTTTCCAGGCTAGCTCTTTCTGGCTGCGAGCCATCTGCAGACGTTCGCATTTTCATAGCAGGGCTTCTGTAGGCCCCCTGCACGGACTCCCAAATCTATGTTTGAAGTTTGAGGGGGCAAGACAAGCAAGTAGCCAGAGTCTCTCTAGCTCTGTGCGAGCAGTGCCATGGGCAGATGAGGCTGAGCAAGAGCTTTCCAGCCTAACCCTTTGTGGCTGCGAGCTATCTGCAGACGTTCGCATTTTCGGAGCAGGGCTGCCGGAGGACCCCTGTACGGACCCCCAAAGATACATTTGAAGTTTGAGGGGGCAAGACAAGCAAGCAGCCCCAGTCTCTGTAGCTCTGCGAGAGAAGTGCCATGGGCAGATGAGGCTGAGCAACAGCTTTCCAGGCTAGCTCTTTCTGGCTGCGAGCTATTTGCAGACGTTTGCAATTCAGAGCAGGGCTGCCGGAGGCCCCCTGCACGGACCACCTAAGCTACATTTGAAGTTTGAGGGGGCAAGACAAGCAAGCAGCCCCAGTCTCTGTGCCTCGGTGCGAGCAGTGGCGTGGGCAGATGAGGCTGAGCAACAGCTTTCCAGGCTAGCTCTTTCTGCCTGCGAGCTATCTGCAGACGTTCGCATTTTCGGAGCAGGGCTGCCGGAGGTGCCAGACACGGACCACCTACGCTACGTTTGAAGTTTCAGGTGGCAAGACAAGCAAGCAGCCCCAGTCTCTGTGCCTCTGTGCGAGCAGTGCCATGGGCAGATGAGGCTGAGCAACAGCTTTCCAGGCTAGCTCTTTCTGCCTGCGAGCTATCTGCAGACGTTTGCATTTTCGGAGTAGGGCTGCCGGAGGACACCTGCACGGACCACCTAAGATACGTTTGAAGTTTGAGGGGGCAAGACAAGCAAGCAGCCCCAGTCTCTGTGCCTCGGTGCGAGCAGTGCCATGGGCAGATGAGGCTGAGCAACAGCTTTCCAGGCTAGCTCTTTCTGGCTGCGAGCTATCTGCAGACGTTTGCATTTTTGGAACAGGGCTGCCGGAGGCCCCCTGCACGGACCACCTAAGCTACGTTTGAATTTTGAGGGAGCAAGACAAGCAAGCAGCCCCAGTCTCTGTGCCTCTGTGCGAGCAGTGCCATGGGCAGATGAGGCTGAGCAACAGCTTTCCAGGCTAGCTTTTTCTGGCTGCGAGCTATCTGCAGACGTTTGTATTTTCAGAGCAGGGCTGACGGAGGCGCATGGCACGGACCAGCTATGCTATCTTTGAAGTTTGAGGTGGCAAGACAAGCAAGCAGCCCCAGTCTCTGTGCCTCTGTGCGAGCAGTGCCATGGGCAGATGAGGCTGAGCAACAGCTTTCCAGGCTAGATCTTTCTGGCTGCAAGCTGTCTGCAGACGTTCGCATTTTTGGAGCATGGCTGCCGGAGGACCCCTGCACGGACCCCCAAAGATACATTTGAAGTTTGAGGGGGCAAGATAAGCAAGCAGCCCCACTCTCTGTTTCTCTGTGCGAGCAGTGCCATGGGCAGATGAGGCTGAGCAACAGCTTTCCAGGCTAACTCTTTCTGCCTGCGAGCTATCTGCAGACTTTCGCATTTTCAGAGCATGGCTGCCGGAGGACCCCTGCGCGGACCCCCAAAGATACGCTTGAAGTTTGAGAGGGCAAGATAAGCAAGCAGCCCCAGTCTCTGTGCCTCTGTGCGAGCAGTGCCATGGGCAGATGAGGCTGAGCAACAGCTTTCCAGCCTAGCTCTTTCTGGCTGCGAGCTATCTGCAGACGTTCGCATTTTCAGAGCAGGGCAGCTGGAGGCCCCCTGCACGGACACCCAAATCTACGTTTGAAGTTTGAGAGGGCAAGACAAGCAAGCAGCCCCAGTCTTTGTGCCTTTGTGCAAGCAGTGGCATGGGCAGATGAGGCTGAGCAACAGCTTTCCAGGCTAGCTCTTCCTGGCTGCGAGCTATCTGCAGACGTTCGCATTTTCGGAGCAGGGCTGCCGGAGGGCCCCTGCACGGACCACCTAATCTACTTTTGAAGTTTGGGGTGGCAAGACAAGCAAGCAGCCCCACTCTCTGTGCCTCTGTGCGAGCAGTGCCATGGGCAGATGAGGCTGAGCAACATCTTTCCAGGCTAGCTCTTTCTGGCTGCGAGCTATCTGCAGACGTTCGCATGTTCGGAGCAGGGCTGCCGGAGGCGCCAGGCACGGACCACCTAAGATACGTTTGAAGTTTGAGGGGGCAAGACAAGCAAGCAGCCCCAGTCTCTGTGCCTCTGTGCGAGCAGTGCCATGGGCAGATGAGGCTGAGCAACAGCTTTCCAGGCTAGCTCTTTCTGCCTGCGAGCTATCTGCAGACGTTCACATTTTCAGAGCAGGGCTGCCGGAGGCGCCAGACACGGACCACCTAAGATACGTTTGAAGTTTGAGGGGGCAAGACAAGCAAGCAGCCCCAGTCTCTGTGCCTCTGTGCGAGCAGTGGCATGGCAGATGAGGCTGAGCAACAGCTTTCCAGGCTAGCTCTTTCTGCCTGCGAGCTATCTGCAGACGTTTGCATTTTCGGAGTAGGGCTGCCGGAGTCGCCCTGCACGGACCACCTAATCTACATTTGAAGCTTAGTGGACAAGACAGGCAAGCAGCCCCAGTCTCTGTGCCTCTGTGCGAGCAGTGCCATGGGCAGATGAGGCTGAGCAACAGCTTTCCAGGCTAGCTCTTTCTGCCTGCGAGCTATCTGCAGACGTCTGCATTTTCAGAGCAGGGCTGCTGGAGGTGCCAGACACGGACCACCTACGCTACGTTTGAAGTTTTAGGGGGCAAGACAAGCAAGCAGCCCCAGTCTCTGTGCCTCTGTGCGAGCAGTGCCATGTGCAGATGAGGCTGAGCAACAGCTTTCCAGGCTAGCTCTTTCTGGCTGCGAGCCATCTGCAGACGTTCGCATTTTCATAGCAGGGCTTCTGTAGGCCCCCTGCACGGACTCCCAAATCTATGTTTGAGGTTTGAGGGGGCAAGACAAGCAAGCAGCCAGAGTCTCTCTAGCTCTGTGAGAGCAGTGCCATGGGCAGATGAGGCTGAGCAACAGCTTTCCAGCCTAACTCTTTGTGGCTGCGAGCTATCTGCAGACGTTCGCATTTTCGGAGCAGGGCTGCCGGAGGACCCCTGTACGGACCCCCAAAGATACATTTGAAGTTTGAGGGGACAAGAGAAGCAAGCAGCCCCAGTCTCTGTAGCTCTGCGAGAGAAGTGCCATGGGCAGATGAGGCTGAGCAACAGCTTTCCAGGCTAGCTCTTTCTGGCTGCGAGCTATTTGCAGACGTTTGCAATTCGGAGCAGGGCTGCCGGAGGCCCCCTGCACGGACCACCTAAGCTACGTTTGAAGTTTGAGGGGGCAAGACAAGCAAGCAGCCCCAGTCTCTGTGCCTCGGTGCGAGCAGTGCCATGGGCAGATGAGGCTGAGCAACAGCTTTCCAGGCTAGCTCTTTCTGGCTGCGAGCTATCTGCAGACGTTTGCATTTTCAGAGCAGGGCTGCCGGAGGTGCCAGACACGGACCACCTACGCTACGTTTGAAGTTTTAGGGGGCAAGACAAGCAAGCAGCCCCAGTCTCTGTGCCTCTGTGCGAGCAGTGCCATGGGCAGATGAGGCTGAGCAACAGCTTTCCAGGCTAGCTCTTCCTGGCTGCGAGCTATCTGCAGACGTTTGCATTTTCAGAGCATGGCTGACGGAGGACCACTGCACGGACCCCAAAAGATACGTTTGAAGTTTTAGGGGGCAAGACAAGCAAGCAGCCCCAGTCTCTGTAGCTCTGTGAGAGCAGTGCCATGGGCAGATGAGGCTGAGAAACAGCTTTCCAGGCTAGCTCTTTCTGGCTGCGAGCCATCTGCAGACGTTCGCATTTTCATAGCAGGGCTTCTGTAGGCCCCCTGCACGGACTCCCAAATCTATGTTTGCAGTTTGAGGGGGCAAGACAAGCAAGCAGCCCCAGTCTCTGTAGCTCTGCGAGAGAAGTGCCATGGGCAGATGAGGCTGAGCAACAGCTTTCCAGGCTAGCTCTTTCTGGCTGCGAGCTATTTGCAGACGTTTGCAATTCGGAGCAGGGCTGCCGGAGGCCCCCTGCACGGACCACCTAAGCTACGTTTGAAGTTTGAGGGGGCAAGACAAGCAAGCAGCCCCAGTCTCTGTGCCTCGGTGCGAGCAGTGCCGTGGGCAGATGAGGCTGAGCAACAGCTTTCCAGGCTAGCTCTTTCTGCCTGCGAGCTATCTGCAGACGTTCGCATTTTCGGAGCAGGGCTGCCGGAGGTGCCAGACACGGACCACATACGCTACGTTTGAAGTTTGAGGTGGCAAGACAAGCAAGAAGCCCCAGTCTCTGTGCCTCTGTGCGAGCAGTGCCATGGGCAGATGAGGCTGAGCAACAGCTTTCCAGGCTAGCTCTTTCTGCCTGCGAGCTATCTGCAGACGTTTGCATTTTCGGAGTAGGGCTGCCGGAGGCCCCCTGCACGGACCACCTAAGCTACGTTTGAAGTTTGAGAGGGCAAGACAAGCAAGCAGCCCCAGTCTCTGTGCCTCGGTGCGAGCAGTGCCATGGGCAGATGAGGCTGAGCAACAGCTTTCCAGGCTAGCTCTTTTTGCCTGCGAGCTATCTGCAGACGTTCGCATTTTCAGAGCAGGCCTGCGGAGGCGCCAGACACAGACCACCTAAGCTACGTTTGAAGTTTGAGGTGGCAAGACAAGCAAGAATCCGCAGTCTCTGTGCCTCTGTGCGAGCAGTGCCATGGGCAGATGCGGCTGAGTAACAGCTTTCCAGCTTAGCTTTTTCTGGCTGCGAGCTATCTGCAGACGTTTGTATTTTCAGAGCAGGGCTGACGGAGGCGCATGGCACGGACCACCTATGCTATCTTTGAAGTTTGAGGTGGCAAGACAAGCAAGCAGCCCCAGTCTCTGTGCCTCGGTGCGAGCAGTGCCATGGGCAGATGAGGCTGAGCAACAGCTTTCCAGGCTAGATCTTTCTGGCTGCAAGCTGTCTGCAGACGTTCGCATTTTTGGAGCATGGCTGCCGGAGGACCCCTGCACGGACCCCCAAAGATACATTTGAAGTTTGAGGGTGCAAGATAAGCAAGCAGCCTCACTCTCTGTTTCTCTGTGCGAGCAGTGCCATGGGCAGATGAGGCTGAGCAACACCTTTCCAGGCTAGCTCTTTCTGCCTGCGAGCTATCTGCAGACGTTTGCATTTTCAGAGCAGGGCTGCCGGAGGTGCCAGACACGGACCACCTACGCTACGTTTGAAGTTTTAGGGGGCAAGACAAGCAAGCAGCCCCAGTCTCTGTGCCTCTGTGCGAGCAGTGCCATGGGCAGATGAGGCTGAGCAACAGCTTTCCAGGCTAGCTCTTTCTGGCTGCGAGCTATCTGCAGACGTTTGCATTTTCGGAGTAGGGCTGCCGGAGGCCAGCTGCACAGACCACCTAAGCTACGTTTGAAGTTTGAGGGGGCAAGATAAGCAAGCAGCCCCAGTCTCTGTGCCTCTGTGCGAGCAGTGCCATGGGCAGAGGAGGCTGAGCAACAGCTTTCCAGCCTAGCTCTTTCTGGCTGCGAGCTATCTGCAGACGTTCGCATTTTCATAGCAGGGCAGCTGGAGGCCCCCTGCACTGACACCCAAATCTACGTTTGAAGTTTAAGAGGGCAAGACAAGCAAGCAGCCCCAGTCTCTGTGCCTCTGTGCGAGCAGTGCCATGGGCAGATGAGGCTGAGCAACAGCTTTCCAGGCTAGCTCTTTCTGGCTGCGAGCTATCTGCAGACGTTTACATTTTCGCAACAGGGCTGCCGGAGGCCCCCTGCACGGACCACCTAAGCTACGTTTGAATTTTGAGGTGGCAAGACAAGCAAGCAGCCCCAGTCTCTGTGCCTCTGTGCGAGCAGTGCCATGGGCAGATGAGGCTGAGCAACAGCTTTCCAGCCTAGCTTTTTCTGGCTGCGAGCTATCTGCAGACGTTCGCATTTTCGGAGCAGGGCTGCCGGAGGGCCCCTGCACGGACCACCTAAGCTACTTTTGAAGTTTGCGGTGGCAAGACAAGCAAGCAGCCCCAGTCTCTGTGCCTCGCTGCGAGCAGTGCCATGGGCAGATGAGGCTGAGAAACATCTTTCCAGGCTAGCTCTTTCTGGCTGCGAGCTATCTGCAGACGTTTGCATTTTCGGAGCAGGGCTGCTGTAGGCCCCCTGCACGGACACCCAAAGCTACGTTTGAAGTTTGAGGGGGCAAGACAAGCAAGCAGCCCCAGTCTCTGTGCCTCTGTGCGAGCAGTGGCATGGGCAGATGAGGCTGAGCAACAGCTTTCCAGGCTAGCTCTTTCTGGCTGCGAGCTATCTGCAGACGTTCGCATTTTCAGAGCAGGGCTGCCGGAGGCGCCAGACACGGACCACCTAAGCTACGTTTGAAGTTTGAGGGGGCAAGACAAGCAAGCAGCCCCAGTCTCTGTGCCTCTGTGCGAGCAGTGCCATGGGCAGATGAGGCTGAGCAACAGCTTTCCAGGCTAGCTCTTTCTGCCTGCGAGCTATCTGCAGACGTTTTCATTTTCGGAGTAGGGCTGCCGGAGTCGCCCTGCACGGACCACCTAATCTACATTTGAAGCTTAGTGGACAAGACAGGCAAGCAGCCCCAGTCTCTGTGCCTCGGTGCGAGCAGTGCCATGGGCAGATGAGGCTGAGCAACAGCTTTCCAGGCTAGCTCTTTCTGGCTGCGAGCTATCTGCAGACGTTTGCATTTTCGGAGTAGGGCTGCCGGAGGCCAGCTGCACGGACCACCTAAGCTACGTTTGAAGTTTGAGGGGGCAAGACAAGAAAGCAGCTCCAGTCTCTGTGCCTCGGTGCGAGCAGTGCCATGGGCAGATGAGGCTGAGCAACAGCTTTCCAGGCTAGCTCTTTCTGGCTGCGAGCCATCTGCAGACGTTCGCATTTTCATAGCAGGGCTTCTGTAGGCCCCCTGCACGGACTCCCAAATCTATGTTTGACGTTTGAGGGGGCAAGACAAGCAAGCAGCCAGAGTCTCTCTAGCTCTGTGAGAGCAGTGCCATGGCCAGATGAGGCTGAGCAACAGCTTTCCAGCCTAACTCTTTGTGGCTGCGAGCTATCTGCAGACGTTCGCATTTTCGGAGCAGGGCTGCCGGAGGACCCCTGTACGGACCCCCAAAGATACATTTGAAGTTTGAGGGGGCAAGACAAGCAAGCAGCCCCAGTCTCTGTAGCTCTGCGAGAGAAGTGCCGTGGGCAGATGAGGCTGAGCAACAGCTTTCCAGGCTAGCTCTTTCTGCCTGCGAGCTATCTGCAGACGTTCGCATTTTCGGAGCAGGGCTGCCGGAGGTGCCAGACACGGACTACCTAAGCTACATTTGAAGTTTGAGGTGGCAAGACAAGCAAGCAGCCCCAGTCTCTGTGCCTCGGTGCGAGCAGTGCCATGGGCAGGTGAGGATGAGCAACAGCTTTCCAGGCTAGCTCTTTCTGCCTGCGAGCTATCTGCAGACGTTCGCATTTTCAGAGCAGGGCTGCCGGAGGACACCTGCACGGACCACCTAAGATACGTTTGAAGTTTGAGGGGGCAAGACAAGCAAGCAGCCCCAGTCTCTGTGCCTCGGTGCGAGCAGTGCCATGGGCAGATGAGGCTGAGCAACAGCTTTCCAGGCTAGCTCTTTCTGGCTGCGAGCTATCTGCAGACGTTTGCATTTTCGGAACAGGGCTGCCGGAGGCCCCCTGCACGGACCACCTAAGCTACGTTTGAATTTTGAGGTGGCAAGACAAGCAAGCAGCCCCAGTCTCTGTGCCTCTGTGCGAGCAGTGGCATGGGCAGATGAGGCTGAGCAACAGCTTTCCAGGCTAGCTCTTTCTGCCTGCGAGCTATCTGCAGACGTTCGCATTTTCAGAGCAGGCCTGCGGAGGCGCCAGACACAGACCACCTAAGCTACGTTTGAAGTTTGAGGTGGCAAGACAAGCAAGAATCCGCAGTCTCTGTGCCTCTGTGCGAGCAGTGCCATGGGCAGATGAGGCTGAGCAACAGCTTTCTAGGCTAGCTTTTTCTGGCTGCGAGCTATCTGCAGACGTTTGTATTTTCAGAGCAGGGCTGACGGAGGCGCATGGCACGGACCACCTATGCTATCTTTGAAGTTTGAGGTGGCAAGACAAGCAAGCAGCCCCAGTCTCTGTGCCTCTGTGCGAGCAGTGCCATGGGCAGATGAGGCTGAGCAACAGCTTTCCAGGCTAGATCTTTCTGGCAGCAAGCTGTCTGCAGACGTTCGCATTTTTGGAGCATGGCTGCCGGAGGACCCCTGCACGGACCCCCAAAGATACATTTGAAGTTTGAGGGTGCAAGATAAGCAAGCAGCCCCACTCTCTGTTTCTCTGTGCGAGCAGTGCCATGGGCAGATGAGGCTGAGCAACAGCTTTCCAGGCTAGCTCTTTCTGGCTGCGAGCTATCTGCAGACGTTCGCATTTTCAGAGCATGGCTGCCGGAGGACCCCTGCGCGGACCCCCAAAGATACGTTTGAAGTTTGAGAGGGCAAGATAAGCAAGCAGCCCCAGACTCTGTGCCTCTGTGAGAGCAGTGCCATGGGCAGATGAGGCTGAGCAACAGCTTTCCAGCCTAGCTCTTTCTGGCTGCGAGCTATCTGCAGACGTTCGCATTTTCAGAGCAGGGCAGTTTGAAGCACCATGCACGGACACCCAAATCTACGTTTGAAGTTTGAGAGGGCAAGACAAGCAAGCAGCCCCAGTCTTTGTGCCTTTGTGCAAGCAGTGGCATGGGCAGATGAGGCTGAGCAACAGCTTTCCAGGCTAGCTCTTCCTGGCTGCGAGCTATCTGCAGACGTTCGCATTTTCGGAGCAGGGCTGCCGGAGGCGCCAGGCACGGACCACCTAAGCTACATTTGAATTTTAAGGTTACAAGACAAGCAAGCAGCCCCAGTCTCTGTGCCTCTGTGCGAGCAGTGCCATGGGCAGATGAGGCTGAGCAACAGCTTTCCAGCCTAGCTTTTTCTGGCTGCGAGCTATCTGCAGACGTTCGCATTTTCGGAGCAGGGCTGCCGGAGGGCCCCTGCACGGACCACCTAAGCTAGTTTTGAAGTTTGGGGTGGCAAGACAAGCAAGCAGCCCCAGTCTCTGTGCCTCTGTGTGAGCAGTGCCTTGGGCAGATGAGGCTGAGCAACAGCTTTCCAGGCTAGCTCTTTCTGGCTGCGAGCTATCTGCAGACGTTCGCATTTTCGGAGCAGGGCTGCCGGAGGCGCCAGACACGGACCACCTAAGATACGTTTGAAGTTTGAGGGGGCAAGACAAGCAAGCAGCCCCAGTCTCTGTGCCTCTGTGCGAGCAGTGGCATGGGCAGATGAGGCTGAGCAACAGCTTTCCAGGCTAGCTCTTTCTGCCTGCGAGCTATCTGCAGACGTTTGCATTTTCGGAGTAGGGCTGCCGGAGTCGCCCTGCACGGACCACCTAATCTACATTTGAAGCTTAGTGGACAAGACAGGCAAGCAGCCCCAGTCTCTGTGCCTCGGTGCGAGCAGTGCCATGGGCAGATGAGGCTGAGCAACAGCTTTCCAGGCTAGCTCTTTGTGCCTGCGAGCTATCTGCAGACTTTTACATTTTCGGAGCAGGGCTGCCGGAGGTGCCAGACACGGACCACCTACGCTACGTTTGAAGTTTTAGGGGGCAAGACAAGCAAGCAGCCCCAGTCTCTGTGCCTCTGTGCGAGCAGTGCCATGGGCAGATGAGGCTGAGCAACAGATTTCCAGGCTAGCTCTTTCTGGCTGCGAGCTATCTGCAGACGTTTGCATTTTCGGAGTAGGGCTGCCGGAGGCCAGCTGCACGGACCACCTAAGCTACGTTTGAAGTTTGAGGGGGCAAGACAAGCAAGCAGCCCCAGTCTCTGTGCCTCGGTGCGAGCAGTGCCATGGGCAGATGAGGCTGAGCAACAGCTTTCCAGGCTAGCTCTTTCTGGCTGCGAGCCATCTGCAGACGTTCGCATTTTCATAGCAGGGCTTCTGTAGGCCCCCTGCACGGACTCCCAAATCTATGTTTGAAGTTTGAGGGGGCAAGACAAGCAAGTAGCCAGAGTCTCTCTAGCTCTGTGAGAGCAGTGCCATGGGCAGATGAGGCTGAGCAAGAGCTTTCCAGTCTAACTCTTTGTGGCTGCGAGCTATCTGCAGACGTTCGCATTTTCGGAGCAGGGCTGCCGGAGGACCCCTGTACGGACCCCCAAAGATACATTTGAAGTTTGAGGGGGCAAGACAAGCAAGCAGCCCCAGTCTCTGTAGCTCTGCGAGAGAAGTGCCATGGGCAGATGAGGCTGAGCAACAGCTTTCCAGGCTAGCTCTTTCTGGCTGCGAGCTATTTGCAGACGTTTGCAATTCAGAGCAGGGCTGCCGGAGGCCCCCTGCACGGACCACCTAAGCTACATTTGAAGTTTGAGGGGGCAAGACAAGCAAGCAGCCCCAGTCTCTGTGCCTCGGTGCGAGCAGTGGCGTGGGCAGATGAGGCTGAGCAACAGCTTTCCAGGCTAGCTCTTTCTGCCTGCGAGCTATCTGCAGACGTTCGCATTTTCGGAGCAGGGCTGCCGGAGGTGCCAGACACGGACCACCTACGCTACGTTTGAAGTTTCAGGTGGCAAGACAAGCAAGCAGCCCCAGTCTCTGTGCCTCTGTGCGAGCAGTGCCATGGGCAGATGAGGCTGAGCAACAGCTTTCCAGGCTAGCTCTTTCTGCCTGCGAGCTATCTGCAGACGTTTGCATTTTCGGAGTAGGGCTGCCGGAGGACACCTGCACGGACCACCTAAGATACGTTTGAAGTTTGAGGGGGCAAGACAAGCAAGCAGCCCCAGTCTCTGTGCCTCGGTGCGAGCAGTGCCATGGGCAGATGAGGCTGAGCAACAGCTTTCCAGGCTAGCTCTTTCTGGCTGCGAGCTATCTGCAGACGTTTGCATTTTTGGAACAGGGCTGCCGGAGGCCCCCTGCACGGACCACCTAAGCTACGTTTGAATTTTGAGGGGGCAAGACAAGCAAGCAGCCCCAGTCTCTGTGCCTCTGTGCGAGCAGTGCCATGGGCAGATGAGGCTGAGCAACAGCTTTCCAGGCTAGCTTTTTCTGGCTGCGAGCTATCTGCAGACGTTTGTATTTTCAGAGCAGGGCTGACGGAGGCGCATGGCACGGACCAGCTATGCTATCTTTGAAGTTTGAGGTGGCAAGACAAGCAAGCAGCCCCAGTCTCTGTGCCTCTGTGCGAGCAGTGCCATGGGCAGATGAGGCTGAGCAACAGCTTTCCAGGCTAGATCTTTCTGGCTGCAAGCTGTCTGCAGACGTTCGCATTTTTGGAGCATGGCTGCCGGAGGACCCCTGCACGGACCCCCAAAGATACATTTGAAGTTTGAGGGGGCAAGATAAGCAAGCAGCCTCACTCTCTGTTTCTCTGTGCGAGCAGTGCCATGGGCAGATGAGGCTGAGCAACAGCTTTCCAGGCTAGCTCTTTCTGCCTGCGAGCTATCTGCAGACGTTTGCATTTTCAGAGCAGGGCTGCCGGAGGTGCCAGACACGGACCACCTACGCTACGTTTGAAGTTTTAGGGGGCAAGACAAGCAAGCAGCCCCAGTCTCTGTGCCTCTGTGCGAGCAGTGCCATGGGCAGATGAGGCTGAGCAACAGCTTTCCAGGCTAGCTCTTTCTGGCTGCGAGCTATCTGCAGACGTTTGCATTTTCGGAGTAGGGCTGCCGGAGGCCAGCTGCACAGACCACCTAAGCTACGTTTGAAGTTTGAGGGGGCAAGATAAGCAAGCAGCCCCAGTCTCTGTGCCTCTGTGCGAGCAGTGCCATGGGCAGAGGAGGCTGAGCAACAGCTTTCCAGCCTAGCTCTTTCTGGCTGCGAGCTATCTGCAGACGTTCGCATTTTCATAGCAGGGCAGCTGGAGGCCCCCTGCACTGACACCCAAATCTACGTTTGAAGTTTAAGAGGGCAAGACAAGCAAGCAGCCCCAGTCTCTGTGCCTCTGTGCGAGCAGTGCCATGGGCAGATGAGGCTGAGCAACAGCTTTCCAGGCTAGCTCTTTCTGGCTGCGAGCTATCTGCAGACGTTTACATTTTCGCAACAGGGCTGCCGGAGGCCCCCTGCACGGACCACCTAAGCTACGTTTGAATTTTGAGGTGGCAAGACAAGCAAGCAGCCCCAGTCTCTGTGCCTCTGTGCGAGCAGTGCCATGGGCAGATGAGGCTGAGCAACAGCTTTCCAGCCTAGCTTTTTCTGGCTGCGAGCTATCTGCAGACGTTCGCATTTTCGGAGCAGGGCTGCCGGAGGGCCCCTGCACGGACCACCTAAGCTACTTTTGAAGTTTGCGGTGGCAAGACAAGCAAGCAGCCCCAGTCTCTGTACCTCGGTGCGAGCAGTGCCATGGGCAGATGAGGCTGAGAAACATCTTTCCAGGCTAGCTCTTTCTGGCTGCGAGCTATCTGCAGACGTTTGCATTTTCGGAGCAGGGCTGCTGTAGGCCCCCTGCACGGACACCCAAAGCTACGTTTGAAGTTTGAGGGGGCAAGACAAGCAAGCAGCCCCAGTCTCTGTGCCTCTGTGCGAGCAGTGGCATGGGCAGATGAGGCTGAGCAACAGCTTTCCAGGCTAGCTCTTTCTGGCTGCGAGCTATCTGCAGACGTTCGCATTTTCAGAGCAGGGCTGCCGGAGGCGCCAGACACGGACCACCTAAGCTACGTTTGAAGTTTGAGGGGGCAAGACAAGCAAGCAGCCCCAGTCTCTGTGCCTCTGTGCAAGCAGTGCCATGGGCAGATGAGGCTGAGCAACAGCTTTCCAGGCTAGCTCTTTCTGCCTGCGAGCTATCTGCAGACGTTTTCATTTTCGGAGTAGGGCTGCCGGAGTCGCCCTGCACGGACCACCTAATCTACATTTGAAGCTTAGTGGACAAGACAGGCAAGCAGCCCCAGTCTCTGTGCCTCGGTGCGAGCAGTGCCATGGGCAGATGAGGCTGAGCAACAGCTTTCCAGGCTAGCTCTTTCTGGCTGCGAGCTATCTGCAGACGTTTGCATTTTCGGAGTAGGGCTGCCGGAGGCCAGCTGCACGGACCACCTAAGCTACGTTTGAAGTTTGAGGGGGCAAGACAAGAAAGCAGCTCCAGTCTCTGTGCCTCGGTGCGAGCAGTGCCATGGGCAGATGAGGCTGAGCAACAGCTTTCCAGGCTAGCTCTTTCTGGCTGCGAGCCATCTGCAGACGTTCGCATTTTCATAGCAGGGCTTCTGTAGGCCCCCTGCACGGACTCCCAAATCTACGTTTGAAGTTTGAGGGGGCAAGACAAGCAAGCAGCCAGAGTCTCTCTAGCTCTGTGAGAGCAGTGCCATGGCCAGATGAGGCTGAGCAACAGCTTTCCAGCCTAACTCTTTGTGGCTGCGAGCTATCTGCAGACGTTCGCATTTTCGGAGCAGGGCTGCCGGAGGACCCCTGTACGGACCCCCAAAGATACATTTGAAGTTTGAGGGGGCAAGACAAGCAAGCAGCCCCAGTCTCTGTAGCTCTGCGAGAGAAGTGCCGTGGGCAGATGAGGCTGAGCAACAGCTTTCCAGGCTAGCTCTTTCTGCCTGCGAGCTATCTGCAGACGTTCGCATTTTCGGAGCAGGGCTGCCGGAGGTGCCAGACACGGACTACCTAAGCTACATTTGAAGTTTGAGGTGGCAAGACAAGCAAGCAGCCCCAGTCTCTGTGCCTCGGTGCGAGCAGTGCCATGGGCAGATGAGGATGAGCAACAGCTTTCCAGGCTAGCTCTTTCTGCCTGCGAGCTATCTGCAGACGTTCGCATTTTCAGAGCAGGGCTGCCGGAGGACACCTGCACGGACCACCTAAGATACGTTTGAAGTTTGAGGGGGCAAGACAAGCAAGCAGCCCCAGTCTCTGTGCCTCGGTGCGAGCAGTGCCATGGGCAGATGAGGCTGAGCAACAGCTTTCCAGGCTAGCTCTTTCTGGCTGCGAGCTATCTGCAGACGTTTGCATTTTCGGAACAGGGCTGCCGGAGGCCCCCTGCACGGACCACCTAAGCTACGTTTGAATTTTGAGGTGGCAAGACAAGCAAGCAGCCCCAGTCTCTGTGCCTCTGTGCGAGCAGTGGCATGGGCAGATGAGGCTGAGCAACAGCTTTCCAGGCTAGCTCTTTCTGCCTGCGAGCTATCTGCAGACGTTCGCATTTTCAGAGCAGGCCTGCGGAGGCGCCAGACACAGACCACCTAAGCTACGTTTGAAGTTTGAGGTGGCAAGACAAGCAAGAATCCGCAGTCTCTGTGCCTCTGTGCGAGCAGTGCCATGGGCAGATGAGGCTGAGCAACAGCTTTCTAGGCTAGCTTTTTCTGGCTGCGAGCTATCTGCAGACGTTTGTATTTTCAGAGCAGGGCTGACGGAGGCGCATGGCACGGACCACCTATGCTATCTTTGAAGTTTGAGGTGGCAAGACAAGCAAGCAGCCCCAGTCTCTGTGCCTCTGTGCGAGCAGTGCCATGGGCAGATGAGGCTGAGCAACAGCTTTCCAGGCTAGATCTTTCTGGCTGCAAGCTGTCTGCAGACGTTCGCATTTTTGGAGCATGGCTGCCGGAGGACCCCTGCACGGACCCCCAAAGATACATTTGAAGTTTGAGGGTGCAAGATAAGCAAGCAGCCCCACTCTCTGTTTCTCTGTGCGAGCAGTGCCATGGGCAGATGAGGCTGAGCAACAGCTTTCCAGGCTAGCTCTTTCTGGCTGCGAGCTATCTGCAGACGTTCGCATTTTCAGAGCATGGCTGCCGGAGGACCCCTGCGCGGACCCCCAAAGATACGTTTGAAGTTTGAGAGGGCAAGATAAGCAAGCAGCCCCAGACTCTGTGCCTCTGTGCGAGCAGTGCCATGGGCAGATGAGGCTGAGCAACAGCTTTCCAGCCTAGCTCTTTCTGGCTGCGAGCTATCTGCAGACGTTCGCATTTTCAGAGCAGGGCAGTTTGAAGTCCCATGCACGGACACCCAAATCTACGTTTGAAGTTTGAGAGGGCAAGACAAGCAAGCAGCCCCAGTCTTTGTGCCTTTGTGCAAGCAGTGGCATGGGCAGATGAGGCTGAGCAACAGCTTTCCAGGCTAGCTCTTCCTGGCTGCGAGCTATCTGCAGACGTTCGCATTTTCGGAGCAGGGCTGCCGGAGGCGCCAGGCACGGACCACCTAAGCTACATTTGAATTTTAAGGTTACAAGACAAGCAAGCAGCCCCAGTCTCTGTGCCTCTGTGCGAGCAGTGCCATGGGCAGATGAGGCTGAGCAACAGCTTTCCAGGCTAGCTCTTTCTGGCTGCGAGCTATCTGCAGACGTTTGCATTTTCGGAGTAGGGCTGCCGGAGGCCAGCTGCACGGACCACCTAAGCTACGTTTGAAGTTTGAGGGGGCAAGACAAGAAAGCAGCTCCAGTCTCTGTGCCTCGGTGCGAGCAGTGCCATGGGCAGATGAGGCTGAGCAACAGCTTTCCAGGCTAGCTCTTTCTGGCTGCGAGCCATCTGCAGACGTTCGCATTTTCATAGCAGGGCTTCTGTAGGCCCCCTGCACGGACTCCCAAATCTACGTTTGAAGTTTGAGGGGGCAAGACAAGCAAGCAGCCAGAGTCTCTCTAGCTCTGTGAGAGCAGTGCCATGGCCAGATGAGGCTGAGCAACAGCTTTCCAGCCTAACTCTTTGTGGCTGCGAGCTATCTGCAGACGTTCGCATTTTCGGAGCAGGGCTGCCGGAGGACCCCTGTACGGACCCCCAAAGATACATTTGAAGTTTGAGGGGGCAAGACAAGCAAGCAGCCCCAGTCTCTGTAGCTCTGCGAGAGAAGTGCCGTGGGCAGATGAGGCTGAGCAACAGCTTTCCAGGCTAGCTCTTTCTGCCTGCGAGCTATCTGCAGACGTTCGCATTTTCGGAGCAGGGCTGCCGGAGGTGCCAGACACGGACTACCTAAGCTACATTTGAAGTTTGAGGTGGCAAGACAAGCAAGCAGCCCCAGTCTCTGTGCCTCGGTGCGAGCAGTGCCATGGGCAGATGAGGATGAGCAACAGCTTTCCAGGCTAGCTCTTTCTGCCTGCGAGCTATCTGCAGACGTTCGCATTTTCAGAGCAGGGCTGCCGGAGGACACCTGCACGGACCACCTAAGATACGTTTGAAGTTTGAGGGGGCAAGACAAGCAAGCAGCCCCAGTCTCTGTGCCTCGGTGCGAGCAGTGCCATGGGCAGATGAGGCTGAGCAACAGCTTTCCAGGCTAGCTCTTTCTGGCTGCGAGCTATCTGCAGACGTTTGCATTTTCGGAACAGGGCTGCCGGAGGCCCCCTGCACGGACCACCTAAGCTACGTTTGAATTTTGAGGTGGCAAGACAAGCAAGCAGCCCCAGTCTCTGTGCCTCTGTGCGAGCAGTGGCATGGGCAGATGAGGCTGAGCAACAGCTTTCCAGGCTAGCTCTTTCTGCCTGCGAGCTATCTGCAGACGTTCGCATTTTCAGAGCAGGGCTGCCGGAGGCGCCAGACACGGACCACCTAAGCTACGTTTGAAGTTTGAGGGGGCAAGACAAGCAAGCAGCCCCAGTCTCTGTGCCTCTGTGCAAGCAGTGCCATGGGCAGATGAGGCTGAGCAACAGCTTTCCAGGCTAGCTCTTTCTGCCTGCGAGCTATCTGCAGACGTTTTCATTTTCGGAGTAGGGCTGCCGGAGTCGCCCTGCACGGACCACCTAATCTACATTTGAAGCTTAGTGGACAAGACAGGCAAGCAGCCCCAGTCTCTGTGCCTCGGTGCGAGCAGTGCCATGGGCAGATGAGGCTGAGCAACAGCTTTCCAGGCTAGCTCTTTCTGGCTGCGAGCTATCTGCAGACGTTTGCATTTTCGGAGTAGGGCTGCCGGAGGCCAGCTGCACGGACCACCTAAGCTACGTTTGAAGTTTGAGGGGGCAAGACAAGAAAGCAGCTCCAGTCTCTGTGCCTCGGTGCGAGCAGTGCCATGGGCAGATGAGGCTGAGCAACAGCTTTCCAGGCTAGCTCTTTCTGGCTGCGAGCCATCTGCAGACGTTCGCATTTTCATAGCAGGGCTTCTGTAGGCCCCCTGCACGGACTCCCAAATCTACGTTTGAAGTTTGAGGGGGCAAGACAAGCAAGCAGCCAGAGTCTCTCTAGCTCTGTGAGAGCAGTGCCATGGCCAGATGAGGCTGAGCAACAGCTTTCCAGCCTAACTCTTTGTGGCTGCGAGCTATCTGCAGACGTTCGCATTTTCGGAGCAGGGCTGCCGGAGGACCCCTGTACGGACCCCCAAAGATACATTTGAAGTTTGAGGGGGCAAGACAAGCAAGCAGCCCCAGTCTCTGTAGCTCTGCGAGAGAAGTGCCGTGGGCAGATGAGGCTGAGCAACAGCTTTCCAGGCTAGCTCTTTCTGCCTGCGAGCTATCTGCAGACGTTCGCATTTTCGGAGCAGGGCTGCCGGAGGTGCCAGACACGGACTACCTAAGCTACATTTGAAGTTTGAGGTGGCAAGACAAGCAAGCAGCCCCAGTCTCTGTGCCTCGGTGCGAGCAGTGCCATGGGCAGATGAGGATGAGCAACAGCTTTCCAGGCTAGCTCTTTCTGCCTGCGAGCTATCTGCAGACGTTCGCATTTTCAGAGCAGGGCTGCCGGAGGACACCTGCACGGACCACCTAAGATACGTTTGAAGTTTGAGGGGGCAAGACAAGCAAGCAGCCCCAGTCTCTGTGCCTCGGTGCGAGCAGTGCCATGGGCAGATGAGGCTGAGCAACAGCTTTCCAGGCTAGCTCTTTCTGGCTGCGAGCTATCTGCAGACGTTTGCATTTTCGGAACAGGGCTGCCGGAGGCCCCCTGCACGGACCACCTAAGCTACGTTTGAATTTTGAGGTGGCAAGACAAGCAAGCAGCCCCAGTCTCTGTGCCTCTGTGCGAGCAGTGGCATGGGCAGATGAGGCTGAGCAACAGCTTTCCAGGCTAGCTCTTTCTGCCTGCGAGCTATCTGCAGACGTTCGCATTTTCAGAGCAGGCCTGCGGAGGCGCCAGACACAGACCACCTAAGCTACGTTTGAAGTTTGAGGTGGCAAGACAAGCAAGAATCCGCAGTCTCTGTGCCTCTGTGCGAGCAGTGCCATGGGCAGATGAGGCTGAGCAACAGCTTTCTAGGCTAGCTTTTTCTGGCTGCGAGCTATCTGCAGACGTTTGTATTTTCAGAGCAGGGCTGACGGAGGCGCATGGCACGGACCACCTATGCTATCTTTGAAGTTTGAGGTGGCAAGACAAGCAAGCAGCCCCAGTCTCTGTGCCTCTGTGCGAGCAGTGCCATGGGCAGATGAGGCTGAGCAACAGCTTTCCAGGCTAGATCTTTCTGGCTGCAAGCTGTCTGCAGACGTTCGCATTTTTGGAGCATGGCTGCCGGAGGACCCCTGCACGGACCCCCAAAGATACATTTGAAGTTTGAGGGTGCAAGATAAGCAAGCAGCCCCACTCTCTGTTTCTCTGTGCGAGCAGTGCCATGGGCAGATGAGGCTGAGCAACAGCTTTCCAGGCTAGCTCTTTCTGGCTGCGAGCTATCTGCAGACGTTCGCATTTTCAGAGCATGGCTGCCGGAGGACCCCTGCGCGGACCCCCAAAGATACGTTTGAAGTTTGAGAGGGCAAGATAAGCAAGCAGCCCCAGACTCTGTGCCTCTGTGCGAGCAGTGCCATGGGCAGATGAGGCTGAGCAACAGCTTTCCAGCCTAGCTCTTTCTGGCTGCGAGCTATCTGCAGACGTTCGCATTTTCAGAGCAGGGCAGTTTGAAGTCCCATGCACGGACACCCAAATCTACGTTTGAAGTTTGAGAGGGCAAGACAAGCAAGCAGCCCCAGTCTTTGTGCCTTTGTGCAAGCAGTGGCATGGGCAGATGAGGCTGAGCAACAGCTTTCCAGGCTAGCTCTTCCTGGCTGCGAGCTATCTGCAGACGTTCGCATTTTCGGAGCAGGGCTGCCGGAGGCGCCAGGCACGGACCACCTAAGCTACATTTGAATTTTAAGGTTACAAGACAAGCAAGCAGCCCCAGTCTCTGTGCCTCTGTGCGAGCAGTGCCATGGGCAGATGAGGCTGAGCAACAGCTTTCCAGGCTAGCTCTTTCTGGCTGCGAGCTATCTGCAGACGTTTGCATTTTCGGAGTAGGGCTGCCGGAGGCCAGCTGCACGGACCACCTAAGCTACGTTTGAAGTTTGAGGGGGCAAGACAAGAAAGCAGCTCCAGTCTCTGTGCCTCGGTGCGAGCAGTGCCATGGGCAGATGAGGCTGAGCAACAGCTTTCCAGGCTAGCTCTTTCTGGCTGCGAGCCATCTGCAGACGTTCGCATTTTCATAGCAGGGCTTCTGTAGGCCCCCTGCACGGACTCCCAAATCTACGTTTGAAGTTTGAGGGGGCAAGACAAGCAAGCAGCCAGAGTCTCTCTAGCTCTGTGAGAGCAGTGCCATGGCCAGATGAGGCTGAGCAACAGCTTTCCAGCCTAACTCTTTGTGGCTGCGAGCTATCTGCAGACGTTCGCATTTTCGGAGCAGGGCTGCCGGAGGACCCCTGTACGGACCCCCAAAGATACATTTGAAGTTTGAGGGGGCAAGACAAGCAAGCAGCCCCAGTCTCTGTAGCTCTGCGAGAGAAGTGCCGTGGGCAGATGAGGCTGAGCAACAGCTTTCCAGGCTAGCTCTTTCTGCCTGCGAGCTATCTGCAGACGTTCGCATTTTCGGAGCAGGGCTGCCGGAGGTGCCAGACACGGACTACCTAAGCTACATTTGAAGTTTGAGGTGGCAAGACAAGCAAGCAGCCCCAGTCTCTGTGCCTCGGTGCGAGCAGTGCCATGGGCAGATGAGGATGAGCAACAGCTTTCCAGGCTAGCTCTTTCTGCCTGCGAGCTATCTGCAGACGTTCGCATTTTCAGAGCAGGGCTGCCGGAGGACACCTGCACGGACCACCTAAGATACGTTTGAAGTTTGAGGGGGCAAGACAAGCAAGCAGCCCCAGTCTCTGTGCCTCGGTGCGAGCAGTGCCATGGGCAGATGAGGCTGAGCAACAGCTTTCCAGGCTAGCTCTTTCTGGCTGCGAGCTATCTGCAGACGTTTGCATTTTCGGAACAGGGCTGCCGGAGGCCCCCTGCACGGACCACCTAAGCTACGTTTGAATTTTGAGGTGGCAAGACAAGCAAGCAGCCCCAGTCTCTGTGCCTCTGTGCGAGCAGTGGCATGGGCAGATGAGGCTGAGCAACAGCTTTCCAGGCTAGCTCTTTCTGCCTGCGAGCTATCTGCAGACGTTCGCATTTTCAGAGCAGGCCTGCGGAGGCGCCAGACACAGACCACCTAAGCTACGTTTGAAGTTTGAGGTGGCAAGACAAGCAAGAATCCGCAGTCTCTGTGCCTCTGTGCGAGCAGTGCCATGGGCAGATGAGGCTGAGCAACAGCTTTCTAGGCTAGCTTTTTCTGGCTGCGAGCTATCTGCAGACGTTTGTATTTTCAGAGCAGGGCTGACGGAGGCGCATGGCACGGACCACCTATGCTATCTTTGAAGTTTGAGGTGGCAAGACAAGCAAGCAGCCCCAGTCTCTGTGCCTCTGTGCGAGCAGTGCCATGGGCAGATGAGGCTGAGCAACAGCTTTCCAGGCTAGATCTTTCTGGCTGCAAGCTGTCTGCAGACGTTCGCATTTTTGGAGCATGGCTGCCGGAGGACCCCTGCACGGACCCCCAAAGATACATTTGAAGTTTGAGGGTGCAAGATAAGCAAGCAGCCCCACTCTCTGTTTCTCTGTGCGAGCAGTGCCATGGGCAGATGAGGCTGAGCAACAGCTTTCCAGGCTAGCTCTTTCTGGCTGCGAGCTATCTGCAGACGTTCGCATTTTCAGAGCATGGCTGCCGGAGGACCCCTGCGCGGACCCCCAAAGATACGTTTGAAGTTTGAGAGGGCAAGATAAGCAAGCAGCCCCAGACTCTGTGCCTCTGTGCAAGCAGTGGCATGGGCAGATGAGGCTGAGCAACAGCTTTCCAGGCTAGCTCTTTCTGGCTGCGAGCTATCTGCAGACGTTCGCATTTTCAGAGCAGGGCAGTTTGAAGTCCCATGCACGGACACCCAAATCTACGTTTGAAGTTTGAGAGGGCAAGACAAGCAAGCAGCCCCAGTCTTTGTGCCTTTGTGCAAGCAGTGGCATGGGCAGATGAGGCTGAGCAACAGCTTTCCAGGCTAGCTCTTCCTGGCTGCGAGCTATCTGCAGACGTTCGCATTTTCGGAGCAGGGCTGCCGGAGGCGCCAGGCACGGACCACCTAAGCTACATTTGAATTTTAAGGTTACAAGACAAGCAAGCAGCCCCAGTCTCTGTGCCTCTGTGCGAGCAGTGCCATGGGCAGATGAGGCTGAGCAAGAGCTTTCCAGTCTAACTCTTTGTGGCTGCGAGCTATCTGCAGACGTTCGCATTTTCGGAGCAGGGCTGCCGGAGGACCCCTGTACGGACCCCCAAAGATACATTTGAAGTTTGAGGGGGCAAGACAAGCAAGCAGCCCCAGTCTCTGTAGCTCTGCGAGAGAAGTGCCATGGGCAGATGAGGCTGAGCAACAGCTTTCCAGGCTAGCTCTTTCTGGCTGCGAGCTATTTGCAGACGTTTGCAATTCAGAGCAGGGCTGCCGGAGGCCCCCTGCACGGACCACCTAAGCTACATTTGAAGTTTGAGGGGGCAAGACAAGCAAGCAGCCCCAGTCTCTGTGCCTCGGTGCGAGCAGTGGCGTGGGCAGATGAGGCTGAGCAACAGCTTTCCAGGCTAGCTCTTTCTGCCTGCGAGCTATCTGCAGACGTTCGCATTTTCGGAGCAGGGCTGCCGGAGGTGCCAGACACGGACCACCTACGCTACGTTTGAAGTTTCAGGTGGCAAGACAAGCAAGCAGCCCCAGTCTCTGTGCCTCTGTGCGAGCAGTGCCATGGGCAGATGAGGCTGAGCAACAGCTTTCCAGGCTAGCTCTTTCTGCCTGCGAGCTATCTGCAGACGTTTGCATTTTCGGAGTAGGGCTGCCGGAGGACACCTGCACGGACCACCTAAGATACGTTTGAAGTTTGAGGGGGCAAGACAAGCAAGCAGCCCCAGTCTCTGTGCCTCTGTGCGAGCAGTGCCATGGGCAGATGAGGCTGAGCAACAGCTTTCCAGGCTAGCTCTTTCTGCCTGCGAGCTATCTGCAGACGTTTGCATTTTCGGAGTAGGGCTGCCGGAGGACACCTGCACGGACCACCTAAGATACGTTTGAAGTTTGAGGGGGCAAGACAAGCAAGCAGCCCCAGTCTCTGTGCCTCGGTGCGAGCAGTGCCATGGGCAGATGAGGCTGAGCAACAGCTTTCCAGGCTAGCTTTTTCTGGCTGCGAGCTATCTGCAGACGTTTGTATTTTCAGAGCAGGGCTGACGGAGGCGCATGGCACGGACCCCCAAAGATACATTTGAAGTTTGAGGGGGCAAGATAAGCAAGCAGCCCCAGTCTCTGTGCCTCTGTGCGAGCAGTGCCATGGGCAGATGAGGCTGAGCAACAGCTTTCCAGCCTAGCTCTTTCTGGCTGCGAGCTATCTGCAGACGTTCGCATTTTCAGAGCAGGGCAGCTGGAGGCCCCCTGCACGGACACCCAAATCTACGTTTGAAGTTTGAGAGGGCAAGACAAGTAAGCAGCCCCAGTCTTTGTGCCTTTGTGCAAGCAGTGGCATGGGCAGATGAGGCTGAGCAACAGCTTTCCAGGCTAGCTCTTCCTGGCTGCGAGCTATCTGCAGACGTTCGCATTTTCGGAGCAGGGCTGCCGGAGGGCCCCTGCACGGACCACCTAATCTACTTTTGAAGTTTGGGGTGGCAAGACAAGCAAGCAGCCCCACTCTCTGTGCCTCTGTGCGAGCAGTGCCATGGGCAGATGAGGCTGAGCAACATCTTTCCAGGCTAGCTCTTTCTGGCTGCGAGCTATCTGCAGACGTTCGCATGTTCGGAGCAGGGCTGCCGGAGGCGCCAGGCACGGACCACCTAAGATACGTTTGAAGTTTGAGGGGGCAAGACAAGCAAGCAGCCCCAGTCTCTGTGCCTCTGTGCGAGCAGTGGCATGGGCAGATGAGGCTGAGCAACAGCTTTCCAGGCTAGCTCTTTCTGCCTGCGAGCTATCTGCAGACGTTCACATTTTCAGAGCAGGGCTGCCGGAGGCGCCAGACACGGACCACCTAAGATACGTTTGAAGTTTGAGGGGGCAAGACAAGCAAGCAGCCCCAGTCTCTGTGCCTCTGTGCGAGCAGTGGCATGGCAGATGAGGCTGAGCAACAGCTTTCCAGGCTAGCTCTTTCTGCCTGCGAGCTATCTGCAGACGTTTGCATTTTCGGAGTAGGGCTGCCGGAGTCGCCCTGCACGGACCACCTAATCTACATTTGAAGCTTAGTGGACAAGACAGGCAAGCAGCCCCAGTCTCTGTGCCTCTGTGCGAGCAGTGCCATGGGCAGATGAGGCTGAGCAACAGCTTTCCAGGCTAGCTCTTTCTGCCTGCGAGCTATCTGCAGACGTCTGCATTTTCAGAGCAGGGCTGCTGGAGGTGCCAGACACGGACCACCTACGCTACGTTTGAAGTTTTAGGGGGCAAGACAAGCAAGCAGCCCCAGTCTCTGTGCCTCTGTGCGAGCAGTGCCATGTGCAGATGAGGCTGAGCAACATCTTTCCAGGCTAGCTCTTTCTGGCTGCGAGCTATCTGCAGACGTTCGCATTTTCGGAGCAGGGCTGCCGGAGGCGCCAGACACGGACCACCTAAGATACGTTTGAAGTTTGAGGGGGCAAGACAAGCAAGCAGCCCCAGTCTCTGTGCCTCTGTGCGAGCAGTGGCATGGGCAGATGAGGCTGAGCAACAGCTTTCCAGGCTAGCTCTTTCTGCCTGCGAGCTATCTGCAGACGTTTGCATTTTCGGAGTAGGGCTGCCGGAGTCGCCCTGCACGGACCACCTAATCTACATTTGAAGCTTAGTGGACAAGACAGGCAAGCAGCCCCAGTCTCTGTGCCTCGGTGCGAGCAGTGCCATGGGCAGATGAGGCTGAGCAACAGCTTTCCAGGCTAGCTCTTTCTGCCTGCGATCTATCTGCAGACTTTTACATTTTCGGAGCAGGGCTGCCGGAGGTGCCAGACACGGACCACCTACGCTACGTTTGAAGTTTTAGGGGGCAAGACAAGCAAGCAGCCCCAGTCTCTGTGCCTCTGTGCGAGCAGTGCCATGGGCAGATGAGGCTGAGCAACAGATTTCCAGGCTAGCTCTTTCTGCCTGCGAGCTATCTGCAGACGTTTGCATTTTCGGAGTAGGGCTGCCGGAGGCCAGCTGCACGGACCACCTAAGCTACGTTTGAAGTTTGAGGGGGCAAGACAAGCAAGCAGCCCCAGTCTCTGTGCCTCGGTGCGAGCAGTGCCATGGGCAGATGAGGCTGAGCAACAGCTTTCCAGGCTAGCTCTTTCTGGCTGCGAGCCATCTGCAGACGTTCGCATTTTCATAGCAGGGCTTCTGTAGGCCCCCTGCACGGACTCCCAAATCTATGTTTGAAGTTTGAGGGGGCAAGACAAGCAAGTAGCCAGAGTCTCTCTAGCTCTGTGAGAGCAGTGCCATGGGCAGATGAGGCTGAGCAAGAGCTTTCCAGTCTAACTCTTTGTGGCTGCGAGCTATCTGCAGACGTTCGCATTTTCGGAGCAGGGCTGCCGGAGGACCCCTGTACGGACCCCCAAAGATACATTTGAAGTTTGAGGGGGCAAGACAAGCAAGCAGCCCCAGTCTCTGTAGCTCTGCGAGAGAAGTGCCATGGGCAGATGAGGCTGAGCAACAGCTTTCCAGGCTAGCTCTTTCTGGCTGCGAGCTATTTGCAGACGTTTGCAATTCAGAGCAGGGCTGCCGGAGGCCCCCTGCACGGACCACCTAAGCTACATTTGAAGTTTGAGGGGGCAAGACAAGCAAGCAGCCCCAGTCTCTGTGCCTCGGTGCGAGCAGTGGCGTGGGCAGATGAGGCTGAGCAACAGCTTTCCAGGCTAGCTCTTTCTGCCTGCGAGCTATCTGCAGACGTTCGCATTTTCGGAGCAGGGCTGCCGGAGGTGCCAGACACGGACCACCTACGCTACGTTTGAAGTTTCAGGTGGCAAGACAAGCAAGCAGCCCCAGTCTCTGTGCCTCTGTGCGAGCAGTGCCATGGGCAGATGAGGCTGAGCAACAGCTTTCCAGGCTAGCTCTTTCTGCCTGCGAGCTATCTGCAGACGTTTGCATTTTCGGAGTAGGGCTGCCGGAGGACACCTGCACGGACCACCTAAGATACGTTTGAAGTTTGAGGGGGCAAGACAAGCAAGCAGCCCCAGTCTCTGTGCCTCGGTGCGAGCAGTGCCATGGGCAGATGAGGCTGAGCAACAGCTTTCCAGGCTAGCTCTTTCTGGCTGCGAGCTATCTGCAGACGTTTGCATTTTTGGAACAGGGCTGCCGGAGGCCCCCTGCACGGACCACCTAAGCTACGTTTGAATTTTGAGGGGGCAAGACAAGCAAGCAGCCCCAGTCTCTGTGCCTCTGTGCGAGCAGTGCCATGGGCAGATGAGGCTGAGCAACAGCTTTCCAGGCTAGCTTTTTCTGGCTGCGAGCTATCTGCAGACGTTTGTATTTTCAGAGCAGGGCTGACGGAGGCGCATGGCACGGACCAGCTATGCTATCTTTGAAGTTTGAGGTGGCAAGACAAGCAAGCAGCCCCAGTCTCTGTGCCTCTGTGCGAGCAGTGCCATGGGCAGATGAGGCTGAGCAACAGCTTTCCAGGCTAGATCTTTCTGGCTGCAAGCTGTCTGCAGACGTTCGCATTTTTGGAGCATGGCTGCCGGAGGACCCCTGCACGGACCCCCAAAGATACATTTGAAGTTTGAGGGGGCAAGATAAGCAAGCAGCCCCACTCTCTGTTTCTCTGTGCGAGCAGTGCCATGGGCAGATGAGGCTGAGCAACAGCTTTCCAGGCTAACTCTTTCTGCCTGCGAGCTATCTGCAGACTTTCGCATTTTCAGAGCATGGCTGCCGGAGGACCCCTGCGCGGACCCCCAAAGATACGTTTGAAGTTTGAGAGGGCAAGATAAGCAAGCAGCCCCAGTCTCTGTGCCTCTGTGCGAGCAGTGCCATGGGCAGATGAGGCTGAGCAACAGCTTTCCAGCCTAGCTCTTTCTGGCTGCGAGCTATCTGCAGACGTTCGCATTTTCAGAGCAGGGCAGCTGGAGGCCCCCTGCACGGACACCCAAATCTACGTTTGAAGTTTGAGAGGGCAAGACAAGCAAGCAGCCCCAGTCTTTGTGCCTTTGTGCAAGCAGTGGCATGGGCAGATGAGGCTGAGCAACAGCTTTCCAGGCTAGCTCTTCCTGGCTGCGAGCTATCTGCAGACGTTCGCATTTTCGGAGCAGGGCTGCCGGAGGGCCCCTGCACGGACCACCTAATCTACTTTTGAAGTTTGGGGTGGCAAGACAAGCAAGCAGCCCCACTCTCTGTGCCTCTGTGCGAGCAGTGCCATGGGCAGATGAGGCTGAGCAACATCTTTCCAGGCTAGCTCTTTCTGGCTGCGAGCTATCTGCAGACGTTCGCATGTTCGGAGCAGGGCTGCCGGAGGCGCCAGGCACGGACCACCTAAGATACGTTTGAAGTTTGAGGGGGCAAGACAAGCAAGCAGCCCCAGTCTCTGTACCTCTGTGCGAGCAGTGCCATGGGCAGATGAGGCTGAGCAACAGCTTTCCAGGCTAGCTCTTTCTGCCTGCGAGCTATCTGCAGACGTTCACATTTTCAGAGCAGGGCTGCCGGAGGCGCCAGACACGGACCACCTAAGATACGTTTGAAGTTTGAGGGGGCAAGACAAGCAAGCAGCCCCAGTCTCTGTGCCTCTGTGCGAGCAGTGGCATGGCAGATGAGGCTGAGCAACAGCTTTCCAGGCTAGCTCTTTCTGCCTGCGAGCTATCTGCAGACGTTTGCATTTTCGGAGTAGGGCTGCCGGAGTCGCCCTGCACGGACCACCTAATCTACATTTGAAGCTTAGTGGACAAGACAGGCAAGCAGCCCCAGTCTCTGTGCCTCTGTGCGAGCAGTGCCATGGGCAGATGAGGCTGAGCAACAGCTTTCCAGGCTAGCTCTTTCTGCCTGCGAGCTATCTGCAGACGTCTGCATTTTCAGAGCAGGGCTGCTGGAGGTGCCAGACACGGACCACCTACGCTACGTTTGAAGTTTTAGGGGGCAAGACAAGCAAGCAGCCCCAGTCTCTGTGCCTCTGTGCGAGCAGTGCCATGTGCAGATGAGGCTGAGCAACAGCTTTCCAGGCTAGCTCTTTCTGGCTGCGAGCCATCTGCAGACGTTCGCATTTTCATAGCAGGGCTTCTGTAGGCCCCCTGCACGGACTCCCAAATCTATGTTTGAGGTTTGAGGGGGCAAGACAAGCAAGCAGCCAGAGTCTCTCTAGCTCTGTGAGAGCAGTGCCATGGGCAGATGAGGCTGAGCAACAGCTTTCCAGCCTAACTCTTTGTGGCTGCGAGCTATCTGCAGACGTTCGCATTTTCGGAGCAGGGCTGCCGGAGGACCCCTGTACGGACCCCCAAAGATACATTTGAAGTTTGAGGGGACAAGAGAAGCAAGCAGCCCCAGTCTCTGTAGCTCTGCGAGAGAAGTGCCATGGGCAGATGAGGCTGAGCAACAGCTTTCCAGGCTAGCTCTTTCTGGCTGCGAGCTATTTGCAGACGTTTGCAATTCGGAGCAGGGCTGCCGGAGGCCCCCTGCACGGACCACCTAAGCTACGTTTGAAGTTTGAGGGGGCAAGACAAGCAAGCAGCCCCAGTCTCTGTGCCTCGGTGCGAGCAGTGCCATGGGCAGATGAGGCTGAGCAACAGCTTTCCAGGCTAGCTCTTTCTGGCTGCGAGCTATCTGCAGACGTTTGCATTTTCAGAGCAGGGCTGCCGGAGGTGCCAGACACGGACCACCTACGCTACGTTTGAAGTTTTAGGGGGCAAGACAAGCAAGCAGCCCCAGTCTCTGTGCCTCTGTGTGAGCAGTGCCATGGGCAGATGAGGCTGAGCAACAGCTTTCCAGGCTAGCTCTTCCTGGCTGCGAGCTATCTGCAGACGTTTGCATTTTCAGAGCATGGCTGACGGAGGACCCCTGCACGGACCCCAAAAGATACGTTTGAAGTTTTAGGGGGCAAGACAAGCAAGCAGCCCCAGTCTCTGTAGCTCTGTGAGAGCAGTGCCATGGGCAGATGAGGCTGAGAAACAGCTTTCCAGGCTAGCTCTTTCTGGCTGCGAGCCATCTGCAGACGTTCGCATTTTCATAGCAGGGCTTCTGTAGGCCCCCTGCACGGACTCCCAAATCTATGTTTGCAGTTTGAGGGGGCAAGACAAGCAAGCAGCCCCAGTCTCTGTAGCTCTGCGAGAGAAGTGCCATGGGCAGATGAGGCTGAGCAACAGCTTTCCAGGCTAGCTCTTTCTGGCTGCGAGCTATTTGCAGACGTTTGCAATTCGGAGCAGGGCTGCCGGAGGCCCCCTGCACGGACCACCTAAGCTACGTTTGAAGTTTGAGGGGGCAAGACAAGCAAGAAGCCCCAGTCTCTGTGCCTCTGTGCGAGCAGTGCCATGGGCAGATGAGGCTGAGCAACAGCTTTCCAGGCTAGCTCTTTCTGCCTGCGAGCTATCTGCAGACGTTCGCATTTTCAGAGCAGGCCTGCGGAGGTGCCAGACACAGACCACCTAAGCTACGTTTGAAGTTTCAGGTGGCAAGACAAGCAAGAATCCGCAGTCTCTGTGCCTCTGTGCGAGCAGTGCCATGGGCAGATGAGGCTGAGTAACAGCTTTCCAGGCTAGCTTTTTCTGGCTGCGAGCTATCTGCAGACGTTTGTATTTTCAGAGCAGGGCTGACGGAGGCGCATGGCACGGACCACCTATGCTATCTTTGAAGTTTGAGGGGGCAAGACAAGCAAGCAGCCCCAGTCTCTGTGCCTCGGTGCGAGCAGTGCCATGGGCAGATGAGGCTGAGCAACAGCTTTCCAGGCTAGATCTTTCTGGCTGCAAGCTGTCTGCAGACGTTCGCATTTTTGGAGCATGGCTGCCGGAGGACCCCTGCACGGACCCCCAAAGATACATTTGAAGTTTGAGAGGGCAAGATAAGCAAGCAGCCTCACTCTCTGTTTCTCTGTGCGAGCAGTGCCATGGGCAGATGAGGCTGAGCAACAGCTTTCCAGGCTAGCTCTTTCTGCCTGCGAGCTATCTGCAGACGTTTGCATTTTCAGAGCAGGGCTGCCGGAGGTGCCAGACACGGACCACCTACGCTACGTTTGAAGTTTGAGGGGGCAAGACAAGCAAGCACCCCCAGTCTCTGTGCCTCGGTGCGAGCAGTGCCATGGGCAGATGAGGCTGAGCAACAGCTTTCCAGGCTAGCTCTTTCTGGCTGCAAGCCATCTGCAGACGTTCGCATTTTCATAGCAGGGCTTCTGTAGGCCCCCTGCACGGACTCCCAAATCTATGTTTGAAGTTTGAATGGGCATGACAAGCAAGCAGCCAGAGTCTCTCTAGCTCTGTGAGAGCAGTGCCATGGGCAGATGAGGCTGAGCAACAGCTTTCCAGCCTAACTCTTTGTGGCTGCGAGCTATCTGCAGACGTTCGCATTTTCGGAGCAGGGCTGCCGGAGGACCCCTGTACGGACCCCCAAAGATACATTTGAAGTTTGAGGTGGCAAGACAAGCAAGCAGCCCCAGTCTCTGTAGCTCTGCGAGAGAAGTGCCATGGGCAGATGAGGCTGAGCAACAGCTTTCCAGGCTAGCTCTTTCTGGCTGCGATCTATCTGCAGACGATCGCATTTTCGGAGCAGGGCTGCCGGAGGCACCCTGCACGGACCACCTAAGCTACGTTTGAAGTTTAAGGGGGCAAGACAAGCAAGCAGCCCCAGTCTCTGTGCCTCTGTGCGAGCAGTGGCATGGGCAGATGAGGCTGAGCAACAGCTTTCCAGGCTAGCTCTTTCTGCCTGCGAGCTATCTGCAGACGTTCGCATTTTCAGAGCAGGACTGCCGGAGGCACGAGACACGCACAACCTAAGATACTTTTGAAGTTTGAGAGGGCAAGACAAGCAAGCAGCCCCAGTCTCTGTGCCTCTGTGCGAGCAGTGCCATGGGCAGATGAGGCTGAGCAACAGCTTTCCAGGCTAGCTCTTTCTGGCTGCGAGCTATCTGCAGACGTTTGCATTTTCGGAGTAGGGCTGCCGGAGGACACCTGCACAGACCACCTAAGCTACGTTTGAAGTTTGAGGGGGCAAGACAAGCAAGCAGCCCCAGTCTCTGTGCCTCGGTGCGAGCAGTGCCATGGGCAGATGAGGCTGAGCAACAGCTTTCCAGGCTAGCTCTTTCTGGCTGCAAGCCATCTGCAGACGTTCGCATTTTCATAGCAGGGCTTCTGTAGGCCCCCTGCACGGACTCCCAAATCTATGTTTGAAGTTTGAATGGGCATGACAAGCAAGCAGCCAGAGTCTCTCTAGCTCTGTGAGAGCAGTGCCATGGGCAGATGAGGCTGAGCAACAGCTTTCCAGCCTAACTCTTTGTGGCTGCGAGCTATCTGCAGACGTTCGCATTTTCGGAGCAGGGCTGCCGGAGGACCCCTGTACGGACCCCCAAAGATACATTTGAAGTTTGAGGGGGCAAGACAAGCAAGCAGCCCCAGTCTCTGTGCCTCTGTGCGAGCAGTGCCTTGGGCAGATGAGGCTGAGCAACAGCTTTCCAGGCTAGCTCTTTCTGCCTGCGAGCTATCTGCAGACGTTCGCATTTTCAGAGCAGGCCTGCGGAGGCGCCAGACACAGACCACCTAAGCTACGTTTGAAGTTTGAGGTGGCAAGACAAGCAAGAATCCGCAGTCTCTGTGCCTCTGTACGAGCAGTGCCATGGGCAGATGAGGCTGAGCAACAGCTTTCCAGGCTAGCACTTTCTGGCTGCGAGCTATCTGCAGACGTTCGCATTTTCATAGCAGGGCTTCTGTAGGCCCCCTGCACGGACTCCCAAATCTATGTTTGAAGTTTGAGGGGGCAAGACAAGCAAGCAGCCAGAGTCTCTCTAGCTCTGTGAGAGCAGTGCCATGGGCAGATGAGGCTGAGCAACAGCTTTCCAGCCTAACTCTTTGTGGCTGCGAGCTATCTGCAGACGTTCGCATTTTCGGAGCAGGGCTGCCGGAGGACCCCTGTACGGACCCCCAAAGATACATTTGAAGTTTGAGGGGGCAAGACAAGCAAGCAGCCCCAGTCTCTGTGCCTCTGTGCGAGCAGTGCCATGGGCAGATGAGGCTGAGCAACAGCTTTCCAGGCTAGCTCTTTCTGCCTGCGAGCTATCTGCAGACGTTCGCATTTTCAGATCAGGCCTGCGGAGGCGCCAGACACAGACCACCTAAGCTACGTTTGAAGTTTGAGGTGGCAAGACAAGCAAGAATCCGCAGTCTCTGTGCCTCTGTACGAGCAGTGCCATGGGCAGATGAGGCTGAGCAACAGCTTTCCAGGCTAGCACTTTCTGGCTGCGAGCTATCTGCAGACGTTCGCATTTTCATAGCAGGGCTTCTGTAGGCCCCCTGCACGGACTCCCAAATCTATGTTTGAAGTTTGAGGGGGCAAGACAAGCAAGCAGCCAGAGTCTCTCTAGCTCTGTGAGAGCAGTGCCATGGGCAGATGAGGCTGAGCAACAGCTTTCCAGCCTAACTCTTTGTGGCTGCGAGCTATCTGCAGACGTTCGCATTTTCGGAGCAGGGCTGCCGGAGGACCCCTGTACGGACCCCCAAAGATACATTTGAAGTTTGAGGGGGCAAGACAAGCAAGCAGCCCCAGTCTCTGTGCCTCTGTGCGAGCAGTGCCATGGGCAGATGAGGCTGAGCAACAGCTTTCCAGGCTAGCTCTTTCTGGCTGCGATCTATCTGCAGACGATCGCATTTTCGGAGCAGGGCTGCCGGAGGCACCCTGCACGGACCACCTAAGCTACGTTTGAAGTTTGAGGGGGCAAGACAAGCAAGCAGCCCCAGTCTCTGTGCCTCTGTGCGAGCAGTGGCATGGGCAGATGAGGCTGAGCAACAGCTTTCCAGGCTAGCTCTTTCTGCCTGCGAGCTATCTGCAGACGTTCGCATTTTCAGAGCAGGACTGCCGGAGGCACGAGACACGCACAACCTAAGATACTTTTGAAGTTTGAGAGGGCAAGACAAGCAAGCAGCCCCAGTCTCTGTGCCTCTGTGCGAGCAGTGCCATGGGCAGATGAGGCTGAGCAACAGCTTTCCAGGCTAGCTCTTTCTGGCTGCGAGCTATCTGCACACGATCGCATTTTCGGAGCAGGGCTGCCGGAGGCCCCCTGCACGGACAACCTAAGCTACGTTTGAAGTTTGAGGGGGCAAGACAAGCAAGCAGCCCCAGTCTCTGTACCTCTGTGCGAGCAGTGCCATGGGCAGATGAGACTGAGCAACAGCTTTCCAGGCTAGCACTTTCTGGCTGCGAGCTATCTGCAGACGTTCGCATTTTCATAGCAGGGCTTCTGTAGGCCCCCTGCACGGACTCCCAAATCTATGTTTGAAGTTTGAGGGGGCAAGACAAGCAAGCAGCCAGAGTCTCTCTAGCTCTGTGAGAGCAGTGCCATGGGCAGATGAGGCTGAGCAACAGCTTTCCAGCCTAACTCTTTGTGGCTGCGAGCTATCTGCAGACGTTCGCATTTTCGGAGCAGGGCTGCCGGAGGACCCCTGTACGGACCCCCAAAGATACATTTGAAGTTTGAGGGGGCAAGACAAGCAAGCAGCCCCAGTCTCTGTGCCTCTGTGCGAGCAGTGCCTTGGGCAGATGAGGCTGAGCAACAGCTTTCCAGGCTAGCTCTTTCTGCCTGCGAGCTATCTGCAGACGTTCGCATTTTCAGAGCAGGCCTGCGGAGGCGCCAGACACAGACCACCTAAGCTACGTTTGAAGTTTGAGGTGGCAAGACAAGCAAGAATCCGCAGTCTCTGTGCCTCTGTACGAGCAGTGCCATGGGCAGATGAGGCTGAGCAACAGCTTTCCAGGCTAGCTTTTTCTGGCTGCGAGCTATCTGCAGACGTTTGTATTTTCAGAGCAGGGCTGACGGAGGCGCATGGCACGGACCACCTATGCTATCTGTGAAGTTTGAGGTGGCAAGACAAGCAAGCAGCCCCAGTCTCTGTGCCTCTGTGCGAGCAGTGCCACGGGCAGATGAGGCTGAGCAACAGCTTTCCAGGCTAGCTCTTTCTGGCTGCGAGCTATCTGCAGACGTTTGCATTTTCAGAGCATGGCTGCCGAAGGACCCCTGCACGGACCCCCAAGGATACGTTTGAAGTTTTAGGGGGCAAGATAAGCAAGCAGCCCCAGTCTTTGTGCCTCTGTGTGAGCAGTGCCATGGGCAGATGAGGCTGAGCAACAGCTTTCCAGGCTAGCTCTTTCTTGTTGGGGGGTGGCAAGGCTCAGCCGAACTGCTCGTTGTGGAGGATCCATTTTAAGCTTAGCATAAGTATGTAACTAAAAAGTGTAGACGTGACAAGGACGCGGTGTCCTTGGCAGAACAAGGAATTTAACAAATCAACATTGTGGTTAGCAAGAATGTGAAAAACAGGGTGCAGCTGGGGAAAGAATGAGGAAGTATGGGCGGACCGGACATTTTAGCTAGCTAGCCAATAACGAGCTCTAACTTTGCAATATGTAGTAGCTAATTAATCACTCTATAAATTGTGTAACCAAACTGCAATAAACGAAGCTTGCTTATCACTCACATTGAGTCGGCTGCATTCTTCCGCCGCTTCTCCAGGTTCGCGACCCTCGGGGCAGGACTTAGCAGATCGCCCCGACATTTGGCGCCCGAACAGGGACCTGGAGCTGCGGCAAGGAGCGGGGTACTGGGAGCAGCGACCAGGGGGCAGAAGCGACCGAACACTGCGCTGTGGTGTGTCGACTTAGGAGCCTGACTACGCGATCTTGCGTACGCTCGCCACCGCAAAGGCTACAGGTTAAGGGCTGCAAGGATATCGCTTCGGCAGGTATATGTTTTTAATTGTTGTTAAAGGATAAAGGCTTATTGTTAAAGGTATGGATAAGGAAGTAGCCCTAGAGTTATTGCAGCGCTTTTTATAAAAGCGGGGAGTAGAGCTTGGTTGTATTAAACAGCTAGCGGGTCTAGTGGCAACCGGTAAGCTCAAAGGGTTTTTTAAGACTCCAGATTCGTTATTTGAGGAGAAGGAGTGGAGGGATTTTGGAGACGTGTTATGGGATATGGTGATTGATGATGACAAGATAGGTAAAAAATTAATGAAGCCGTGGCGGGAGGTTATCAATTGCATTAAGAGGTATAAAGTTGAGAAAAACCTTGCGGCCGTCGTTACTCAGAAATTGGAAAAGATAGAGCCGTCGGCCCCCCACCGGAGGGTGGATGTTCCTCATTTTCTAGTGGAACCACGGCGCCCCCTGGAGACAATGCTTTGTTATTTAGCACAAGCAGAGTCCCCGAACCACCGTGTTGGGAGCCCGTGACGGTTATGATAAAGGAGAATCTCGGCGACTCAGGGTCAGGGGGTGGACAAAAGGTTGACGGAGAGAGTGTTTTAGTAAAGGAGCAAGAATTAACAAAAGAGGATAGTGGACCGGAAAGGGTTGCACAAGGCTGTAGACGTCCGATAGGAGTTAATTGGAAAAGGATAATGAGTGAAGCTGCCGAGGCAGGAGATTTTCTCCCACTAGCTTTTCCGGTAGCATTTGAGGAGGATGAACATGGGGACCTGCAAGGCAGACATACCCCCATGAATTGGAAGTTGTTGTCCCAGCTGCGAAGTACTGTGACTGAGTCAGGTTTACACGGCGAGCCATCTAAGCAGATGTTGAATTATATATGGGGAGGTGCTGTGCTTTGCCCTGAAGATATTAAGGTTATCATGCGAATGATTATGACTCAGTCGCAGTTATTGCTGTGGCAGGCCCATTGGCTGCGATATTGTGAAGCGTCCGCTCAAATGCCGCGGGAACAGGGTGATCCGTTGCGAGGCGTAACAGTGGAACAACTGATGGGGGCAGGTCCTTTTGTCACAATCAGGGCACAACTGCAGATGGGGCCACAACGGTGCTTGGAGGCTATGCGTACAGCTAGGGCTGCTCTTGAACACGTTAAAACTGCACAGCCCTCGCCGTCCTATATGGGCATTAAGCAAGGAAGGGAGGAAACTTTTGCTCGCTTTATTGATCGCCTCACTAGTGCCATAGAACAGTCAGATGTACCGGAATGGATGAGGGCAGCTTTGCTGAGGCAGTGTGTTATTCAGAATTCGAATACTCAAACTAGAAACATCATAAGTTCTTTACCCGCTGATGCCACAGTAGAACTAATGTTGGATAGAATGAGTAGGGTACCGGTAGGACCACAAGCTATGTTGGTCGAGGCTATGAAACAGTTAGGAAGCGATATCCTTCAAGCCCAACAACAGGCCTTCACAGCCCAACAGCAAATCCAACAGCAAGTGTTCGCCGCTCTGCAACCCCTTCGAGTTAATGCTGCGGAGGCACGACCAAAGCCGCCACGAAACTTTAAGTGTTACCGATGTGGGCGAGAGGGACATATGAGACGTAATTGTCAAGCCACCAGGGTGTGGTGTGAGAACTGCCGTACGAACAATCACAATACTGAGATATGTCTCAAGTCGGGAAACGGACGGATGAGCGCGTCGAGCCGTCGCGCTCCGACACAAGTAGCAGCTCCAGCAGTGCAGCAAGTGACTGCCAACTTACAAACGCCCACAGCGACATCAGCAGCCAGTTACAACCAACTACAGCCGGCAGCCTCGGAATGGATGTGGCAACGGCAGTAGCTGTCACCCTATTGGATCAAAGACCCCAACGAGTACCAAGCAATGTAAAGGGACCAGTGATTATTAATAAACAAGCATGTGAAACGTTATTACTCGGCCGCTCGTCAACAAGCCTAAAAGGTTTGACGGTCATCCCAAGACTCATTGACGCCGATTTTACTGGGACTATTAGCATCCTTATTCAGACATCGTTTCCACCAATACACATTCCAGCGGGCAGCAAAATTGCTCAATTGGTACCGCTGCCATGCCTGACTGTGGGTATTTCCCCGAGGATCAGCACCCCCAGGGAGGACCGGGGGTTTGGCTCAACGGGAGCGGGAGTATTTCTGACCATGTCGATGAACCATCGACCGACTACGATGGCTACGCTAGAGGCCCGGGGTCAACAGATCCACCTCTCGCTGCTGTTGGATACAGGTGCTGACTTAACTATTGTAGAAGAAGGGGTCTGGCCTAAAACATGGCCTACGAAACCAATGGAGCGAGGAGTTGAAGGAGTGGGAGGATACACTCCGGTACAACGGAGCGTGGACCGTATTTTGATAATCATAGACAACAGACATGCGACCGTGCCAGTCACTGTCATGCCCCTCCCGACTGGAGTGAATGGTCTAATTGGAAGAGATGTTCTTGACCAATTGGGGGTGGTGCTAACCACCGAGAAGGTTTTTCAGTAACGGTCACTGCAACCTGGGCTTTCCCGATCCCATTGCAGTGGGTAACGAACGAACCAGTGTGGGTCGAGCAGTGGCCGTTAAAGCAGGAAAGCCTCGCCGCCGCTCATCAAATAGTGCAAGAACAACTAGACCAAAAACATCTGCGGTTATCGACAAGCCCTTGGAATACCCCAATTTTTGTGATCAAGAAAAAATCTGGAAAATTTAGGCTAGTACATGACTTAAGGGCAGTTAACACTCAAATGCAATCGATGGGAGCATTGCAGCCAGGACTACCTAACCCCGCTATGCTACCCGAACATTGGAAACTGTTGATAGTGGACTTAAAAGATTGTTTTTTCACAATTGCATTACACGAGCGAGATATGCAACGTTTTGCCTTTACTTTGCCCTCTGTCAACAAAGAGGCGCCAGCACAGCGTTTTGAATGGACAGTGTTACCGCAAGGGATGAAAAATAGTCCCACGCTGTGTCAGCTGTATGTGGACAATGCACTACAACCCTTAAGGAAATTATGGCCACAAACGTTAATTTACCATTATATGGATGACATTCTCCTTGCGCAAGAATCGGAGTTCAGTCCAGAACAGGTTCAGCTATTGCATACAAAACTGAAAGAGAATGGCTTAGTAATAGCCGTGGAAAAAATTCAAACGAAAGCGCCATGGCTATACCTAGGCTGGAAGATTTCTGATTCTCAGATCCAACCACAAAAACTGCAACTCAACACGACAATCAACACACTGCATGACGCCCAAAGGCTGATGGGAGACATCCAATGGATCCGTCCTGTCGTCGGAATATCCAACGCACAGTTGGACAGCCTTCGACCGTTACTACGTGGGACAGACCCAACTACACCGGTGCAACTTACGTCGGAACAGCAGCGTATCCTCTCTCAAATTGCTGACCAGATTGCCTCACGTTTTGTCCACCGCCGTGACCCCGACCTCCCTATTGACTTTTGTGTATTTTTAACAAACTCTCATCTATTAGGAGCCCTGTCGCAATTTAAAAAGAAAAAGGGGGAAGTGTTGGGGGGTGGCAAGGCTCAGCCGAACTGCTCGTTGTGGAGGATCCATTTTAAGCTTAGCATAAGTATGTAACTAAAAAGTGTAGACGTGACAAGGACGCGGTGTCCTTGGCAGAACAAGGAATTTAACAAATCAACATTGTGGTTAGCAAGAATGTGAAAAACAGGGTGCAGCTGGGGAAAGAATGAGGAAGTATGGGCGGACCGGACATTTTAGCTAGCTAGCCAATAACGAGCTCTAACTTTGCAATATGTAGTAGCTAATTAATCACTCTATAAATTGTGTAACCAAACTGCAATAAACGAAGCTTGCTTATCACTCACATTGAGTCGGCTGCATTCTTCCGCCGCTTCTCCAGGTTCGCGACCCTCGGGGCAGGACTTAGCAGATCGCCCCGACACTTTCTGGCTGCGAGCTATCTGCAGACGTTCGCATTTTCAGAGCAGGGCTGCCGGAGTGCCCCTGCACGGACCAGGTAAGCTACTTTTGAAGTTTGAGGAGGCAAGACAAGCAAACAGCGCCAGTCTCTGTGCCTCTGTGCGAGCAGTGCCATGGGCAGATGAGGCTGAGCAACAGCTTTCCAGGCTAGCTCTTTCTGCCTGCGAGCTATCTGAAGACTTTCGCATTTTCAGAGCAGGGCTGCTGGAGGCGCTTGGCACTGACCACCTAGGCTACGTTTGAAGTTTGAGGGGGCAAGACAAGCAAGCAGCCCCAGTCTCTGTGCCTCTGTGCGAGCAGTGCCATGGGCAGATGAGGCTGAGCAACAGCTTTCCAGGCTAGCTCTTTCTGGCTGCGAGCTATCTGCAGACGATCGCATTTTCGGAGCAGGGCTGCCGGAGGCCAGCTGCACGGACCACCTAAGCTACGTTTGAAGTTTGAGGGGGCAAGACAAGCAAGCAGCCCCAGTCTCTGTACCTCTGTGCGAGCAGTGCCATGGGCAGATGAGACTGAGCAACAGCTTTCCAGGCTAGCACTTTCTGGCTGCGAGCTATCTGCAGACGTTCGCATTTTCATAGCAGGGCTTCTGTAGGCCCCCTGCACGGACTCCCAAATCTATGTTTGAAGTTTGAGGGGGCAAGACAAGCAAGCAGCCAGAGTCTCTCTAGCTCTGTGAGAGCAGTGCCATGGGCAGATGAGGCTGAGCAACAGCTTTCCAGCCTAACTCTTTGTGGCTGCGAGCTATCTGCAGACGTTCGCATTTTCGGAGCAGGGCTGCCGGAGGACCCCTGTACGGACCCCCAAAGATACATTTGAAGTTTGAGGGGGCAAGACAAGCAAGCAGCCCCAGTCTCTGTGCCTCTGTGCGAGCAGTGCCATGGGCAGATGAGGCTGAGCAACAGCTTTCCAGGCTAGCTCTTTCTGCCTGCGAGCTATCTGCAGACGTTCGCATTTTCAGAGCAGGCCTGCGGAGGCGCCAGACACAGACCACCTAAGCTACGTTTGAAGTTTGAGGTGGCAAGACAAGCAAGAATCCGCAGTCTCTGTGCCTCTGTACGAGCAGTGCCATGGGCAGATGAGGCTGAGCAACAGCTTTCCAGGCTAGTTTTTTCTGGCTGCGAGCTATCTGCAGACGTTTGTATTTTCAGAGCAGGGCTGACGGAGGCGCATGGCACGGACCACCTATGCTATCTGTGAAGTTTGAGGTGGCAAGACAAGCAAGCAGCCCCAGTCTCTGTGCCTCTGTGCGAGCAGTGCCACGGGCAGATGAGGCTGAGCTACAGCTTTCCAGGCTAGATCTTTCTGGCTGCAAGCTGTCTGCAGACGTTCGCATTTTCAGAGCAGGGCTGCCGGAGGCGCCAGGCACGGACCACCTAAGCTACGTTTGAAGTTTGAGGGGGCAAGACAAGCAAGCAGCCCCAGTCTCTGTGCCTCTGTGCGAGCAGTGGCATGGGCAGATGAGGCTGAGCAACAGCTTTCCAGGCTAGCTCTTTCTGGCTGCGAGCTATCTGCAGACGTTTGCATTTTCAGAGCATGGCTGCCGAAGGACCCCTGCAAGGACCCCCAAGGATACGTTTGAAGTTTTAGGGGGCAAGATAAGCAAGCAGCCCCAGTCTTTGTGCCTCTGTGTGAGCAGTGCCATGGGCAGATGAGGCTGAGCAACAGCTTTCCAGGCTAGCTCTTTCTTGTTGGGGGGTGGCAAGTCTCAGCCGAACTGCTCGTTGTGGAGGATCCATTTTAAGCTTAGCATAAGTATGTAACTAAAAAGTGTAGACGTGACAAGGACGCAGTGTCCTTGGCAGAACAAGGAATTTAACAAATCAACATTGTGGTTAGCAAGAATGTGAAAAACAGGGTGCAGCTGGGGAAAGAATGAGGAAGTATGGGCGGACCGGACATTTTAGCTAGCTAGCCAATAACGAGCTCTAACTTTGCAATATGTAGTAGCTAATTAATCACTCTATAAATTGTGTAACCAAACTGCAATAAACGAAGCTTGCTTATCACTCACATTGAGTCGGCTGCATTCTTCCGCCGCTTCTCCAGGTTCGCGACCCTCGGGGCAGGACTTAGCAGATCGCCCCGACACTTTCTGGCTGCGAGCTATCTGCAGACGTTCGCATTTTCAGAGCAGGGCTGCCGGAGTGCCCCTGCACGGACCAGGTAAGCTACTTTTGAAGTTTGAGGAGGCAAGACAAGCAAACAGCGCCAGTCTCTGTGCCTCTGTGCGAGCAGTGCCATGGGCAGATGAGGCTGAGCAACAGCTTTCCAGGCTAGCTCTTTCTGCCTGCGAGCTATCTGCAGACTTTCGCATTTTCAGAGCAGGGCTGCTGGAGGCGCTTGGCACTGACCACCTAGGCTACGTTTGAAGTTTGAGGGGGCAAGACAAGCAAGCAGCCCCAGTCTCTGTGCCTCTGTGCGAGCAGTGCCATGGGCAGATGAGGCTGAGCAACAGCTTTCCAGGCTAGCTCTTTCTGGCTGCGAGCTATCTGCAGACGATCGCATTTTCGGAGCAGGGCTGCCGGAGGCCAGCTGCACGGACCACCTAAGCTACGTTTGAAGTTTGAGGGGGCAAGACAAGCAAGCAGCCCCAGTCTCTGTACCTCTGTGCGAGCAGTGCCATGGGCAGATGAGACTGAGCAACAGCTTTCCAGGCTAGCACTTTCTGGCTGCGAGCTATCTGCAGACGTTCGCATTTTCATAGCAGGGCTTCTGTAGGCCCCCTGCACGGACTCCCAAATCTATGTTTGAAGTTTGAGGGGGCAAGACAAGCAAGCAGCCAGAGTCTCTCTAGCTCTGTGAGAGCAGTGCCATGGGCAGATGAGGCTGAGCAACAGCTTTCCAGCCTAACTCTTTGTGGCTGCGAGCTATCTGCAGACGTTCGCATTTTCGGAGCAGGGCTGCCGGAGGACCCCTGTACGGACCCCCAAAGATACATTTGAAGTTTGAGGGGGCAAGACAAGCAAGCAGCCCCAGTCTCTGTGCCTCTGTGCGAGCAGTGCCATGGGCAGATGAGGCTGAGCAACAGCTTTCCAGGCTAGCTCTTTCTGCCTGCGAGCTATCTGCAGACGTTCGCATTTTCAGAGCAGGCCTGCGGAGGCGCCAGACACAGACCACCTAAGCTACGTTTGAAGTTTGAGGTGGCAAGACAAGCAAGAATCCGCAGTCTCTGTGCCTCTGTACGAGCAGTGCCATGGGCAGATGAGGCTGAGCAACAGCTTTCCAGGCTAGTTTTTTCTGGCTGCGAGCTATCTGCAGACGTTTGTATTTTCAGAGCAGGGCTGACGGAGGCGCATGGCACGGACCACCTATGCTATCTGTGAAGTTTGAGGTGGCAAGACAAGCAAGCAGCCCCAGTCTCTGTGCCTCTGTGCGAGCAGTGCCACGGGCAGATGAGGCTGAGCTACAGCTTTCCAGGCTAGATCTTTCTGGCTGCAAGCTGTCTGCAGACGTTCGCATTTTCAGAGCAGGGCTGCCGGAGGCGCCAGGCACGGACCACCTAAGCTACGTTTGAAGTTTGAGGGGGCAAGACAAGCAAGCAGCCCCAGTCTCTGTGCCTCTGTGCGAGCAGTGGCATGGGCAGATGAGGCTGAGCAACAGCTTTCCAGGCTAGCTCTTTCTGGCTGCGAGCTATCTGCAGACGTTTGCATTTTCAGAGCATGGCTGCCGAAGGACCCCTGCAAGGACCCCCAAGGATACGTTTGAAGTTTTAGGGGGCAAGATAAGCAAGCAGCCCCAGTCTTTGTGCCTCTGTGTGAGCAGTGCCATGGGCAGATGAGGCTGAGCAACAGCTTTCCAGGCTAGCTCTTTCTTGTTGGGGGGTGGCAAGTCTCAGCCGAACTGCTCGTTGTGGAGGATCCATTTTAAGCTTAGCATAAGTATGTAACTAAAAAGTGTAGACGTGACAAGGACGCAGTGTCCTTGGCAGAACAAGGAATTTAACAAATCAACATTGTGGTTAGCAAGAATGTGAAAAACAGGGTGCAGCTGGGGAAAGAATGAGGAAGTATGGGCGGACCGGACATTTTAGCTAGCTAGCCAATAACGAGCTCTAACTTTGCAATATGTAGTAGCTAATTAATCACTCTATAAATTGTGTAACCAAACTGCAATAAACGAAGCTTGCTTATCACTCACATTGAGTCGGCTGCATTCTTCCGCCGCTTCTCCAGGTTCGCGACCCTCGGGGCAGGACTTAGCAGATCGCCCCGACATTTGGCGCCCGAACAGGGACCTGGAGCTGCGGCAAGGAGCGGGGTACTGGGAGCAGCGACCAGGGGGCAGAAGCGACCGAACACTGCGCTGTGGTGTGTCGACTTAGGAGCCTGACTACGCGATCTTGCGTACGCTCGCCACCGCAAAGGCTACAGGTTAAGGGCTGCAAGGATATCGCTTCGGCAGGTATATGTTTTTAATTGTTGTTAAAGGATAAAGGCTTATTGTTAAAGGTATGGATAAGGAAGTAGCCCTAGAGTTATTGCAGCGCTTTTTATAAAAGCGGGGAGTAGAGCTTGGTTGTATTAAACAGCTAGCGGGTCTAGTGGCAACCGGTAAGCTCAAAGGGTTTTTTAAGACTCCAGATTCGTTATTTGAGGAGAAGGAGTGGAGGGATTTTGGAGACGTGTTATGGGATATGGTGATTGATGATGACAAGATAGGTAAAAAATTAATGAAGCCGTGGCGGGAGGTTATCAATTGCATTAAGAGGTATAAAGTTGAGAAAAACCTTGCGGCCGTCGTTACTCAGAAATTGGAAAAGATAGAGCCGTCGGCCCCCCCACCGGAGGGTGGATGTTCCTCATTTTCTAGTGGAACCACGGCGCCCCCTGGAGACAATGCTTTGTTATTTAGCACAAGCAGAGTCCCCGAACCACCGTGTTGGGAGCCCATGACGGTTATGATAAAGGAGAATCTCGGCGACTCAGGGTCAGGGGGTGGACAAAAGGTTGACGGAGAGAGTGTTTTAGTAAAGGAGCAAGAATTAACAAAAGAGGATAGTGGACCGGAAAGGGTTGCACAAGGCTGTAGACGTCCGATAGGAGTTAATTGGAAAAGGATAATGAGTGAAGCTGCCGAGGCAGGAGATTTTCTCCCACTAGCTTTTCCGGTAGCATTTGAGGAGGATGAACATGGGGACCTGCAAGGCAGACATACCCCCATGAATTGGAAGTTGTTGTCCCAGCAGCGAAGTACTGTGACTGAGTCAGGTTTACACGGCGAGCCATCTAAGCAGATGTTGAATTATATATGGGGAGGTGCTGTGCTTTGCCCTGAAGATATTAAGGTTATCATGCGAATGATTATGACTCAGTCGCAGTTATTGCTGTGGCAGGCCCATTGGCTGCGATATTGTGAAGCGTCCGCTCAAATGCCGCGGGAACAGGGTGATCCGTTGCGAGGCGTAACAGTGGAACAACTGATGGGGGCAGGTCCTTTTGTCACAATCAGGGCACAACTGCAGATGGGGCCACAACGGTGCTTGGAGGCTATGCGTACAGCTAGGGCTGCTCTTGAACACGTTAAAACTGCACAGCCCTCGCCGTCCTATATGGGCATTAAGCAAGGAAGGGAGGAAACTTTTGCTCGCTTTATTGATCGCCTCACTAGTGCCATAGAACAGTCAGATGTACCGGAATGGATGAGGGCAGCTTTGCTGAGGCAGTGTGTTATTCAGAATTCGAATACTCAAACTAGAAACATCATAAGTTCTTTACCCGCTGATGCCACAGTAGAACTAATGTTGGATAGAATGAGTAGGGTACCGGTAGGACCACAAGCTATGTTGGTCGAGGCTATGAAACAGTTAGGAAGCGATATCCTTCAAGCCCAACAACAGGCCTTCACAGCCCAACAGCAAATCCAACAGCAAGTGTTCGCCGCTCTGCAACCCCTTCGAGTTAATGCTGCGGAGGCACGACCAAAGCCGCCACGAAACTTTAAGTGTTACCGATGTGGGCGAGAGGGACATATGAGACGTAATTGTCAAGCCACCAGGGTGTGGTGTGAGAACTGCCGTACGAACAATCACAATACTGAGATATGTCTCAAGTCGGGAAACGGACGGATGAGCGCGTCGAGCCGTCGCGCTCCGACACAAGTAGCAGCTCCAGCAGTGCAGCAAGTGACTGCCAACTTACAAACGCCCACAGCGACATCAGCAGCCAGTTACAACCAACTACAGCCGGCAGCCTCGGAATGGATGTGGCAACGGCAGTAGCTGTCACCCTATTGGATCAAAGACCCCAACGAGTACCAAGCAATGTAAAGGGACCAGTGATTATTAATAAACAAGCATGTGAAACGTTATTACTCGGCCGCTCGTCAACAAGCCTAAAAGGTTTGACGGTCATCCCAAGACTCATTGACGCCGATTTTACTGGGACTATTAGCATCCTTATTCAGACATCGTTTCCACCAATACACATTCCAGCGGGCAGCAAAATTGCTCAATTGGTACCGCTGCCACGCCTGACTGTGGGTATTTCCCCGAGGATCAGCACCCCCAGGGAGGACCGGGGGTTTGGCTCAACGGGAGCGGGAGTATTTCTGACCATGTCGATGAACCATCGACCGACTACGATGGCTACGCTAGAGGCCCGGGGTCAACAGATCCACCTCTCGCTGCTGTTGGATACAGGTGCTGACTTAACTATTGTAGAAGAAGGGGTCTGGCCTAAAACATGGCCTACGAAACCAATGGAGCGAGGAGTTGAAGGAGTGGGAGGATACACTCCGGTACAACGGAGCGTGGACCGTATTTTGATAATCATAGACAACAGACATGCGACCGTGCCAGTCACTGTCATGCCCCTCCCGACTGGAGTGAATGGTCTAATTGGAAGAGATGTTCTTGACCAATTGGGGGTGGTGCTAACCACCGAGAAGGTTTTTCAGTAACGGTCACTGCAACCTGGGCTTTCCCGATCCCATTGCAGTGGGTAACGAACGAACCAGTGTGGGTCGAGCAGTGGCCGTTAAAGCAGGAAAGCCTCGCCGCCGCTCATCAAATAGTGCAAGAACAACTAGACCAAAAACATCTGCGGTTATCGACAAGCCCTTGGAATACCCCAATTTTTGTGATCAAGAAAAAATCTGGAAAATTTAGGCTAGTACATGACTTAAGGGCAGTTAACACTCAAATGCAATCGATGGGAGCATTGCAGCCAGGACTACCTAACCCCGCTATGCTACCCGAACATTGGAAACTGTTGATAGTGGACTTAAAAGATTGTTTTTTCACAATTGCATTACACGAGCGAGATATGCAACGTTTTGCCTTTACTTTGCCCTCTGTCAACAAAGAGGCGCCAGCACAGCGTTTTGAATGGACAGTGTTACCGCAAGGGATGAAAAATAGTCCCACGCTGTGTCAGCTGTATGTGGACAATGCACTACAACCCTTAAGGAAATTATGGCCACAAACGTTAATTTACCATTATATGGATGACATTCTCCTTGCGCAAGAATCGGAGTTCAGTCCAGAACAGGTTCAGCTATTGCATACAAAACTGAAAGAGAATGGCTTAGTAATAGCCGTGGAAAAAATTCAAACGAAAGCGCCATGGCTATACCTAGGCTGGAAGATTTCTGATTCTCAGATCCAACCACAAAAACTGCAACTCAACACGACAATCAACACACTGCATGACGCCCAAAGGCTGATGGGAGACATCCAATGGATCCGTCCTGTCGTCGGAATATCCAACGCACAGTTGGACAGCCTTCGACCGTTACTACGTGGGACAGACCCAACTACACCGGTGCAACTTACGTCGGAACAGCAGCGTATCCTCTCTCAAATTGCTGACCAGATTGCCTCACGTTTTGTCCACCGCCGTGACCCCGACCTCCCTATTGACTTTTGTGTATTTTTAACAAACTCTCATCTATTAGGAGCCCTGTCGCAATTTAAAAAGAAAAAGGGGGAAGTGTTGGGGGGTGGCAAGGCTCAGCCGAACTGCTCGTTGTGGAGGATCCATTTTAAGCTTAGCATAAGTATGTAACTAAAAAGTGTAGACGTGACAAGGACGCGGTGTCCTTGGCAGAACAAGGAATTTAACAAATCAACATTGTGGTTAGCAAGAATGTGAAAAACAGGGTGCAGCTGGGGAAAGAATGAGGAAGTATGGGCGGACCGGACATTTTAGCTAGCTAGCCAATAACGAGCTCTAACTTTGCAATATGTAGTAGCTAATTAATCACTCTATAAATTGTGTAACCAAACTGCAATAAACGAAGCTTGCTTATCACTCACATTGAGTCGGCTGCATTCTTCCGCCGCTTCTCCAGGTTCGCGACCCTCGGGGCAGGACTTAGCAGATCGCCCCGACACTTTCTGGCTGCGAGCTATCTGCAGACGTTCGCATTTTCAGAGCAGGGCTGCCGGAGTGCCCCTGCACGGACCAGGTAAGCTACTTTTGAAGTTTGAGGAGGCAAGACAAGCAAACAGCGCCAGTCTCTGTGCCTCTGTGCGAGCAGTGCCATGGGCAGATGAGGCTGAGCAACAGCTTTCCAGGCTAGCTCTTTCTGCCTGCGAGCTATCTGAAGACTTTCGCATTTTCAGAGCAGGGCTGCTGGAGGCGCTTGGCACTGACCACCTAGGCTACGTTTGAAGTTTGAGGGGGCAAGACAAGCAAGCAGCCCCAGTCTCTGTGCCTCTGTGCGAGCAGTGCCATGGGCAGATGAGGCTGAGCAACAGCTTTCCAGGCTAGCTCTTTCTGGCTGCGAGCTATCTGCAGACGATCGCATTTTCGGAGCAGGGCTGCCGGAGGCCCCCTGCACGGACAACCTAAGCTACGTTTGAAGTTTGAGGGGGCAAGACAAGCAAGCAGCCCCAGTCTCTGTACCTCTGTGCGAGCAGTGCCATGGGCAGATGAGACTGAGCAACAGCTTTCCAGGCTAGCACTTTCTGGCTGCGAGCTATCTGCAGACGTTCGCATTTTCATAGCAGGGCTTCTGTAGGCCCCCTGCACGGACTCCCAAATCTATGTTTGAAGTTTGAGGGGGCAAGACAAGCAAGCAGCCAGAGTCTCTCTAGCTCTGTGAGAGCAGTGCCATGGGCAGATGAGGCTGAGCAACAGCTTTCCAGCCTAACTCTTTGTGGCTGCGAGCTATCTGCAGACGTTCGCATTTGCGGAGCAGGGCTGCCGGAGGACCCCTGTACGGACCCCCAAAGATACATTTGAAGTTTGAGGGGGCAAGACAAGCAAGCAGCCCCAGTCTCTGTGCCTCTGTGCGAGCAGTGCCATGGGCAGATGAGGCTGAGCAACAGCTTTCCAGGCTAGCTCTTTCTGCCTGCGAGCTATCTGCAGACGTTCGCATTTTCAGAGCAGGCCTGCGGAGGCGCCAGACACAGACCACCTAAGCTACGTTTGAAGTTTGAGGTGGCAAGACAAGCAAGAATCCGCAGTCTCTGTGCCTCTGTACGAGCAGTGCCATGGGCAGATGAGGCTGAGCAACAGCTTTCCAGGCTAGCTTTTTCTGGCTGCGAGCTATCTGCAGACGTTTGTATTTTCAGAGCAGGGCTGACGGAGGCGCATGGCACGGACCACCTATGCTATCTGTGAAGTTTGAGGTGGCAAGACAAGCAAGCAGCCCCAGTCTCTGTGCCTCTGTGCGAGCAGTGCCACGGGCAGATGAGGCTGAGCTACAGCTTTCCAGGCTAGATCTTTCTGGCTGCAAGCTGTCTGCAGACGTTCGCATTTTCAGAGCAGGGCTGCCGGAGGCGCCAGGCACGGACCACCTAAGCTACGTTTGAAGTTTGAGGGGGCAAGACAAGCAAGCAGCCCCAGTCTCTGTGCCTCTGTGCGAGCAGTGGCATGGGCAGATGAGGCTGAGCAACAGCTTTCCAGGCTAGCTCTTTCTGCCTGCGAGCTATCTGCAGATGTTTGCATTTTCAGAGTAGGGCTGCCGCAGACGCCCTGCACGGACCACCTAAGCTACGTTTGAAGTTTGAGGGGGCAAGACAAGCAAGCAGCCCCAGTCTCTGTGCCTCTGTGCGAGCAGTGCCATGGGCAGATGAGGCTGAGCAACAGCTTTCCAGGCTAGCTCTTTCTGGCTGCGAGCTATCTGCAGACGTTTGCATTTTCAGAGCATGGCTGCCGAAGGACCCCTGCAAGGACCCCCAAGGATACGTTTGAAGTTTTAGGGGGCAAGATAAGCAAGCAGCCCCAGTCTTTGTGCCTCTGTGTGAGCAGTGCCATGGGCAGATGAGGCTGAGCAACAGCTTTCCAGGCTAGCTCTTTCTTGTTGGGGGGTGGCAAGTCTCAGCCGAACTGCTCGTTGTGGAGGATCCATTTTAAGCTTAGCATAAGTATGTAACTAAAAAGTGTAGACGTGACAAGGACGCAGTGTCCTTGGCAGAACAAGGAATTTAACAAATCAACATTGTGGTTAGCAAGAATGTGAAAAACAGGGTGCAGCTGGGGAAAGAATGAGGAAGTATGGGCGGACCGGACATTTTAGCTAGCTAGCCAATAACGAGCTCTAACTTTGCAATATGTAGTAGCTAATTAATCACTCTATAAATTGTGTAACCAAACTGCAATAAACGAAGCTTGCTTATCACTCACATTGAGTCGGCTGCATTCTTCCGCCGCTTCTCCAGGTTCGCGACCCTCGGGGCAGGACTTAGCAGATCGCCCCGACATTTGGCGCCCGAACAGGGACCTGGAGCTGCGGCAAGGAGCGGGGTACTGGGAGCAGCGACCAGGGGGCAGAAGCGACCGAACACTGCGCTGTGGTGTGTCGACTTAGGAGCCTGACTACGCGATCTTGCGTACGCTCGCCACCGCAAAGGCTACAGGTTAAGGGCTGCAAGGATATCGCTTCGGCAGGTATATGTTTTTAATTGTTGTTAAAGGATAAAGGCTTATTGTTAAAGGTATGGATAAGGAAGTAGCCCTAGAGTTATTGCAGCGCTTTTTATAAAAGCGGGGAGTAGAGCTTGGTTGTATTAAACAGCTAGCGGGTCTAGTGGCAACCGGTAAGCTCAAAGGGTTTTTTAAGACTCCAGATTCGTTATTTGAGGAGAAGGAGTGGAGGGATTTTGGAGACGTGTTATGGGATATGGTGATTGATGATGACAAGATAGGTAAAAAATTAATGAAGCCGTGGCGGGAGGTTATCAATTGCATTAAGAGGTATAAAGTTGAGAAAAACCTTGCGGCCGTCGTTACTCAGAAATTGGAAAAGATAGAGCCGTCGGCCCCCCCACCGGAGGGTGGATGTTCCTCATTTTCTAGTGGAACCACGGCGCCCCCTGGAGACAATGCTTTGTTATTTAGCACAAGCAGAGTCCCCGAACCACCGTGTTGGGAGCCCGTGACGGTTATGATAAAGGAGAATCTCGGCGACTCAGGGTCAGGGGGTGGACAAAAGGTTGACGGAGAGAGTGTTTTAGTAAAGGAGCAAGAATTAACAAAAGAGGATAGTGGACCGGAAAGGGTTGCACAAGGCTGTAGACGTCCGATAGGAGTTAATTGGAAAAGGATAATGAGTGAAGCTGCCGAGGCAGGAGATTTTCTCCCACTAGCTTTTCCGGTAGCATTTGAGGAGGATGAACATGGGGACCTGCAAGGCAGACATACCCCCATGAATTGGAAGTTGTTGTCCCAGCTGCGAAGTACTGTGACTGAGTCAGGTTTACACGGCGAGCCATCTAAGCAGATGTTGAATTATATATGGGGAGGTGCTGTGCTTTGCCCTGAAGATATTAAGGTTATCATGCGAATGATTATGACTCAGTCGCAGTTATTGCTGTGGCAGGCCCATTGGCTGCGATATTGTGAAGCGTCCGCTCAAATGCCGCGGGAACAGGGTGATCCGTTGCGAGGCGTAACAGTGGAACAACTGATGGGGGCAGGTCCTTTTGTCACAATCAGGGCACAACTGCAGATGGGGCCACAACGGTGCTTGGAGGCTATGCGTACAGCTAGGGCTGCTCTTGAACACGTTAAAACTGCACAGCCCTCGCCGTCCTATATGGGCATTAAGCAAGGAAGGGAGGAAACTTTTGCTCGCTTTATTGATCGCCTCACTAGTGCCATAGAACAGTCAGATGTACCGGAATGGATGAGGGCAGCTTTGCTGAGGCAGTGTGTTATTCAGAATTCGAATACTCAAACTAGAAACATCATAAGTTCTTTACCCGCTGATGCCACAGTAGAACTAATGTTGGATAGAATGAGTAGGGTACCGGTAGGACCACAAGCTATGTTGGTCGAGGCTATGAAACAGTTAGGAAGCGATATCCTTCAAGCCCAACAACAGGCCTTCACAGCCCAACAGCAAATCCAACAGCAAGTGTTCGCCGCTCTGCAACCCCTTCGAGTTAATGCTGCGGAGGCACGACCAAAGCCGCCACGAAACTTTAAGTGTTACCGATGTGGGCGAGAGGGACATATGAGACGTAATTGTCAAGCCACCAGGGTGTGGTGTGAGAACTGCCGTACGAACAATCACAATACTGAGATATGTCTCAAGTCGGGAAACGGACGGATGAGCGCGTCGAGCCGTCGCGCTCCGACACAAGTAGCAGCTCCAGCAGTGCAGCAAGTGACTGCCAACTTACAAACGCCCACAGCGACATCAGCAGCCAGTTACAACCAACTACAGCCGGCAGCCTCGGAATGGATGTGGCAACGGCAGTAGCTGTCACCCTATTGGATCAAAGACCCCAACGAGTACCAAGCAATGTAAAGGGACCAGTGATTATTAATAAACAAGCATGTGAAACGTTATTACTCGGCCGCTCGTCAACAAGCCTAAAAGGTTTGACGGTCATCCCAAGACTCATTGACGCCGATTTTACTGGGACTATTAGCATCCTTATTCAGACATCGTTTCCACCAATACACATTCCAGCGGGCAGCAAAATTGCTCAATTGGTACCGCTGCCACGCCTGACTGTGGGTATTTCCCCGAGGATCAGCACCCCCAGGGAGGACCGGGGGTTTGGCTCAACGGGAGCGGGAGTATTTCTGACCATGTCGATGAACCATCGACCGACTACGATGGCTACGCTAGAGGCCCGGGGTCAACAGATCCACCTCTCGCTGCTGTTGGATACAGGTGCTGACTTAACTATTGTAGAAGAAGGGGTCTGGCCTAAAACATGGCCTACGAAACCAATGGAGCGAGGAGTTGAAGGAGTGGGAGGATACACTCCGGTACAACGGAGCGTGGACCGTATTTTGATAATCATAGACAACAGACATGCGACCGTGCCAGTCACTGTCATGCCCCTCCCGACTGGAGTGAATGGTCTAATTGGAAGAGATGTTCTTGACCAATTGGGGGTGGTGCTAACCACCGAGAAGGTTTTTCAGTAACGGTCACTGCAACCTGGGCTTTCCCGATCCCATTGCAGTGGGTAATGAACGAACCAGTGTGGGTCGAGCAGTGGCCGTTAAAGCAGGAAAGCCTCGCCGCCGCTCATCAAATAGTGCAAGAACAACTAGACCAAAAACATCTGCGGTTATCGACAAGCCCTTGGAATACCCCAATTTTTGTGATCAAGAAAAAATCTGGAAAATTTAGGCTAGTACATGACTTAAGGGCAGTTAACACTCAAATGCAATCGATGGGAGCATTGCAGCCAGGACTACCTAACCCCGCTATGCTACCCGAACATTGGAAACTGTTGATAGTGGACTTAAAAGATTGTTTTTTCACAATTGCATTACACGAGCGAGATATGCAACGTTTTGCCTTTACTTTGCCCTCTGTCAACAAAGAGGCGCCAGCACAGCGTTTTGAATGGACAGTGTTACCGCAAGGGATGAAAAATAGTCCCACGCTGTGTCAGCTGTATGTGGACAATGCACTACAACCCTTAAGGAAATTATGGCCACAAACGTTAATTTACCATTATATGGATGACATTCTCCTTGCGCAAGAATCGGAGTTCAGTCCAGAACAGGTTCAGCTATTGCATACAAAACTGAAAGAGAATGGCTTAGTAATAGCCGTGGAAAAAATTCAAACGAAAGCGCCATGGCTATACCTAGGCTGGAAGATTTCTGATTCTCAGATCCAACCACAAAAACTGCAACTCAACACGACAATCAACACACTGCATGACGCCCAAAGGCTGATGGGAGACATCCAATGGATCCGTCCTGTCGTCGGAATATCCAACGCACAGTTGGACAGCCTTCGACCGTTACTACGTGGGACAGACCCAACTACACCGGTGCAACTTACGTCGGAACAGCAGCGTATCCTCTCTCAAATTGCTGACCAGATTGCCTCACGTTTTGTCCACCGCCGTGACCCCGACCTCCCTATTGACTTTTGTGTATTTTTAACAAACTCTCATCTATTAGGAGCCCTGTCGCAATTTAAAAAGAAAAAGGGGGAAGTGTTGGGGGGTGGCAAGGCTCAGCCGAACTGCTCGTTGTGGAGGATCCATTTTAAGCTTAGCATAAGTATGTAACTAAAAAGTGTAGACGTGACAAGGACGCGGTGTCCTTGGCAGAACAAGGAATTTAACAAATCAACATTGTGGTTAGCAAGAATGTGAAAAACAGGGTGCAGCTGGGGAAAGAATGAGGAAGTATGGGCGGACCGGACATTTTAGCTAGCTAGCCAATAACGAGCTCTAACTTTGCAATATGTAGTAGCTAATTAATCACTCTATAAATTGTGTAACCAAACTGCAATAAACGAAGCTTGCTTATCACTCACATTGAGTCGGCTGCATTCTTCCGCCGCTTCTCCAGGTTCGTGACCCTCGGGGCAGGACTTAGCAGATCGCCCCGACACTTTCTGGCTGCGAGCTATCTGCAGACGTTCGCATTTTCAGAGCAGGGCTGCCGGAGTGCCCCTGCACGGACCAGGTAAGCTACTTTTGAAGTTTGAGGGGGCAAGACAAGCAAACAGCGCCAGTCTCTGTGCCTCTGTGCGAGCAGTGCCATGGGCAGATGAGGCTGAGCAACAGCTTTCCAGGCTAGCTCTTTCTGGCTGCGAGCTATCTGCAGACTTTCGCATTTTCAGAGCAGGGCTGCTGTAGGCCCCATGCACGGACCACCTAAGATACGTTTGAAGTTTGAGAGGGCAAGACAAGCAAGCAGCCCCACGCTCTGTGCCTCTGTGCGAGCAGTGCCATGGGCAGATGAGGCTGAGCAACAGCTTTCCAGGCTAGCTCTTTCTGCCTGCGAGCTATCGGCAGACGTTCGCATTTTCATAGCAGGGCTGCTGGAGGCCCCCTGCACGGACACCCAAATCTACGTTTGAAGTTTGAGGGGGCAAGACAAGCAAGCAGCCTCAGTCTCTGTGCCTCTGTGCAAGCAGTGCCATGGGCAGATGAGGCTGAGCAACAGCTTTCCAGGCTAGCTCTTTCTGCCTGCGAGTTATCTGCAGACGTTCTCATTTTCAGAGCAGGGCTGCTGGAGGCGCTCGCACGGACCACCTAAGCTACATTTGAAGTTTAAGGAAACAAGACAAGCAAGCAGCCCCAGTCTCTGTGCCTCTGTGCGAGCAGTGCCATGGGCAGATGAGGCTGAGCAACAGCTTTCCAGGCTAGCTCTTTCTGGCTGCGAGCCATCTGCAGACGTTCGCAGTTTCAGAGCAGGGCTGCTGGAGGACCCCTGCACGGACCACCTAAGATACGTTTGAAGTTTGAGGGGGCAAGATAAGCAAGCAGCCCCAGTCTCTGTGCCTCTGTGCGAGCAGTGCCATGGGCAGATGAGGCTGAGCAACAGCTTTCCAGGCTAGCTCTTTCTGGCTGCGAGCTATCTGCAGACTTTCGCATATTCAGAGCAGGGCTCCTGGAGGCGCTTGGCACGGACCACCTAGGGTACATTTGAAGTTTGAGGGGTCAAGACAAGCAAGCAGCCCCAGTCTCTGTGCCTCTGTGCGAGCAGTGCCATGGGCAGATGAGGCTGAGCAACAGCTTTCCAGGCTAGCACTTTCTGCATGCGAGCCATCTGCAGACGTTCGCATTTTCGTAGCAGGGCTGCTGTAGGCCCGTGCAGGGACACCCAAAGCTACGTTTGAAGTTTGAGGGGGCAAGACAAGCAAGCAGCCCCACGCTCTCTGCCTCTGTGCGAGCAGTGCCATGGGCAGATGAGGCTGAGCAACAGCTTTCCAGGCTAGCTCTTTCTGCCTGCGAGCTATCTGCAGACGTTTGCTTTTTCATAGCAGGGCTGCTGTAGGCCCCTGCACGGACACCCAAATCTACGTTTGAAGTTTGAGGGGGCAAGACAAGCAAGCAGCCTCAGTCTCTGTGCCTCTGTGCAAGCAGTGGTATGGGCAGATGAGGCTGAGCAACAGCTTTCCAGGCTAGCTCTTTCTGGCTGCGAGCTATCTGCAGACGTTCGCATTTTCAGAGCAGTGCTACTGGAGGCGCTTGGCACGGACCACCTAGGCTACGTTTGAAGTTTGAGGGGGCAAGACAAGCAAGCAGCCCCAGTCTCTGTAGCTCTGTGAGAGCAGTGGCATGGGCAGATGAGGCTGAGCAACAGCTTTACAGGCTAGCTCTTTCTGGCTGCGAGCTGTCTGCAGACGTTTGCATTTTCAGAGTATGGCTGCCGGAGGACCCCTGCACGGACCACCTATGCTACGTTTGAAGTTTGAGGGGGCAAGACAAGCAAGCAGCCTCAGTCTCTGTGCCTCTGTGCGAGCAGTGCCATGGGCAGATGAGGCTGAGCAACAGCTTTCCAGGCTAGCTCTTTCTGGCTGCCAGCTATCTGCAGACGTTTGCATTTTCATAGCAGGGCTGCTGGAGGCCCCCTGCACGGACACCAAAATTTACGTTTGAAGTTTGAGGGGGCAAGACAAGCAAGCAGCCCCAGTCTCTGTGCCTCTTTGCGAGCAGTGCCATGGGCAGATGAGGCTGAGCAACAGCTTTCCAGGCTAGCTCTTTCTGGCTGCGAGCTATCTGCAGACGTTCGCATTTTCAGAGCATGGCTGCCGGAGGCGCCAGGCACGGACCACCTAATCTACATTTGAAGTTTAAGGTGACAAGACAAGCAAGCAGCCCCAGTCTCTGTGCCTCTGTGCGAGCAGTGCCATGGGCAGATGAGGCTGAGCAACAGCTTTCCAGGCTAGCTCTTTCTGCCTGCGAGCTATCTGCAGACGTTCGCATTTTCAGAGCAGGGCTGCTGGAGGCACTCGAACGGAGCACCTAAGCTACTTTTGAAGTTTAAGGAAACAAGACAAGCAAGCAGCCCCAGTCTCTGTGCCTCTGTGCGAGCAGTGCCATGGGCAGATGAGGCTGAGCAACAGCTTTCCAGGCTAGCTCTTTCTGGCTGCAAGCTATCTGCAGACGTTCGCATTTTCATAGCAGGGCTGCTGGAGGCCCCCTGCACGGACACCCAAAGCTATGTTTGAAGTTTGAGGGGGCAAGACAAGCAAGCAGCCCCAGTCTCTGTGCCTCTGTGTGAGCAGTGGCATGGGCAGATGAGGCTGAGCAACAGCTTTCCAGGCTAGCTCTTTCTGCCTGCGAGCTATCTGCAGACGTTCGCATTTTCAGAGCAGGCCTGCGGAGGCGCCAGACACAGACCACCTAAGCTACGTTTGAAGTTTGAGGTGGCAAGACAAGCAAGCAGCCCCAGTCTCTGTGCCTCTGTGCGAGCAGTGCCATTGGCAGATGAGGCTGAGCAACAGCTTTCCAGGCTAGCTCTTTCTGGCTGCGAGCTATCTGCAGACGTTCGCATTTTCAGAGCAGTGCTACTGGAGGCGCTTGGCACGGACCACCTAGGCTACGTTTGAAGTTTGAGGGGGCAAGACAAGCAAGCAGCCCCAGTCTCTGTGCCTCTGTGAGAGCAGTGGCATGGGCAGATGAGACTGAGCAACAGCTTTACAGGCTAGCTCTTTCTGGCTGCGAGCTATCTGCAGACGTTTGCATTTTCATAGCAGGGCTGCTGGAGGCCCCCTGCACGGACACCAAAATTTACGTTTGAAGTTTGAGAGGGTAAGACAAGCAAGCAGCCCCAGTCTCTGTGCCTCTGTGCAAGCAGTGCCATGGGCAGATGAGGCTGAGCAACAGCTTTCCAGGCTAGCTCTTTCTGGCTGCGAGCTATCTGCAGACTTTCGCATTTTCAGAGTAGGGCTGCCGGAGGCGCCAGGCACGGACCACCTAAGCTACGTTTGAAGTTTAAGGTGACAAGACAAGCAAGCAGCCCCAGTCTCTGTGCCTCTGTGCAAGCAGTGCCATGGGCAGATGAGGCTGAGCAACAGCTTTCCAGGCTAGCTCTTTCTGGCTGCGAGCTATCTGCAGACGTTCGCATTTTCAGAGTAGGGCTGCCGGAGGCGCCAGGCACGGACCACCTAAGCTACGTTTGAAGTTTAAGGTGACAAGACAAGCAAGCAGCCCCAGTCTCTGTGCCTCTGTGCAAGCAGTGCCATTGGCAGATGAGGCTGAGCAACAGCTTTCCAGGCTAGCTCTTTCTGGCTGCGAGCTATCTGCAGACGTTTGCATTTTCGGAACAGGGCTACCGGAGCCCCCCCGCACGAACCACCTAAGCTACGTTTGAAGTTTGAGGGGGCAAGACAAGCAAGCAGCCCCAGTCTCTGTAGCTCTGTGCGAGCAGTGCCATGGGCAGATGAGGCTGAGCAACAGCTTTACAGGCTAGCTCTTTCTGCCTGCGAGCTATCTGCAGACGTTCGCATTTTCAGAGTAGGGACGCCGGAGGCGCCAGGCACGGACTACCTAATCTACATTTGAAGTTTAAGGTAACAAGCAAGCAAGCAGCCCCAGTCTCTGTGCCTCTGTGCGAGCAGTGCCATGGGCAGATGAGGCTGAGCAACAGCTTTCCAGGCTAGCTCTTTCTGCCTGCGAGCTATCTGCAGACGTTCGCATTTTCATAGCAGGGCTGCTGGAGGCCCCCTGCACGGACACCAAAATCTACGTTTGAAATTTGAGGGGGCAAGAAAAGCAAGCAGCCTCAGTCTCTGTGCCTCTGTGCAAGCAGTGCCATGGGCAGATGAGGCTGAGCAACAGCTTTCCAGGCTAGCTCTTTCTGCCTGCGAGCTATCTGCAGACGTTCGCATTTTCAGAGCAGGTCTGCTGGAGGCGCTCGCACGGAGCACCTAAGCTACTTTTGAAGTTTAAGGAAACAAGACAAGCAAGCAGCCCCAGTCTCTGTGCCTCTGTGCGAGCAGTGCCATGGGCAGATGAGGCTGAGCAACAGCTTTCCAGGCTAGCTCTTTCTGGCTGCAAGCTATCTGCAGACGTTCGCATTTTCAGAGCAGGGCTGCTGGAGGCCCCCTGCACGGACACCCAAAGCTATGTTTGAAGTTTGAGGGGGCAAGACAAGCAAGCAGCCCCAGTCTCTGTGCCTCTGTGTGAGCAGTGGCATGGGCAGATGAGGCTGAGCAACAGCTTTCCAGGCTAGCTCTTTCTGCCTGCGAGCTATCTGCAGACGTTCGCATTTTCAGAGCAGGCCTGCGGAGGCGCCAGACACAGACCACCTAAGCTACGTTTGAAGTTTGAGGTGGCAAGACAAGCAAGCAGCCCCAGTCTCTGTGCCTCTGTGCGAGCAGTGCCATTGGCAGATGAGGCTGAGCAACAGCTTTCCAGGCTAGCTCTTTCTGCCTGCGAGCTATCTGCAGACGTTCGCATTTTCAGAGCAGGGCTGCTGGAGGCCCCCTGCACGGACACCCAAAGTTATGTTTGAAGTTTAAGGGGGCAGGACAAGCAAGCAGCCCCAGTCTCTGTGCCTCTGTGTGAGCAGTGGCATGGGCAGATGAGGCTGAGCAACAGCTTTCCAGGCTAGCACTTTCTGGCTGCGAGCTATCTGCAGACGTTCGCATTTTCAGAGCAGGCCTGCGGAGGCGCCAGACACAGACCACCTAAGCTACGTTTGAAGTTTGAGGTGGCAAGACAAGCAAGCAGCCCCAGTCTCTGTGCCTCTGTGCGAGCAGTGCCATTGGCAGATGAGGCTGAGCAACAGCTTTCCAGGCTAGCTCTTTCTGCCTGCGAGCTATCTGCAGACGTTCGCATTTTCAGAGCAGGGCTGCTGGAGGCCCCCTTCACGGACACCCAAAGTTATGTTTGAAGTTTAAGGGGGCAAGACAAGCAAGCAGCCCCAGTCTCTGTGCCTCTGTGCGAGCAGTGCTATTGGCAGATGAGGCTGAGCAACAGCTTTCCAGGCTAGCTCTTTCTGGCTGCGAGCTATCTGCAGACGTTCGCATTTTCAGAGCAGTGCTACTGGAGGCGCTTGGCACGGACCACCTCGGCTACGTTTGAAGTTTGAGGGGGCAAGACAAGCAAGCAGCCCCAGTCTCTGTAGCTCTGTGTGAGCAGTGGCATGGACAGATGAGGCTGAGCAACAGCTTTACAGGCTAGCTCTTTCTGGCTGCGAGCTGTCTGCAGACGTTTGCATTTTCAGAGTATGGCTGCCGGAGGACCCCTGCACGGACCACCTATGCTACGTTTGAAGTTTGAGGGGGCAAGACAAGCAAGCAGCCTCAGTCTCTGTGCCTCTGTGCGAGCAGTGCCATGGGCAGATGAGGCTGAGCAACAGCTTTCCAGGCTAGCTCTTTCTGGCTGCGAGCTATCTGCAGACGTTTGCATTTTCAGAGCAGGGCTGCTGGAGGCCCCCTGCACGGACACCAAAATTAACGT